>NC_059427.1:126629656-126936323 GCF_021028975.2 Sphaerodactylus townsendi
ATGTGACTACAGGGGACCAAACCCTTATGATTCTGCTGGAAGAGGAAGAAGGTTGTGCTGCAGAAAATGGTCCAGCTGGAACAGCTTTCAAGCATCAAACAACTGGCATCTCAAGCCTGTGCCTGCACTAAAGTTGTGGGGAAAATTCCTTATCTTGATCAAAAGTGCTGCCCAGTCATTCACATGTACCTGAATGCACTTCTTGCTGACCTTAAAGAAGCAATTCTCATCTCTCAAAATCATTCTGGCAGGTTGTTTACAGACTCTTTTGAACTACACCAGAAAGCAATTTAAGGAACTAAACTTCCTGCAACATTTACCCCCCAAATCCCCCCCTCTCTCTCACACACACACACACACTCACACACATACAACACACACTATAAGGAAATTGGATGACAAAGACTGTTAGGGAAAGGAACCTGGGTAGGGCGCAGGCAAAGGGGAGGCAGTCAGAAGCTGTGCTGAAGCAAGACATGCTTGACCAACCCCCAATTCAGCCCACAGCATGTGGTGATAGCAAATATTGTGAGAGATTCCCCATAACTGTGCAACCACCAACAGCAGGAAGTCAACAGATTATTTAAATGTCAGTTATTGCTGCTCAGGGGCAAAGGGGATGTGCACTAGTAATCTGTGCTTAGTAATGATCTGCTTTAACTATGACCATGGGGTGAAACAGATTTTTCCCCCTACTGCACATGTGCAAAAGCAGCCACATGAAACAAAGAAATGAAGCTTGTCAACCATGGCTGCTCCTCATTTGCCTGACTCAGTGCTTGAGTCGGCTGGTAAACACTGTGGGTGAGATAAATCAATCTGAGGCTCAGCTTGTAGATAAAGGGCAGATATTGAGAAAGATATGCTCACATGGCAAATCTGTTCAGCCTGAAACTCTTAGTATGCCTCCTTTTTTACCCAGGCAGGCCAAGATTATGAAAACCATTGATTCCACAACAACCAGAGCTGGACTGAGGATATTTATAGGAATTAGTGCCATCATAAGAACATAAGAAAGAGCCTGCTGGATCAGACCAGAGTCCATCTAGTCCAGCACTCTACTACTCACAATGGCCCACCAGATGCCTTTGGGAGCACACATGTAGGATGTGAAAGCAATGGCGTGCTGCTGCTGCTGCTGCTGCTGCTGCTGCTGCTCCTGAGTACCTGGTCTGCTAAGGCATTTGCAATCTCAGATCAAAGAGGATCAAGATTGATAGCCATAGATCGACTTCTCCTCCATAAATCTGTCCAAGCCACTTTTAAAGCTATCCAGGTTAGTGGCCATCACCACCTCCTGTGGCAACATATTCCAAACACCAATCATGCGTTGTGTGAAGAAATGTTTCCTTTTATTAGTCCTAATTCTTCCCCCCAGAATTTTCAATGTATGCCCCCTGGTTCTAGTATTGTGAGAATAACAGTGACATGAAGCCTGCAAGTACTTAAAACTAAACCCCCTTCAGCATTCTGCAAAGCTTCATGGTGGGTCTTGGTCTTCTGAGGCCTCAAGGACAGAGGAGAGGTCCCAGGAAGCCAGCTGGGCACTCTGCCATCTGAACTGAGCTTCTGCCTGGGCCTTCCATCTTCTCTGCTTCTGGGGTACTAGTGGTGACTGTGGGATTTATGGCAACAAGGGGGTCTCCTTTGTGAGTTCCTCAGCATCTTTGGCTCTAGACTATCATGGGCTATCTCAGCTTCTGACATTGCAACCACACCTAGAAGCTTGTCTTCTGAAGCATCCTGGGTGTTGGAGACGCCAGGAACCACAGAGTCTGCCAGGGTTTCAACCTAAATGGGGTTAGCCATCACAGCATCCTTGTCCTCTCAGGAGGACTCTTCTGACCAAATCCTGACACCTACCTGAAACAGGTCTATCATGCAGGACAGATTTGGCCAAACAGAGTAGGACATGTTGAGTATTCTAAAGGCACATGAGTATGAAAGCAAACACACAGAGAAGAAATAGTTCTAACACACATTTATTGTCTCAGGACAATAAATTTGGAGAGGCTGGAGGTAATGCAAGGGACTGTGAATGCAATATAGCCTTTGAAGTAGTGTAGATTGGCCTTGCAGGTGAGCAATGTTTAGGCAAGCATCAGAAAAGATTCCACACACATACTTAAAAATAATGTAAAGTTTTTCAGCCTATACAACTCATGACCTCCCAAGCCACTTTCAATGTATCACCCTTGTTTTGGTAAGCCATCAGGGTATCATTAATTTGCTGTTAGTGCTTCATGTGTGGAAAGCAAGGAGTTTTCAAACATCTGGAAAGCCAAAATGTACGGGTGGTGGTTTATATACTCCTGGATGGATCACCATTTTTGCAGGTCTCCTAAGCAGGTGTACTGAGAAGTAAGGCCCATGTTCTTCAGTGGGACTTGTTCCCAGAAATTATTCTTAGGACTGTGTTCATAGAACTCATCTTTCTGAAGTGACTAATGACAACAAGAAATGTCCCAAACTTAAGAAACCAGAGGTTGCCGATTCTACTTGTTTTGCCTAGGAAGGAGTGGAAGCATCAGGGTGGGGTTTATGCAGAGGCGTAGCTTGGCCAGAGTGTGCCTGGTGCGCACTCTGTGTTTTATGCCCTCCCTTCCATGGCGCACTGCCTCCTCATCCTTTGCCCCTTACCTTAGTTCAGCCTGGGAAAGTGGTCTGTTCCCTTCAGGCTGAAAATAGCCTGGAGGGAACTACACTTCCCATGAGAGTCTGAGGCTCGCAAGGTCTCCTGGGAAGTGTAGTTCCCACCAGGCCATTTTCAGCCTGAAGGGAAAAGGCCGCTTCTCCAGCCTGCATTGTTTCATTAAGGTAAGTGTGGAGGGGCGCCGTGGGGGGGGGGATTTTCCACACCCCCAAGGCACACACCTGGTGCAACGCCCCCCCTTGTCCCCTGGTTGCTCCACCTCTGGGTTTGTGCAGTGGCTGCCCAAGGCTCTATTCTCTCACCCATGCTCTCATTTAGATGAGACCACTGAATAAGATCATCTGGAGCTTTGGGGTTGAGCATCATCAATATGCAGAAGATATCATCCAGCACTGTCTTTCACTATACATGCCTCCAGGTAAAGCCATCTTGGCTCTGAACAAACGCTAGCTGAAGTTCTGCAGGTCAAGGCAGCAGTAATGGAGAAATATTCAACAAAAGACTCCCAGCTTCTCATTCTAACACATGTCTTTGGTATGTCTCGAGGAGGATGTGATCAGGACGTTTGGATTCTTGACAAGAATGCCTTCTGTCTCAAGCCACCGATTCCCTTGCTTTGGATCCCCATGCGCCATCTCTGACGACCCATTCCCTGTGGCTGGCTGTAGTTTTACTGAACAGTGAGGGCTGCTGGTCCAGATTTATGAGGGAAGCTGCTCTGGCGTTTAGTGGCTGCTACAAACAATCCCATGATGGCTGCTGCCGGGTCTGTTCAGGGAAGCACTTTGTAGCTTTGATTACAGTAGGCGATAAGGAGGGCATTAGAAATGCAACCTGTTGCCTGTTTCCCCAGGCAATTAATTTCATCTGTATTGAACAGATGCCATAATTTCAGGGTTATGGATTAAGTAAAGAATAGACGAGAGCATCCTTGTTGACTTGGAGATTAATTAATTTCATCAGGCGGAATGGGCTCTCTCGCATTCGCTTCTTGGCAGAATTGCTTTGGCTGGACATTTTTAATCTGCCTGCTTCGTGCCGAGGCTGACCCCAAGAGGAGTATTGGCTTCCTTATTACCATACTTGAAAGGCAGGCAGCAGTCCCTTACCGTGACTGATTAGAAGAGGTGTGGCTGGAGTCGAGGCTCCTGTGCCCTATTCCTAGCTCAAGGAAAGGGCGGTGGGGCTAGAGAGTAAAAACAGAAACCGATATGGCGTGTATGTGTGCGTTTTTTAAATGTTCAGCTCTGTCAGATGCACTGTATGCAGGCTTGATGGCTGTTTTAAGCCGTGGACAAGTCACTCATATTTCATGCCGTGTCCAGATCAGAATTCTTGTCAAAAGTGATTTCTCTTTCATCTCTCGCTATCCCGGTGGAACCCTTTAAGTGCCTGCTAGCCATCCTTCTTTCCTCCTCCTATAATTAGAGGGTTGCATTTCATACTACCACAGAAAGCAATATTACCAGGGCTCACTGCCAATCTGATTGGAGGAAATCTGAGCCTGGATGTAGCAGCTAGGACATCAACTTGGGGAGACCAGCATTCAAATCCCTGCATGGCCAGGGAACTTGGGTCATCCTTATTTGTCAGTTAAACCTCCTCATGTGAAATGCTTTGAATACTTCCCTGAACCCTTTTATTTTATTTACTTCATTTATACCCTTTTCTCTCCAATGGGGACTCAAAGTGATTTACAGTGTTTTCCTTACCCACCAGAATCATGTTGAAATCACATTGTAATTTACCATGGTTTTGTAAACAGTCATGCTTCCTAATATGATCAGGAGCCAGCATGGCATAGTGGTTAAGAGCAGGTGGATTCTAATCTGGAGAACCGGGTTTGATTCTGCACTCCTCCAAACTGAGTGGTGGAGGCTTATCTGGTGAACCAGATGTGTTTTGCACTTCTACATTCCTGCTGAGTGACCTTGGGCTAGTCACAGTTCTTCGGAACTCTCTCAGCCCCACCTACCTCACAAGGTGTCTATTGTGGAGAGAGGAAGGGAAAGGAGCTTGTAAGCCACCTTGAGTCTCCTTACAGGAGAGAAAGGTATGGTATAAATCCAAACTGCTCCTCCTCCTCTTCCTTCTTCCTGGAAAACATTCCAAAGATAGGCTTGAGTCAGAAGGGAGCCTGCCTTCATTTTGAAATATGCAAAGTATTCGTAAGACTTCACAAACCACTAAGGAAGGCAACATTTAATAGCTTCCCCTGTCAACACCATGTTAAAATGGTTTTGTTATGTCAGAGGCAAGAGCAAAGAAAGCTCCTTGTGGTGACTCAGTTATCCACTCTCTGATCACTCCATCTTCATATGGAAGACGAAACGCCAGCAACAAGTAACACCACAAAGCTGTGATGAACAGTCCTGTGTTCCTTTCCCAGATATGGACAACAACCACCTGTACATTTAGTGATTGACAACAAAACTTGCAGTAAAATCATCTCTGCCAAGATATTTTTATATCTATCACACTTGAATATTTATTTACTGTGTATCCTTGAAAATGAATGCACCAGTAAAAAGAAGTCAAAGGATGGCAATGCTCAGTATTATTATTATATCTCACTGGGGTTAGATTGCCGGGGCAGGGCGGGGGGGGGGGGGCAGCATGATGTGCTGGTGCTCTGCCCTTCAACTGAAAGGCCAGAAGAATCTGGGAAATCAGTCTCAATCCTGTAGCCTCCCTTTCAATCATGTGCTTGTGACATTATGACCCAGAAGACTGCAGCCACCGGAAGGTCCTGGTTCCTTGGAGGCCTCAGAAACAAAGGATCTGGAAGTGCAGAAAACAAGAAGGAGAAGGCACAGGGCCTCATATAACTGCACTCACCATGACTGTTCAGTGCAGGGGTGGACTGGGAGGTTGAAATGGCTTAGGAGCAAATCACACATATCTGCCCTAGCAGCACCAACAAATGGCCACCACTCACACATTGCCGCACCCTGCAAACTGACAGCAGGACAAAAGGAGGCAATTGGAGAACTGACACTGGTTAATATTGCAGCTGAAGGGTCCAAGCAACTGATTTCTGTGGTGCCATCAAAACAACAGGGTCCTGTCTCTGCTTGCCACTGGCCACCAGTAGCCTCGACAGCAGCTGCCCACCAGGAATTTACTCTGTAAGTTAAATGACCACCTCACTCCCGGCTCAATGAAAACGAAACCATCACAGGGCACCAGAACTAGGAACTGTTTCTTGGGCATCTATGTCAGTACTAGTACGTTGGCCACCGGAAATGCAGGGTGCAACAGAAGTAAGTCCCAATGAAAAAGATTTGTAGCCCAGAGGGAAATATTGAGGCATGTTGCAGAAGGTCTGTGCAATACTGAAAAGGGTGGAAGGGAGAAAAAGAGAGAACCTGAAGAGGGCAGTTGGGAAAGACAGAAAAACAACACCTTGGAAAACACCTGTACAAACAAGGCCAAAATCTGAGTGTTGGCTGATCAGGCAAAGAACAAACTGTGACCGGGAAGCATCTATAATCCGAGATCTAGTATGCTGTTTGGGGGAGTGGAGCTAGACTGGAAGCTGAGAAAGCAATGAAATGGCTGCAGCTTCTCCAAAAGATTTTGCCAGAAGGAGCAAAGCCTTACAGTTCAAGGGCATTCCATTTCTAACCTCTTACCCTGTACCAATGCCCTTCTGTCCTGTCCTAAGACCCCCACAGGTCCCCTTGCAATTCCATCTCTGTGCTTGCCCAGCAGGTATCAGCAGAGGCACAGCAAAGGGGGAAAGCGCCCAGTGCACTGGTGCGTCCCCTGCCCCTGTCCCATCCCGGAATGCCCCAGTCCTGCCCCGGAACGTCCCCACCATGCCCCTGCCATGCCTGGTGCATCGCCTCCCCCCCCCCGCCCCCTTGGAGCTACACCTCTGGGTATCAGCATCTCCCACTGAATCTTAATGCATGTTTTAAAAATGAATACAGAAAGTGTTTGGAGAAGGAAGGGTTGATATCCCTTCACGTAGCCCTCCCCACAACTTCCTTTTGACTTGAGACTCACTTTTAGACTCCTGAGAAGCAACCAGGAAATGAAGGCTCTTTGCCATGTTGATATTCATGAGCCAGGCATTTTGTTTAATGTGACTGGTGGTGGAGGATCAAAGATACAGGGTGGCACCTAATTAATTATTTCCCCTTCTTCTGTGACATCCCCTTAGTGGGCCTGCAAGCCCTGGAATCTAAGAGAGTTCCGCTTTTGCACCAATTCCACATAATGAGATGGAATTTGGATTCCAGCAAATTTGGTCAGTTTTATGGAGTATTACATGCAAAATGCTGTGAAATTAAGTTTTGGCTGTGCTATTGTGTCACGGCCATCAGGGCTGCTTTTATGTGTGGTGCCGAGATGGAGAGACAGGAGAGCAGCTCCTTGTCATGCTGATGTGGCGAACAGCGGGGAGGAGGGGCAGGAGCTGCGACACAGTGCCAGGGGCGGGATTGGGAAAAGAATGACGGGAACCATCAAGAAAGAGGAAATGTACCTGCAACTGGGCCAGCCGCCCCGAGAGGCCAGGGCCACCACCCTCTGGAGCTACAACACAGCCCAATTGCTTTGATTTAGAGCAAAGCACCACGGATGGGGAAATGGCTCCTCCACTGTGGTTGGAAGTAGGAAGTGCCAACCGTCCAAATGAGCAGGCAAGTTTTACTTCGTATCTCAGAGTTTAGAATACATCGCAGCACGCCCTTGGGCTTATTTGTTACCTTTGCCAAAGCCCTGCAAGGCAAGTAGGTTTTGAACAGCTGTTAAAAGGGGAATTAGGATAGAGCAGTTGCAGGCACATTTCCTTGAGTGAGTCAAAGCTGCCTTTCTCATGTACAGACATACAAAAATCTCTATTTAATATGGCATTCATGGCTTTTTGCTCTATCTCTGCCCTGATTCACATCTACCAGCAGTAGCTCTGGCATCAGATTCTATTGCCGGGAAACCTGTCCCCATTAGTAAGTTATCCAGAAACACTAGCATGTGTATCAGCTCTAAAGGAATTTGAACTTGGGGAAGGATAAGAGTCCCAGGTGGGAAAGCTGCCTTAAAATATCATTTCCAAATCCAGAACAGGAGACTTCCATGGGAAAAACTGGTCTGCTTTGCAGTAGCATAGTGGTTAAGAGCAGGTGCAGTGGGAGCAGCAGTGGCGTAGTGGTTAAGAGCAGATTAGATTCCTCCAATCTGGAGGAACTGGGTTTGATTCCCCGCTCTGCCTCCTGGCTGTGGAGGCTTATCTGGGGAATTCAGATTAACCTGTGTACTCCCGCACACACCAGCTGGGTGACCTTGGGCTAGTCACAGTTCTTCTGAGCTCTCTCAGCGCCACCTACATCACAGGGTGTTTGTGGTGAGGGGGAGGGGAAGGGAAAGAAGTTTGTGAGCCCTTTTGAGTCTCCTAACAGGAGAGAAAGAGGGGATATAAATCCAACTCTTCTTCTTCTAGATTATGCACAGGTTTTCCTAACATGCACTTCTGTGCAACACTTCAAGCTCTGAATCAGTGTTGTGTAGTTCTAATGAAAAAAATGTGCACTTCTGAGCCAGTAGTCAAAGAACAAAGTTAAAAAAAACCAGATGTCTTTCTTTGACAAACATGTTTCCAGCAACACACATCATTTGCCTTTTGGTTCTCATTCTGTTCTAACCCCCTAAATGCCTTGCCTTCATCTCAGGCTTCAGGGTCCTGCTGGCCTTATCCTCTGAGGTGTTGTGTTATACTTCTGAAGATGCTATTTGTAATTAACCTGAGGGAAGACACTACAGAAACATGGCTGATCCTTGCCATTCAGCCTGCCAGTTAGCTGATGAGCTGGCTTGTTGATTTGGGAGAGTACCGCTGGCCTAAGATCACACCTGAACAAAGGTGACATTTTGTAGTAGACAAAGAGCTGCAGATTCTCAGTGTCTAATTGCATTCTTAGCCTGCCTGAAGACCTGAGAATTTTATCGGCGCTGATAAGGCGTTCCTCATCTGAACAGTATGGTTTGGCACAGAGAAAGCTATCTGGACCTCTGTTTACATATACACAGTATCCTCACAAAGTGAGCAAACTGGGGTTTGGGATGATTGAGATTATTTACTGGGAGCAGAAAGACAGGTACTTTGAAAAACTTGTGTACATGCATCTGTCAAATACACAGATGTGCTATACAATGGTGTAGTGCCAATGGGAGGCATGATGCCCCGGGCGCATGCTGTGGTATGGGTGTGGCCGGAGCATTGCGGGGATGGGGCGGGGCATTCTGGGGTGGGGGCACGGCGGCAGGGGCGCACAGCATGTGCGCTCCCGGGTGCAAATTCCCCTTACTCCACCCCTTGTGCTATATCAGCATGTACTATATAAGCACATGATTCTCATGCATGCACTATCCATGACTACTTTCCTGCCTTCAAAATTCAACAATGCAGTTCTTAGTTTTCCTTGGTAACTTCCTCCCCTGATGTTGAATAGTCTCATTTGCTCAGCCAGATCATTTCCGTTATAGCCCCAATCATTTTTGCAGTCTATTCCATTCAAAGTCATGCAACATCATGGGTTATGTAGGCTTCAGAATCCATAAACTATAGTTATCATATATGATATTGCACGACTATGAACTGATTGTTCAAGTGCTGAAAACAGTAGAGTACTTCTTGAAAGAACACCTAACTGCAAAAGCAGTACAGACTTCAACTACTATCTCTGCAGTGTCAATGCACAACTGCACATTAACATATTTTTCCACTTTTGAGAGTCAATGTGACATAACAATTAGACTGAACTATTAAGATCTCAGAGTCCCAGGTTCGAATTCCCCTCTCTGCCATGGAATCTTGCTCATGACCTTGTCCAGTCACACACAGTCAGTCTAACCTACCTTTGAGAGATGTTGTGAAGATTAAATGAAGGAGAGAAGGATGTAAGCTGTTTTTAGTGCCCATTGGGGAGAAAGCCAGGATATAAATGAAGGGGGGGGAATCAAAATGTGCTTCCCTTCATTTCTTTCCCATCCTTTCTCCAACATGCACACCCTCCCTCCAGCTCACCTCCAAGTTTCCTCTTTCCCTTCTTTGATTTTATGACACATTTCTTACATAAGCAGCCAAATGGTCCCCATCTAATACCATGCCCATAAACATCTCACAAAATCACACACCATGAAGCAAACGTCACCCAAAAAGTGCCCCTTTGTGGTGAAAGGGGGCCACAGTTCTGGCTGTTGGCTCTAGCCTGTGTTTTCTCTTTGCCTGATCTGTGTGGTGGGACCCAAGACCAGCCCTGCCTAATTGCGTGGCACTTCGGAAACAAGACTGGATATCTCTCCAGCTAGCACATCAGAAGCAATGCGTTGCATCCGACCATCAATCACAACAGCTCATTATCCAGAGGAAGATCCCCCGTGTACTGTGCTCGCTTCCTGCTCCTCTTGGCCCTGCTCTTGGCCAGCTGCTTTCCAAAGCCTGAAATCACAAAGGAAACAGCAGCTTACATAAAAAATAAAATGGCCATGAAAAAAAAAATCCCAGCAAGGCCTTCCCTCCTTCCCCCCTGCTGTGATGTATGTGGTTTTTTGTGCCTGACACGCCAGGATCCTCAGGGGAACAGCATTGATTAATCACACCTTTCAGTTTGCTGTGAAACATCTTCACTTTCTGCAGCTTAAAGAAGCCTGACACGTTCGATTGTGGCCCTCGGTACTCAGTGGCAGCCTGTCTAGGGGGAAAGTGGTGGCTGCCCACTGCGCATCCCAGCCATCTAATGAGAGTGGCGCCTGCATTAGCACTGCCAGCGGCTCTCTGATGTAGCAACCGCTGGGAACAAGGAGGCCTGCGCTGAGGAAATTCAAACAGACACATTTTCTAATTTCCATGACAACTGTAATAGTGTATTTGCTGGGCTTAGGAGCGTGTGCATATGTGCGCGCACACTTGTGTTCATGTGCACGTGTGTGTAGGAATGTGATCACCGAGCACAGGATGAGCCTGCCCTCATTTTCAAACTCAGGCCAAGATTCTGGCATATTATGCAAGGCAAAGGAATGGTGTGGGTACGTGTGCAAATATTTTGGACTAGAGAGTCAACCCCTGTTCATGTAATTCTCAACTCCTGGGCAGAAATGGCTTGCAAGTGGTTTGTTCTATAGTGTATAACTGTTCTATAGTGTACAACAGGAGTATAGTTCTATAGTGTATAACAGGAAGAAGAGAGTAGAAGGTCTTCCCTGATAACACCACATTGAAATATGAGCCAGGGCACAATGGTGGGTGTGAAATAGCAGCAGTAGTGAATTCTGGGAGAATGGCCAGTTATTCACTGGTGCTCTGCCCCGCAGTAAGGGTAAATTTCCTCCAGGACAGAGATTTCTGTACTGATATGATCTCACTTGTGCCGCTGAAGATCCGAGAAGCCCCACAGTTACCAATAGCAGGGAAACCCCAATGTTTCCCCCTAACTTCAGGGTTTTGCTTCTTTTGGGTCACTTCCCTGTCCAACACATGACTGAAGATTGCCAGCTTCTTCTTCTTCTTTTGGAGTCCTTTAAATGTAATATCGATATTTCTTATATCAATATTGAGCGGGCTGCTATCACTGGGGTTTTTTAAAAAGGAAAATGCTGGCCATCAATCCCTGAAAACAGCAGGAGGGAGACAGTCTTCCCCCACTCCTCCCAGGAATCAACAGCCAGCATTTTCCTTAAAAAACCCCAAAAACTATGATAGCAGCCTGCACAATATTGATATAAGAAATATCGATATTACATTTAAAGGGGTTTCTAAAAACCAGCAATCTTCAATCTCATGTTGGATGGGGGAGCAACCTGGTTGTGGGGGCAGGAAAGACATGCAAGACACACAGCAGGCAGTGGTGCACCTCCTCATGTGTAAAGAAGGAAACACGAGGAGACCCCCACTGTGAAGAAACTGCGGGGTGAGGAGCACTGGGGGAAGCGCTCCATGCATAATGGGCCGAAGTTGAATATTGTTGCCTAAATAGTCCACAAAATAACTGGTAAATAATCACATACTCAAAAAGGTCCTATATCCTATTAACATACGTGACAAAACGTAATGCATTTTGAAAGCTCAATCAGAGCTGATGGGAACATTCTTGTTATTCGTGGCTTTTCAGTACAAGTAACAGTCAGTGATAGACTTTGCTACTACAATAGACTCTGGGACACCTCCATCAAAACAGAGCTGAAGAGATCCATAAATTATCTATTCCAGCCCCCTGTACAAAAGCAGGACCACAGAGCCATCTGGACTACGAAAATCAGTGTAGGCAAGGCTGACCCCGACTGCACACTCTGCACTGTGTCACAAGCAGAGAGCAGCTTTGCCAGATGAAGGTGCTAGTAGACTTAATGGCCTGTATCCAGCCACTCTGCTCAGCTAAGTTTGACCGTTTCCTCTGGCCGCAGGAACCTTCGGCCAACTTAGAAGAGTTCTTTAAGTTAGAGAAAGGATCCTCAGGCTGGAGAAAGTCATCAAAATTTACTGAGAAGAGTAGTTGGATATAGGACATTAGTTCCAGATTGCTCAAGCAATCAAGCCATAGGAACAACAGAAAGGTGATCTGAAACCCATGAAAGCCACTAACCAGCTTGCAGAAAACACAGTGATAACTCCTGCCTACTGCAATTTCCCAGAAGTCTCACAAGAACTTGCAGTTTCATGAGACCTCAGGGGGATCTTGGGCAGTCCCTGCAGCCTCTTTCCCCCTCCCACTGCCCTGCCCGAACTGGCAACACAGTCTTTAAGGCCCACATTGCATCACTGTTGATGCAGCATGCCTCCTCCTTGCTGCTGGTTTCGCCATCTGGCTGGCTCAGCAGCTGGTGGGTGTGGTTCAATTGGCCTATACTGGGCTAATACTGTTGCAGCAGTTCTTGTTGCCCCTGGCCTGGAGGACTGGCCTCCCGTTTGCCGGTATTGTGGGTTCCCAAGTCAGCATCCTGTGACTCCTGGGTAAGTCTGGGGGCAGCTCTGGCAACGGAGGTGTGCCTGCTACAAGACAACCCCAAATAAGAGGATTCTGTGGAAATCTGCAGTTTTTAATAGGTGCAATTATGCTCTTTGCTTGTGTTTGGGTTTCATGTCTTCGTTAGTGTTTTATTTGTTTTAATTTCAGAGTCAGAAGGGACCACCAGGGTCATCATCCAACTCATCTTATTATTTTTTGTTTGAATTTCTTGTTTGTACTGTGTATTGTTGGGAGAACCACACCTGGTGTGTGTGTTTCCCTTGCAAAAGTAGCAGAGCGGCACAGAGGCTGAACACAGGGAAGCTTACCTGGGCACACACGCGTGGCTGAGCTTGCTAGAGAGAACTTCAGACACAAAAGAAAGTCAGAGTTGTTTGTAGTTTCTAATCTAATAAAAAGAGTATTTATTAGTGAACTCCATTCTGGATAGAAAGATTGAGAGATAGGTTCACTATCTATTCTATTCTAGCTGGATGGAGGCAGATGCTCGAGGCATGCATCCTCTCCCTATGCATGGTGAAAGTAAGATGGAGAAGTTCTGAGAAGAAGGCGGAAGCAAGGGAGGAAGTCCCTAAGAGTATCAGTCTACATCAAAGGGATAGACTCAGCATGATAGAATAAAGGTGACAAATTCCTAAGTCCCTATCTAGTCACTAGCTCGCTAGTAAAAAAAAACCCTCTGTAGGATGAGGCAGGAAACAGCGTAAAGTCCCTTTCTTCCAACATGTATATCTATTGATTTATGTAAAACATTTCTATGTCACCTTTCCACCCTCCTAATGTAATGGACCTAAAAGCATTAAGACATTTCAACATCAAAGCAACATTTAAAATAAAATGCGTGTGTGTGCATGTGTATATAAATTCAATAAGCATGCACACATAACAGAAAAATCAGAGAGAAGGGCCAACTCCTCCATTATTGGAGTTATGCCAAAAAGAGCAAAAACAAAGTCTCCTTACAGAAGACAACAATAGAGAAATAATTCTCCCTGGGGAAGATTTCCAAAGTTGTGGTGCCATGATCAAGAAGGCTCTTCCTCTTCTAACTAGCCTCAGATGGCAGGGACACCCAAAGCAGGGCCTCCAAAGAGGACTGCAGTGGATGGCCTAGCTAGGCTCATATGGGAGAAGGTAGTATTTTGGAGTACGCTGGCCCCAAGCTTTAAAGAGCTTTAAATGTTCACACCAGCACCTTGAACTGGGCCCAGAAGCAAACTGGGAACCAATGTAAAAGGAACAAGACTGGAGTGATGAGTCCTCATGACCTGTCCCAGTCAACAGCATTCTGCACCAACTATAGCTTCTAGGCTTTCTTAAAGGACAGCCCCACATAAAATACATGAAGTATGTTGCAGTTATTTAAAGTAGATGTTACCATGGCATACACCAAACCAGGCTGCAGGTGACACACCAGCCAAAAGTCATTCCTGGACACCTGCTCATCCAACAGGAGACCTGGGCCCAGCCCCTCAAGTGATGCACCTGCTTTTTTTAGGGGAAGTGCAACCCCATCTAGACCAGGAGCGATCCCATTTCTCCCACCAGAAGGATCTCTGTTTCCAAGCACCTGTTCACAGCTTCCACAGCTTCCCTGGGACCTGCTGGAAGTGCAAGATAAAACTGTGTGTCATACACATAAAAACCAATAAAAATAACCACAGATGACGACGTCCCTCCCCAGCCTGTCAAACCCACAGGAGGTCAGTGATGGTAACAGTCAAGTCAGTCCGGCTGGCCAGATAGAAATGCCTGGTAAAAAGCTCCCTCTTACAGGCCGTGCGGAAACAATTTAAGTCCAGCGGGGCCCGGATCTGTTGGTGTAATGAGCTGTTCGTTATTGGCAGCATATAAATTGAATCAGGGATGCCCACCTCCAAGTGTTTCTAGAAAGTGGTTTGGGACCAGAATGGACCTTTGCCCAGCAGGGCTTCTGGTGGGCTGCTGGAGACCTGATTGACTGTGTATATTTACACACGAACTCACTCTTTGACATTCTGTGGTTGTCTCTGCCTCTTGTGCCAGCCCTTTGGTGTTTCATTCCACTTGTTGAGTCTTACACAAAATGGGCTTTTAACCTCCAAGGAATTCCAGGATAATGGTGCAGAGGCTGCAAAGGTAAACCACCTCAGAACACATCTTGCCTTGAAAAACCCAAGTCAGCTGTGAATTGATGACACTAAAAAAAATCACTGTAGGACTCATGGCAGTCCAACAACCAATAAGTAGAGTTCAATTCATCATCCTGTGTCCAAACACAATTGGGCTAATGGACAGGCCAAAAGGAGTATGGGAGATGCTCACATACTTTTCCTGACCTAGCAGCCCATAACCCTCTCGAGTGTTTTCTGCAACAGTGCAAAAGTTATAGTGGTAGGTGTCTAGGTCCCTGCTGTTTGTCCTGGGCCCAGAAATTCCACTGACATCCTTCTGAGTCAGAGATCATTGTGCTGATATCAGCTGTCATTGCTTTGATCATGCAGCACACTGGCAAAGAAAAGAAATGAATAGTGGGGGTGTGCAGAAAAAGATACACTACAACCGTAGGCTGCAGCAGGAAGGAAGTGGGAAAATGCCACTGCCACTCAGCAAAGTCTGCATGTGGTTGGATGCAAACCAACATCTTCTGGACATTTTTTTGTAAGCCACAGTTGACCTATGGTGACCCCATAGGGTTTTCAAAGCAAGAGATGTTCAGAGGTTGTATGCCATTGCCTGCCTCCGTGTATCAACCCTGGTATTCCTTGGCAGTTTTCCATCCAAATACTGACCATCCAAATACTGACTGAGATTTAAATACTGACTGAGATTCAAATACTGACCATCCAAATACTGACTGAGATCCAAATACTGACCATCCAAATACTGAGATCCAAATACTGACCATCCAAATACTGACTGAGATCCAAATACTGACTGAGATCCAAATACTGACTGAGATTTAAAGAGATTGGGCTAGCCTGGGCTATCCAAACTGGGACGTTCTCTGAACTACATTAGTTCTTTCCAAGTTGTCTTTCATCTCAAAGTTTATCTTTCATCTCCACTCTGCATGTATAAGTTAAATCCTGTTTCCTCCTCTCTGTTCTTATGTCAGGGTTCATTTAAAACACATGATTCATAGAAAAGGGGAATAAGTTACACAAAAGCTAAACCCGAGCCCATCCCCTCCTGAACACCTTGTCATCAAGAAAAATGATGCTGGCAAGAGAGAAATCCACTGGGGTTGCTTGGCTGGCAAATCACCAGACTCCAGTGGCCAACGTGCATTTATCAATAATTTCAAGAGCTGTCAGTCACACAGCAACAGACCCTGTTGCTGATTCTTTCCTCAAAGGCAGAAAATTCTGGGTAGTCTTAACCCTTCCTGCTATCTGCTACATCACACAAGAGAGCAATGAGTAGCTCAGGAGAGAGAAGTACCTTTGTGGCCCTTGGAGGAAGAGTATTTTCCTCTTCATTGTAGGGAGTGAAATCTTCTCAACTCTTGATTAGAAAATAGCAAGCAAGGAAGCTAGATCACTGTAGTTTCCTTGGCCACCAGATCCCTAAGCTAAAGCAACATAACCCAAGCATTCAAAGCTCATGAAGTACTCATACTGTGTTGCTGGAAAACCAATATGTTTTTGGTGATAGGGACTTCAATGGTGAGGTCCAGTTGGGTTCAAGAGGTGCCAAATGCCAATACAGCATGGCAGAGGAACTTCATTCCCAATCCACTTAGTAAGGGAACAATTAAAATGGGAATGCTAAAGGAAGCAATAGTCACCTGCAGGTGTGTTGGACAGGATGGTTTTGTGCTGTCCCCAGCAATTGTGAATATTTATCAAAAACCTAGTTTTTTCATAGCTGTGTCAATAACAAAAATTTCCAGAGCAGTGCAAACATAAGTATTCTACACTGTTAAAATAAATTTGTCAGTTGGTTTTGATTAGAATGGCCCCTCCATACCCAGACTTATGTGAGAAGCTCTTACTAGTCAATTCTGGGCCCCCATGAAGGGGTTTAGGTTGTCCATTGAAGCAATTTCAGCTTTCTGGATGATCGTATGGCTTCAGGAACTCTGTGTGGGAGCATTTGATGATGGCCATTTAGTTGGCTTTAGAAGGGGATTAAGTGAGCTCATGGAGGACTGGTTGCTCTAGCCATGATGATGATGTGGAATCTCTATGTTCAGAGGCAGCAAACATCAGAGCACCTTTCCTTGCCTTCTGTGCCTGGCTTGTAGGCCTTTCAGGAGCACCTGGTTGGTCACTGTATGACACAGGATGCTGGACTAGATGGTCTATTGTTCAGAAGCAGCACAGCTTTTTATGTTTGAAGAATAGTTTGGCCCCTGAGAGTATAGGAAACTGGACATTTTAGGCAAAGCATCTAGGAATTTCTGGGCTGAATCATCCAAGTTGCACCAAGACATTATACTATGTGATTAAACTCTGGTTTAATGCAGCATCCAAATGCACCCCACTCCAGTTAATGTGAAGGTCACAAACTAGGATTCTTCACCAGAGATATCTCAGCCTATGACTCCTGGTTTGTAGTCACGCAGGTTAGTCATTATGCAGGAATTCCAATTTACTCTCAGCTTGTCCAATAGCACTATCTCCCTGGGCCCATAGCTACAGTTACAGAGAGGAAAATAATCCATGCTAGTCTTGTTGCAGTCAGCTCTCACCAAGCTGAGGTTAGTTATTTTCCGTCTTCTGATGCACTAACCATGGTTAGTTCAATAATCTGCAGTTTAAATTACATGTGCTTTATCATGATATCTGAACGCAGCCACAGAGATGTAGTATGTCAAAGAGGTCCTTAATATTAGACCTAGAGGTACCCAGAAAAGGACCCAAGCACGAACATGTTTGACATACTCAAACAAGCACATACACAAAGCGCTTAGGAACAGAGCATAGATGTTAGCCTGAGATGATCTCACCTGAATTCCTAACTTTCTTTTCACATTCCCCTCTGGAGGCTCAAAGAAGAAGCCCGCCTGCCGGCCAACCTGCTTCAAACCCACCTTTCCCACTCTGCTTGAGCAAAGTTTAAGCAAGGATAAATGAGCCCTGCAGCCCTCCTTCCGCAGAGGGGGTGGAAGATTAGCAGAAGATTATGACTCCCGTGCATATGTCGATAGAGAAGGTGAGATCGATGGGGAATGACAGCACAAGCCATTAAAGCACATTTAGACTTCCCTGAAGGGTGTGGAGGAGCCGGAAAGGGGGGGGGGGGCGCAGGACCAAAGTGCTGCCAGCCCGCACTGGAAAGGTCAGCCCCGTCGGCGTCTGCGGGACCTCGCGGTGGGGTTCAGCCTCAAAGTGGGGGAAGTCTGCAGTTATGGGATGCGAGCCTGGTCTTGCCGGGCCCCTCAAGGCAGCTGCGGCGCTCGGCAGAGGTGGGATCGGCTCGGGGCGTTTCAGCACCGCGGACAGAGGCAGGCGGAAGCGAGGCTTCGACTCACCAGCTCGGCAGCCCGCAGGCGCCGCCCGCCGCCTCCCGCTTCGATTGCCAAAGTTTAGTCGGCACTTCTGCGCTCCTCCAAAGGTCACCGAGGAGACGAGGCAGCTGGGATGAAGGGAAGGGCAGCCAAATGGGAGGAACAGATCCAGCAGCAGCCTTCACGTATAAATAATGCTGGCCTCAGGTATTAGGGAGAAACAGATGTACGGAGATGTCACCACTGGTGATGGTTGCCAGACAGTACATGCAAGCAACTGTGAGCACAAATGCACTCCACACCTATATGCAGGTTCACACCAGGTAAACTATTCATATGTGCAGGTGCACAGAGTCGCTTCATGCGAGGGAGTCCCCACCCCCCGAAAATGAAGCAGTGGTGGCATAGTGGTTAATAGCAGGTGCACTGTAATCTGGAGAACCAGGTTTGATTCCCCGCTCTGCTACCTGAGTTGTGGAGGCTTATCTGGGGAACTAGATTAGCCTGTGCACTCCAACACATGCCAGCTGGGTGACCTTAGGCTAGTCACAGTTCTTTGAGCTCTCTCAGCCCCACCAACCTCACAGTGTGTTTGTTGTGGACAGAGGGAAGGGAAATGAGATTGTAAGCCCCTTTGAGTCACCTTACAGGAGAGAAAGGGGGTATAAATTCAAACTACTACTACTACTACTACTACTACTTTTCTTCTTCTTTGTGTATATGTACATGCATTGTGGGTGGTGAAGTGCACTGAAAATCTTTGTTTTGCATGGAATTGGGTCTCAAACAAGCACAGCAGCTTCCTGTTCCATGTTTGTTTAAATTAAAGCAGCCTACAGAAGATACTCATCTATTTGTGCACAGCCCAGAAAGGACTATCTGTGAATGAGGTCAAGCATTAGCATGGTTGGCACTGGGGAGGGGACACTGTGAACATGTTTCTCCTCCTCCCTTCTTTCTCCCAGATACATGCCTTGTATTTTGCACTCATTCTGCCTCATTCTTTGAAGCCTTCGTTTCTCTGAACTGAATGGATTTTTTCAAATGGAGTTAAAATCAGTCTTTTCATGAATAGTACCTACAAACATAAGTCTGGGGACATGGATCCGGAGCCCGGAGCTGAGCAAACAAAGTTGCTTGTTAGGAGCCCGCAAAGTATGAGGCTTTCTTCCCTCATTTCCTCATCACCTGCGAGCCAAAAGTATCCTCAAAGGCAGAAAAAGGAAAGATCTCCTGGTGCCCCACCTCGTTGTCCTCTGTGTGTTGCTTGCCACAATGAAGAAGCAGTAAAGAGTGACTTATTAAGGTGGGCTTATGGCTCAACGGAAGAGCATCTGCTTTGCATGCAAAAGGTCCTGGGTTCAATTCCTGGGATCTCCAGTTGAATAAAACACTCAAGTAGTAAGTGATGGGGAAGATTTCTGCCTGAGGCCCTGGAGAGCCATTGCCAGTCAGAGTAAACAATACTGACCTTGATAAATGAATGGCCTGCCTCAACAGAAGACACCTTTGCAGGTGTTCACCACATTTACTGGTTTTCTGTTAAAGGTGATTTTCATGTTCTGTGCTTCATCAATAGCTACCTCTAAGGCCAGGAGGTGCTCCATGGCTTCCTCCTAACGGGAGCAATAACCAAGAGGGATCTCAGAGTAAAGCACAATGATTTTATGCCCAATAATGAATGATGCGTGCAAGAGAGTGGAAGATGGGGTGAAACACACACATGGGGAAGAGGATGATGTGCTGCAGTCGTAAGGTTTCAGTGGCTAGAGATAAAGCAGGAACCACTGGGAGTGACATAGGAAGAGAGAAAGTTTTAGCTTTTGGTTACAAAGCAGTGGCGGAGCTACAAGGGAGTGGGGGTGCGCCATTCACTGGGTGCATGCCTGAGGGCAAAAAATTGCCCCCAGGCCCTACCCCTCCCCCCCCGCAGCACTCTCCATGGTGCCCGCCACGGTTCCTCCTTGTGGCACCCGCCCACCCCCCTTCCTACACTTACCCTAGTTCCTTTCCTTTTCCTAGAACGTTTTCAGGTTGAAAAAGAGGCCTGTTCACAGTACAGGCTAAAAACGGCCTGAGGAACTACAGTTCCCAGGATACCTTGGGGCTCACAAGGTCTCCTGGGAAGTATAGTTCACATCAGGCCTTTTAAAAGCCTGAACTGTGAATAGGCCTTTTTTTTCAGCCTGAAAAAGTTCTAGGAAAAGGAAAGGAACTAAGGTAAGTGTGGGAAGGGGGGAAGGGGGGAGCCGTGGGGGGCACTGCTGGTGGGGCCATGGGGGTGGAAAATATAGACTGCGCACTGGGCGCAGTTTGGCCCAGCTATACCTCTGTTACAAAGCACTGCCCATGATTACTGCAGAATTGCTCAGACTTAGCACCTAAGTTGATAACTCTAACTTTGTCCTTGAGTTTTCAAACACACCCTTTCTGCAAGAGGTCCAAAGTCAATACCACTCTTTGAAACACCCTGCATTTTGCACTGAAACAAAACCAAACAAATGGATGCATTCTCTATATCTTTGGAAAACTGCTTCTCTTACTGTAGATGCCACCTGTTCCAAAGATACAAAGAACAGACTCATTTGCTTGGGTTTCGTTTCAATGTTAAATGCAGGCTGTTCTAAAGAGCACTTGTGGAGGGTCTGGAAGACAGCAGTGGGTGGGGAGAAGGTTCTGAAGAAACTGCCTTCTAGGCTGAAGAATGTCCAGTCCCCCACTTTGGCCTGTCCCATACATGCCTTCAACCCCAACAGCTCACAATCGAAAACAAAGTGGGACCCAAGCTTCGATGAAAGAATTGGCCATGCTGGCAGGGGCTGATGGGAATTGTAGTCCATACCATCTGGAGTGCCAAAGGTTCGCCACCACTGATGTAAGCTATATGCTCCCTAAAGGAAACCCTGCGAAACCAAGACTATAATTATGTGGTGAGGTAAAGAGAGACCATTTTTTCCTAGATATTTAACTAGACATACAAGACACAGATGGAGATGAACAGTCAAGGTTCATTTAACAGAAAATAAAGTATTTAATACAGTACATGCTTTGTGTGGAGGACTTCAATGTATAAAGTAAAAATGGTTTCCAACTTCAACCCACCCCCACCCCGCTAAAAGGTATCAGACTTTCCCCAGGTGAGAGTAACTACTTTGCAGCTGGACCTCAAGTAAAGTATATAAATCCCGAAGGGAATTTTGATTCCCCTTTCTTCAAACAGGTTACCTCAGCAGTTTCAAGGCTGCCCTTTCACACATGGAGCTCATGTCCTCAGAACCTGTATACATAAATTCGAGTAACAAGGCCCTTTTAACAGGATGCTTTCTTATCTAAGCTGACCCCAAACCCTAACAGCCCAATCCAGACCGGGGGCAGGGGGATGAATGCTCGCAGGGAGCAGTGGAGGGGTGCAAACAAATCAGTTCACCCTCTGCTGGTGCAAGGGGCACCCCGTTGGTAGAAGGGGCAGAGGCACTGGCGGCCGGTTGCTCTTCAGCTCCACAGTGGTGAAAGCCAGAAATCCGGGCCACCATGGAGCAAACTGGCAACCACTTGGACACTGGTGTGAGGGGGCAGGCCGGGGCAGAGGGGTAGAAAGGGGGGGAAAGCGCCCGGTGCATCTTCTGCCACCTGCCACGCCCCCGCCCGCCCTGCCACACCCCAGAATGCCCCGCCGCGCCCCACCATGCCATGCCACGCCCCCACAGGGGTGCACACCTGGTGCATTGCGAACCCCACCCCCTTGGAGCTATGCCTCTGGGCCGGGGTGTTCTCTGCATTGCCCATTAATTGCCAAATAAATGACTGGCCAAGCTGACACTTTTAACCAGAACCATGAAATCCCTTCCCCTAGAAAAATGTTTTCTTCACCCCATTTCAATGAAGGATGGCTCACCCCCTCCCATTCAGTGGAGCTCCATGGTCTCTGATTGGCTGACAATCACTTGGATTTGAATGAGACCTCAATCACAAGGAATGGTTCAAAATCCTGGAGGATAGTTGGGTATTTGGGGGATGATTGCCACAGCGCTTTATTCTCAGAAGCCCATTCAGTTAAGAAGGATGTCATGAAGGACCACTCCAAGCAATTCCTCTTCTCTGCCTACAGGGAAATTGAACCAAAATCTGGATTTACTGAAATATAATGCACTCTGCTTTGGACTTGAAAGGCATCTCTGATGATGCATAACATGTTAGACCTACACCTCAGACCCCAAGGAACTCTTGGTAATGTGTCCAATTCAGGAAAAATCATGTTACTTTATAGCTTTGTGTATATTTAGCAACACAGAACTCCCACTAAATGTCTGCTTCACGTTCGATGAATAAAGAGGAGGACTTGGTAGCATGTAAAGAGACCAAACTTCATTTCAGCTAACCCTGGCCCTGGGAGATAGATGGGCCTCTCTGTGTATCTCCTACACAGCAACTTAAAAAATCAGTCAACTTGCTCATTAATTGAGCATCGGATCTCCTCCACCACCTGCTCAGAAAGAGAGGACCATCTTCCCACTGTGCATTGACATAACAGCTCAGCTATAGCAGCAGGATATCTGGTCATTTTATTTCAGTGGAGAAAAGACACCCATTTGCTCACATTTCTCTAAGCCTGCAAGGGCAAGGAGGCTAAGGGGGAAAAAACTGAACACAGTTTAAAAATAGATCTTTTTCAGAATGTTTCTTATTTGGGGGCGGGGGTCATGCAGTATGGCACAGAAGGTGTGAAATTCCGGCACAAGTGAGACTTTGTCTATAACATGCAAATACTCAGACAGAGTCGATAACTTCTCAGCATGGGCCTGCTTGAAACAGAGACGGGGAGCCAAAGTTGCAGAATTGGTCTTCCTGACATAGCAAGAGAACCAGGAACAAATGAATGTGCCTGACAGTGTGTGTGTGTGTGTGGGGGGGTTGCTGGGAGAAATAGCTATTCAGAGTACTGGAAGAAATAGCAGAGAAGAGAGGGGAGGGGGCCAGGAAAAAACACAAAAGGCTAGTGGTGCATTTTGAGTGGGAGAGGACATTTGTAAGATAGACCCCTGCTGCTGTTAGGAGGCATGCACTCATTGCTGTCACCAGAACATGTGGGTGGAGGACAAGGAAGACTTCAGCTGTGCAGGCTGTCAAATGAATCCCATCTACAACACTCCTTGGCACCATGGTTTTGTGCTATCTGGCTGCTGCCAGGAAATGGGAATGGCTCTGCTTAACAAGGCGGGGGGGAGCGCCTGGTGCACTGGTGTGTCCTCCACCCTGTCCCACCCTGGAACGCCTCCACCACACCCCTGGAATGCCCCTGCAACACCCCTACCATGCCCCCACAGGGGTGTGCACCCCCCGGTCCCCTTGGAGCTACGCCTCTGTTGCTCAATCAGGATGCCCATTCTGTTCTTTACCTTGATGATTACTGGAATCATTAATCATTCCATGATCCAAGCCACCCAGTGGAAGTTGGGGCTGATGGTTGGTCTTCTGAGGCCACCATATTGGGCTTGGAGATGGAATCCTAGAAGAGAAATCCAGGATTCTGCTGTCTAATCAGTTAGGATATTTCATGGAGAGGCCTCTGTGGCAATCAGAGCAAGCTGACGCCAACCAGGGAGGCTCATGACAACAAGGAAGTCTTCTTCAGATACGTGAGGAGCAAATGCAAGGTAAAAGAGATGATAGCCCCACTACTGGATGGGAACTTGGACAGAGGACAGAGAGAAATCAGAAAGGCTCAGTTCCTACTTTGCCCCAGTTTCCCCCCCTGAAAATGAGAACAGGCTCATTTAGATGGTAGTAGGCAACTCACAGTATCCTGGGCTCCTGATTGACACGGACAAAGAGGTTGATGGCTGTATTGGGTGAGTACAAATCCCCCAGGCCAGACGGTAGGTATCCAAGAGTGCATAAACAACTTTCTACAGAATTTACAGAGCCTTTGCCCATCATCTTCCAGAACTCTTGGGTGATGGGAATTTTCATGAGACTGGAGGAGGGCGAACCTTCAAGAAAAGGGAGATGACCCAGGAAACTACAAGCCAATCAGTGTGGGATGATACTGGAGCAGATTTGAAAGGAATCAGTCTCCAAGCAATTGTAGGACAACGTGGTGATCTGGGGAAGCCAGCACAGACGTGTCTCCAACAGGTCCTGTCAGATCAACCTCGTTTCCTTCTTTGATTGAGTGATGAGCTTCAAGGATCATGGGAATGCTGTTGACATTCACCTTTTGAAAGGGTTGCCCATGATTGATAGGTAAACTGAAGGACTGCAGATTGGAATCTAGGGTAGTTTGGTGGATAGGGAGCTGGTTGGACAACTGCACTCAAAGAGTGCAGTTCAGTATTATTTCATCTGATTGGAGGGGATTGGTACCCAGGGGGTACCAGAGAGCTCTGTTCTGGACCTGGTACTTTTCAATATTTTTGAAAAAGATCCAGTTGAGAGAGTAGAGACTAATCATTAAATCTGTAGATGACACCAAATTGGGAGGAGAAGCAAACATACCAGGAGACAGAATTCAATGACACCTGAACATGCTGGGGAAATGGGTGGATGTGAACAAGATGCAATTCAACAAAGATAAATGCAGAGTTCTACATATGGGTAACAAAAATGAGAAGTGGATGGGGGGGATACACTTCTAGGTATCAGTGTATATGAACAAGGTCTTGGGGTACAGTTGGATTGCAAGCTAAATATGAGCAGTCAGTGTGATGCAGTGGTCGAAAAGGCTAGTGCATGTAGTCCTGCCCACGAGGCCCCAAGGAAGAGACGAGACGCGGAGATTTCATCTGGTGGAGAGAGCCAGTAGCAGGAAGCGTGGGATCCCGTGATCCTGGCAACTCTGCCGTGTGCTTGCCCCTCGCACCTTTTATTAGGGTTTCACTGGGGGCGTGTAAAGGGGTCGGGCAGGCGGGAGAGCGGGAGGTCGGGAGAGCGGGAGAACGGGAGATCATCATGTGATGCATGATCTCATCGGGCTGCTACGTGCGGGAGGAAGCATCCGCGTCTGGGTCTAATCCTCACCTGAGGGCAAGAGCCCTTTTGTCCCTTTGTATGGGACACCTGGTGACCGCGAGTCAGGCAGTTCATGACCCGTGACTCACAGGGGAGCGGGGGTTGGGGGTGCGTGTGCGCCCAGAAGGCCGTAGCCGGCACCGGCATTCCAAGCGCTCCTTCTACGGTTCTGCTGGGTTCGCGGGCTCACCCCTACAAGTGCAGTCTTGGGATGTATCGACAGGGGCATAATATCCATATCACAAGATGTCACAGTTCCACTGTACTTTTCACCTGGAGCGCTGCGTGCCTCCCTTTTAAAAGGATGTGAACAGAATGGAGCAGGTGCAGAGGAGAGCGACAAGAATGACCAAGGCCTCCAAGGAAAGGCTGGGAGACTTGGGAGTGTGCAGCCTGGAGAAGAGAAGGTGGTGGGGTATGATTGCTCTCTTGAAGTATTTGAAAGACTGTCACTTAGGGGAGGGCAGAGAGCTGTTTCTGTTGGCAATAGAGGATAGGACTCACAATAATGGAATTATATAACAGGCAGAAAGGTACCCGCTGGATATTGGGAACGGTGTGTGTGTTTGTGTGTGTGTGTTTGTGTGTGTGTGTGTGTGTGTGTGTGTGTGTGTGTGTGTGTGTGTGTAATCCAGGAGTCTGCAACCTGCGATTCTCCAGATGTTCATGGACTACAATTCCCATCAGCCCCTGCCAGCATGGCCAACTGGCCAACTGGCCATGCTGGCAGGGGCGATTGGATTTGTAGTCCATGGTAGGCATCGGGAAAGGCCTCCGTTACAAGGCACAATGTAATCAGTGAGAGTAGTTCAGCAGTGGAATCAGCTGCCTAGGGAGATGGCGAGCTTCCCCTCACTGGCAATCTTCAAGCAGTGACTGGGCAACCACTTGTCAGTGGTGCTTTAGGCTGATCCTGCCCTGAGCAGGAGGTTGGACTAGATGGCCTGTGTGGCCCCTTCCAGCTCTATGATTCCATCTTTTCACCTACCCTGCCTCACAGTCCCAGACATGATGCAAGAACACCAGCCTAATCTCCTTCAAGGAAGGGCAGGATGCAAGTATCATAAATATTATAAATAGGAGAAAGGATGTCAAAAATATCTTTCAGAGCTGCAAGGAAGCTGGTGGGGAGCAGAAGCAGAACTGTTGCTGAGTCAGGCCTTCCTGCTTGCTGGGGCATAACCTTGAGCAGAAGACACCCCTTGACTGGCTGAGCACCGGACTCGAGTGGTGCCAGAGCTTGAGCTGGAAGGTTCAATAACTGGCTGCGAACCTTAACAAGAGGAGTTGAGCGAGGCTGGTGCTTAGTGTGAATATATGAAGCCAGTAACAATCATGGACTTCTTCCAAAGGACATCCTGTGCACAAAGCTGTCTCCAGGTGAACAGTATCACATATGAGCCAGGTATTCCTTTCCATTACCCCTCCTCTTTTCCAAAGAGGTGCAGGGACCATGGAAATGTTATGTGCCATTGTTCCAGTTTGCTTGCCGTGTCTTTAGCTTGCATACTGAGGCTTGCATCCCTATTTCAGTACAAGTTGTCTCCAGGCCAACTGCTTAAATAAGGCCTCATTCGGGTTTTTTTTTCTATATACCCCTTCAGATTCCTGTTGTGGGCATTTGCAAAGCCCTTGTGCAGCAGCCATTTTTCCAATGTTACATTTATATTGAAATAAATGTCACTATTTTTTAGATGCCACTAGATTTTTGTTTTCTTCTACTGTGATAGACTAATATGGTTACCTCTTTACTATCAAACCTTCACAGACATTGGATTCTGGCAATGGTTTGGGAAGCAAACACCTAATTCTGTAACGGTTTCCACAAAAAGTTTATTCTGGGGTCCAGGAAAAACCAACGAGCACCTCAGATCTGACACAAATGGGCAGGACAAGGGCTCATTTCGCACAAGCAGAATAATGCACTTTCAAACTGCTTTCAGTGCTCTTTAAAGCTGTGCGGAATGGCAAAATCCACTTGCAAACAGATGTGAAAGTAATTTGAAAACGCATTATTTTGCGTGTGTGGAAGGGGCCAAGGAGTGGCTAGAGGGAGACCTTCTTCTGCACCATGACCAGGTTGGTTCAGTGTCCCTTTTGAAGTATTATGAGTCATAATGGTGATAGTGGTTGCATAGATGCCCAAGTCACTCATTTGCAATGTGATTTTAAGAGTATACCAGTCAAGTGAGGCATGAGAATGTTCCAGTGGCCCAAAATCCCAAGCAGTCTTTATGTCCACAGACTCTGCATGACCCTTGGGAAAACAAAGGATCATGGATTGGGTTCAAACCCAGCAATGGTAGAGCATGACAGGTCCTTCTTGACTTTACTCACTCCCAGTCTGCAGACCCATTTAGCACCCGGATTTATTACAGCTCTTCCCATTTCTAATCCTGCCCTATTTTATCTCCCCGGCTCCAGTAGGGCAGAGTCAAACAACTCTTCTGAAGTCTGTAATTTGTTCTATGCCTCCTCAGCCCAGAAATCTCTCTCCTGATAAGCCCTGTAGTGTTTCTGAACCACATTTCACAGCTTCCTCTGTACCCTAAATGTGGAAACAAACAAAAATCACTGATTTCACATTGCTGGTGGTGGCATTTTTAATGTTGATTCTGATACTTATGCATCGTGCTGAGCACAAAATGCTTTGAGATGCAGACAGGCATCTTACCATGGGCAAACAGAGTTTAATCTACTGTTACATCCTTTAACCCTGCCTTTTCTGTGTGTGTGTGTCTGTGTGTAAACACATAAATCCACACACATTATATAGATATAAATATATAGCTCTACACCACCACCTTGTGGTCAGGTTTTATTATAGCAGAGCTAGAAAGATTGCAGATCCATCACTGAAAAATTCCCAAACCCACAGATGCATAATAACTATTTACTGAAACCAAATTTTCAAAAAAGCTATGTGAAAGCTTTCACTTCCCCATGAATTTATCCTGTTGAATGCTATGTGCAAAAAAGTTAGGATCTTTTGGTTGGTCCTAGTAGTTATTTGTATTGTCGAAGGCTGTCACGGCCAGATTCAACTGGTTCTGGTGGGTTTTCTGGGCTGTGTGGCCGTGGTCTGGTGGATCTTGTTACTAACGTTTCACCTGCATCTGTGGCTGGCATCTTCAGAGGTGTATCACAGAGGGAAGTCAGTTACACACTGTGTCCAGAGAGAAGGGAATGTTTGGGGTACATATTGTCCATGTCCCAGGGTGGGGAACCAGTCATTAAGTGTTTGGGTGGAACTTTTATGCAAAGATGTGGTTGATAGTATTGTATTGTGGGTGGGGCTTAGCATGCCCTTACTTTTGGTGTTTTTAAGTACTGGTAGCCAAGCTTTGTTAATGCACAGAGTCTCTTCTTTTCTGTTGAAGTTGTCTTGGTGTTTGAGAATTTCAATGGCCTCCCTGTGCAGTCTGACAAAGTAACCTTCTGAATTGTTCAGAATTTCAGTGTTTTCAAATAAAATGTTATGTCCAGTTTTGTTTAAGACATGTTCTGCAACTGTAGATTTTTCAGGATGGTTAAGCCAACAGTGTCTTTCGTGCTCTTTAATACGAGTTTGAATGCTGCATTTTGTGCCTATGTCGACCTTTCCACAGCTGCAGGGTATGTGATAGACTCCTGCAGAAGTGAGGGGGTCTCTCTTGTCCTTTGCTGAAAGGTGTGATACACCTCTGAAGATGCCAGCCACAAATGCAGGCGAAACGTTACAAACAAGATCTACCAGACCACGGCCACACAGTCTGCAAAACCCACCACAATTAATAGTTATTGTTTTTTGAATTTCCTATGGACCAACACAACTTCCCCCAGTCTCTGTGTTTTGGAGAAAATACTTAATTCGGTCTTCAGAGAGAGCGAGAGAGCGAGAGCGAGAGCGAGAGCGAGAGAGAGAGAGAGAGAGAGAGAGAGAGAGAGAGATGTGATCTTCAAATGGTGCTTTGCTTATCAGAGTTACTTGACCTCTAAGTATTAAATATACTAATACATTTTGCTTGTTTTCTCATCTTTGTTCCTATGGCTAGTATATTTCTTCTTCTACTTTGAAGACATTCTTATATTTTCCAGTCATTTACACTCATGGGGAAAAAGTAAAGCCTTTAGGAAGTGAAGCCCATCTTTTGTGAGAGGTAGAACGGCATCTTCATGGGCCAAGCCATCTTCTATATTAACATACTATGCAGTTCAATCATGTTTTTATATCAGGAGCAGACAGCAACAGGCAATGAACACAATGTTTCAGCATCTGGAACTAGGATCTGTCCCCTGGTAGAATAGCAGGCGTTTAGACCAAATGCAGACAAGGAGTCATATCCTCCCTGATTCTGTCTAAGTGCCCTTTAAAGCCATCCATACTCATGGCCATAACTACATCCACTGGAGAGAATTCTAAAAAGAATTTCCTTTTGCCTTTCCTGAATCTATTTGCCCAGCAACTTAACTGGGTGTCTTTGAGGGCTAGTATTTTATTTTATTTAGGCTCATATTCTGGGCTCAGGGAAGCCTAATATAATTAAAATCCACATCTTAACCATAATTTTAAAAACTTTGGTGCCATTACGCTGTCCAACAGGGGATAACAAAAACATAGGAACCAGTTAAAATCCAACTCTGACCCCTTCGGTAGAGAGGGAGAAGGGAGAAGGCAAAGGGGAAGGGGAGAAGGGGCAGAGGTGTATGGGGCCCGGATTGTGCCCGGGGGCGAAATCTCCTCTGGATGCCCCCACACACATGTGGCATGGCACACTGCCCCCATCCATTCACCCCCACACCCCACTTACCCTAGCTGTCTCTGCACAGTGCACCCGTGGCTTCCCTGGCGCTGCATGTGCAGGGACGGGAAGAGAAGCCAGCCCCTGCACCTGTGGGGCCAGAGAAGCCATGGGTGAGGGGAAGAGAAGCCTGCAGGCTGCTCCTCCACCAGCTGAAAGGAAGGGAAGCGGCAACAGCTGGAGCTCCAGGAGCACATGTGCCATTTCCCTTCCCTCTGAGCATGCTGCCTGCTTCAGCAGCGCCAGCGCCATTTCCCTTCTTTCCGCAGCCTGCTCGGAGGGAAGGGAAACCGCATGGGCACTGCTGGAGCAGGCAGCCTGCTCGGAGGGAAGGGAAGCAACCATGGCTGAAGCTCCAGCCACAGCCATGCTGCTTTCCTCACCCACGTCGTCCTCTTCGACAACATGGGCAGGCTGAGGGAGGGTAAAGACTGGGGGGGGGATAAGGCATCTGCTCACATGGGGGGGCAATTTTGTGCCCCGATGTGACCAGATTGGTCGTGCCTAGGGACATGGGTTACCCCATGTCCCCGGGCAGTTATGCCACTGAGAAGGGGTGAGGCACAGAGAACAAGCTTTCACTAACCACTTTTTATACACCCTTAGCCATCCTTTTTTCTAGAAGAAGAAGAAGAAGAAGAAGAAGAAGAAGAAGCAGCAGCAGCAGCAGCAGCAGCAGCAGCAGCAGTAGTAGTGGCGTAGGAGGTTAAGAGCTCATGTATCTAATCTGGAGGAACCGGGTTTGATTCCTAGCTCTGCCGTCTGAGCTGTGGAGGCTTATCTCGGGAATTCAGATTAGCCTGTACACTCCCACACATGCCAGCTGGGTGACCTTGGGCTAGTCACAGCTTCTCGGAGCTCTCTCAGCCCCACCCACCTCACAGGGTGTTTGTTGTGAGGGGGGAAGGGCAAGGAGATTGTAAGCCTCTTTGAGTCTCCTACAGGAGAGAAAGGGGGGATATAAATCCAAACTCTTCTTCTTCTTCTTCTTCATCCCCCCTTTCTCTCCTTTTAGGAGACTCAAAGGGGCTTACAAACTCCTTTCCCTTCCCCCCTCACAACAAATACCCTGTGAGGTAGGTGGGGCTGAGAGAGCTCAGAAGAACTGTGACTAGCCCAAGGTCACTCAGCTGGCATGTGTGGGAGTGCACAGGCTAATCTGAATTCCCCAGATAAGCCTCCACAGCTCAAGCGGCAGAGCAGGGAATCAAATCCGGTTCCTCCTGCCCGTGCTCTTAACCACTACGCCACTGCTGCTCCATCCATGACTCTCCTGCCTTTCGTCATAGAAAAGCTCCTCCAACATCTTCTGTATTTTTTCTACTTCTGTAATATCCATTTTGAGATATGATTATTAGAATTGCACACAGTAATCCAGATCAGGCCATAGTTCTAAACGTGGGCATTACAGGATTGGCCATTTTCCTTTCAATCTCGTTCGCAATCATCCCCAGCATTTTTCACTGTTGCTCCACATTGACAGTGCAAACCGAAACAGAATTACTCCAGTCTAAATCCATTGATTTCAACGGGCTTAGACTATGTTTGCATAGGATTGCATTGTAAGACGACATTTTTATCGAACTGTTTACTAGAACCCCAAGATCTTTTTCCCTTTCATCCTCAGCCAGGTTAACCCTCATCAACATATACTGAAAGTTAGTTCCAAATGATAGCTGTGTTGGTCTGCAGCAGAACAACTAGATACAAGTCCAGTAGCACCTTGGGTCTCTAACAGCCTCATCCAAAGCCCCCAGTGGCAGGACATGGTGCTGCAGCACTGCCCCACCACCTCCAAGAGGGTTTTCTGGCAGCGTAGGGGGGCAAAACATTCTAAAGCATCCCCTCCACAGGGCTTACAGGACTTATGTAAGTTGAGGACCGGGGGGTCACAATCCCAGCACTAAACCCCACATGGGAGCCAATTAACATCAGTTCCTCTCTCGGGAATGCCCCAGCCCACTCAACCCCCCCCCCCCATGCTGGTATCTGATTGGCCCCACCAGTGCTTCTGCCTCCTCCACCGGGGTAAGTACCCTGGGGAAAACAAACACACCAGTGCAAGGCTGTGCTGCTCCCTCAAGACTTTTGCCCCTTGCCCCAAGTGGGGCTGTAAGATATGTTTCTAGCTATTAGATTTTTTTCTCCCATTGTGGAACATGCTGCCACAGGAGGTGGTGATGGCCACTAACCTGGATAGCTTTAAAAAGGGCTTGGACAGATTTATGGAGGAGAAGTTGATCTATGACTACCAATCTTGATCCTCCTTGATCTCAGATTGCAAATGCCTTAACAGTCCAGGTGCTCGGGAGCAGCAGCAGCAGAAGGCCATTGCTTTCACATACTACATGTGAGCTCCCAAAGGCACCTGGTGGGCCACTGCGAGTAACAGAGTGCTGGACTAGATGGACTCTGGTCTGGTCCAGCAGGCTTGTTCTTATGTTCTTATCACCTTACATTTGCCTACACCAGGGGTATGCAACCTGTGGCTCTCCAGATGTTCATGGACTACAATTCCCATCAGCCCCAGGGGCTGATGGGATTTGTAGTCCATGAACATCTGGAGAGCTGCAGGTTGCAGACCTCTGGCATACACTGAACTTCGTTTGTCACACTGTTAACCACTCACCCAATTTGGAGCGATTCTCTTTTAACTCTTCATATTCCCCGAGTTTTTCACTATTCTGAATATTTTGGTATCAGTCGCAAACCTGGTCACTACTCCGCTCATCCCGAGTTCTAAGCAGTTTGCTCATTCAGTGGGCCTCACCAACTGGAAGTCTAGACTATGCACCAGTAGAGTCCCCAGGCCAATCTGGGGCTATTTCTGACATCACGTTTTCCTAAGATTCAACCTTCATAAGGCTTCTTCACCTTGAGGGAAGCCTTTTCTGGTTATTATAAACATAACATAAATGTACTTGGGCCAGTCAGCACTGCAACAAAGCCTGTCCTTCACCCACAGAGCTTGAATTCTTGCCTGGTTAAGATGGTCAAAGGTGGAGTCTATTATCCAAGCACAAAGATCTTTCAAGATACTTTATCTCTGAGTAAGCCCTTTCAAAAATCTGTTATCAGATGTTTTATACCTCTAAGGCTATCCTGTCGGAGGCCATCACATGCAATTTTATCTGGATTTCATCCCTCTGGTATCAACTACCTCCAGGGCACAGACATCCCATTGGGTTGGCAGGTCAATAAGAGTGGGTGGCTGATAAGGACAACTGTGTTATTTCATGCAAACGTTGTTGAGATGCGGTTCTTGTACATAGCAGCTTATGATGACTGGAGCACTTCAAGTGGAGGTCATGTTTTGCTGATACAGTTGTTCAACTTCTGGAAGAGAAGGAGGTCCTCTTCCATTCCATCTTGATTCTGCACTTAGGTTGCTGTAGCCCAGTGGCCCCTTCTGCACATGCAGAATAATACACTTTTAATCCACTTTCACAATTGTTTGCAAGTGGATTTTGCTATTCTGCACAGCTGCGAAGTGCATTGAAAGTGGATTGAAAGTGCATTATTCTGCATGTGTGGAAGGGGCCCATATAGCAGGCTAACCACATGCCTGTTTCTGAGATCCTGTTCTCGGCCATGCCAGTAAACTCAGCTTAGTTCCTCAACTACCTTTTTATTATTGTGAGATTCTATGGCACTTTACTACTTGTTCTTCGGGGCTGGGTATTCTTTTCTCCATATATTATATTTTTATTTTTATTTATTTATTTATAATTCCACTTATATACCGCCCTCCCCCGGAGGGCTCAGTATATAATCAATATTCCTGATTGCTGTCAAATAAGTGGGTTCTAGATCAAGACAAGCCTAAATTCTCCCCAGAGGCTAAAATGACTAAACTGAGGCTACCGTACTTTGGTCACATTATTAGAAGACAAGACTCAGTGGAAAATAGAGAAACACTAGGAAAAGTTGAATGCAGTAGGAAAAGAGGAAGCTGCAACTTGAGATGGATTGGCTCAATAAAGGAAGCCGTGGCCTTCAATTTGCGAGACCTGAGCAAGGCTGTTAATAATGGGACATTTTGGAGGTTATTAATTCATCGGCTCGCTGTAAATCAGAAGTGATTTGAAACATACAGCATACATTGCCGTCAGGCTTCTGAGAAATTCTTGATGAAACCCAAAGATGAGGCTGATTTTGCTCATTTCAAAGGCATGTTTTATTCCTGGCAACTACCTGGCCAAGCAGAGGAAAGGCATCATGGTGTAGCCTGATCTCAGAAGCTCTCAGAAGTCAGGCAGTCTCAGAAGACAGGAAGTCGCCAAGGAAGACTCTACAGAGGAAGGCAACGGCAAATCACCTCTGCTTCTCACTTGCCTGGAAAACCCCTTGCTGGGGTCACCCTATTGTTGTCATGCAAGCCTATAGCCAGACAGGGGGGCCCTTCTGAAGGCCCTACCAGTAATTTCATGGTTTAACAGACAGCCCAGACTCATGGAGCAGAGCAAGAGTAAGATGGACACCCATCTCAATTCAAGGGCTTTGATATCAAGAGGGCTTTCCTGACACACGGCATCAGTCTTTCCCCCTCCCAAATCAAGTATGCATAGCAGCAGACAGTGTTTTCCCTGAAGGCGCATCCCCTTGGAATCTGGATAACAACAGCTTAGCCTTGAGAAGGTACACTTGGTTCCAACCTCACAAAGAACTTGCAAATGCTCACACTCAGAGGGTCAATTTTTCCTATAATTAGACCCCCCCCCAAAAAAAAAATTAGGGCAATTGGCTGTTGGACCTCTGTCTTTGTACCCAATGTCATTTCCTGTGAGCAGTGCTGGCTACTGTCTTTTGCTTCCTGGGACCTCTTCTGGATCAATAAATACTGCCCTTTCCTCAACACCCTTTCTTGTTCCTTCTATCAATCACCTATCTATATATCCAAGGCTTCTCAAAACTCTCTGTTGTGTTTGCAACCTGCATCTGTATTTTTATTATTTTTAATCCTTTAATAAAATTATAACCCTCCTCCTTCAGTTCTGGATTCCTTCAGGTAGTGAATACACAGGTGTAGATTTTCCCCATTGCAGGGCTGTTCTCAGCTAATTCCTCCAACTAAAAGGAAACAGACCAGACTAATTCAGGTAACACATAAGTCAGTTGCAGCTTGGTAGCACATGTATATACCAGTCCAAGCAACAGCACAATCCTATGCTTGTCTACTCTGAAGCAAGCTCACTATGTTAAATTGGTCTACTCTCAGGCAAACATGTACAGGCAACCTCAGCCTGTTTGGTCCACACCCAATCTAGCTGTCCTCGGAGCTCCTTTACTACAAAGCCTTTACCTCTACCCTACAGTTTTCATCAGGGACCTTGCTTCTTTCTAATGTGGTTAGTTAGGCATTATTATCTATTCACCTCCTTAGCTCACATTATTTCTCCTCCACTTCTCTACATTCCTCCTCCCAGTGGCGTATCTACCTAGCAAAATCGGCCCCCCACGTGACCAGGAAGTCCTGCTGCCTCGTCGTTTTTGCGTGCCTCGACCCCGTCCATGTGTCATGTGTCACCTACATGGGAGGGGATAGGGGGCTCGAAGACCATGCTGCCTCATGCTGCCTCATAAGCACTGAGGCCGGGGGTGGGACTTGGGGAGCAGGAAGTCCCACCCCTTCCTGCTCCCCAAGCCTCACCCCTTGGCCTCAGTGCTTATAAAAGCAGGTCTCCGAGGCTGTGACTGCAGTCTCTTCTGGCCTGCCCAGAGAGGAGGTCAGAAGAGACTGCAGGCTGCCGGCTGGGAGCTCAGCCGGCAGGGGGAGTCTGGGGGAGGAGGTGGGCACCCTAGATCTTGCCCATGTCCATGGTGACATGGGAGGGGTTGAGGGCACCAGCAATGGAGAGTGGAGCCTGGGGGGCATCCCGGAGACAATTTGTCTCCGGGTGCCATTTACCCCTGGTACGCCTCTGCCTCCTCCACTATCTCTTGATGAGGGAGTTAGATGGCCTCATCTAACTCCTCTATGCTTCTTTTGATCCCTTTTCTATCCATACACCTGTTCGCACATATATTAACTGAGTTGTCCTTAGTCAATGGCTGGCAGGTGAATAAATCTGAGATGAAATTTGCAGCATCCCTATCTGAGACTGGGTGCCAGTTCCCACTGGCTTTCCCTTCTCTTCACCTATCATTGTCTGGCTCAATTTCTGCCCATCTCTTCTTGAGCAGCCCTGGCTAAATGATCAAAGGCTGCACTCCTGTGGCTTGCCACGTGGCCATTTCAGGCAAGTGGAGATCCTCTCATCTTCACTAAGGAAGCTGCTTCTCTGGTGCTAGTTGATGACATCACTGGCCAGCACTGGTAGGCCTACAGCCTCATCAACTGCTGCTGGAGGCTGTCCCTGTCTTTAGACTCTAGAACATCCTCCGGGCTCCATGAGGATGATGCAAGGCCAGCAAGACACCAGGTTCCTGACTTGGCCGCAGCCCTGGCAGATGCAGCAACATTCAGTTGGCTGTAGCTCAGTGTGAGCAGCCCAGGGTGCAGTGCAGCTGACCCATTCTTTGGCATTAGCAGCTGCATGGGGATTGGGGTGGCCAGCTTGTATGGTGGCAGGAGTGACTTGGAACACTGATTTGGTTGCTGGTGGGAATGACTCTAAGCCAGGTAAGCTGGGAAGGGCGGCTGACAGTTTCATGATGAGGACCAGACTGGAGTCCAAACTCATACATTGGCTAAGTTTCCTTCAAGCTCCCTTTATCTATTTTCCCACATTAATAATCAGCAGGTCTCATTTCATAGCTTCCCCCCCACAAAAAAAACTTTCTGGAGTGGGCTGGACGCTCCTGCTGTCCTGATCTCCTCTCTTTCAATTTTTCTCTTGACCTCCTCCTGTTGGGCTTCAGCTCTCCAGGCTCCACTGAAATTGCCTTCACAGGCTATCATCTCTGTTCTTTATCTAAGGGTCTCTGCTCTGTCCTGTGAGGTGGGTGGGGCTGACAGAGCTCCGAAGAACAGAGGCGGAGCTACGAGGGGACTGGGGGTGCGCGTTGCACGGGACAGCAAAAATTTCAGGTTTGTTTTTTGTATTTTTTAGTGTTTTTCAATTTTTGGCCTGCAGGGGGGCTGCCAGTTTTAGGCTAGCAGCACCATAATTTCAGGGAGTTTTTGGGGGACTCTCCTGATGATACCACCCAAGTTAGGTGAGGTTTGGTTCAGGGGGTCCAAAGTTAGGGACTGCCAAAGGGGGTGCCCCATCCCCCATTGTTTCCAATGGAAGCTAATAGGAGATGGGGGCTACACCTTTGAGAGTCCATAACTTTGGACCCCCTAAACCAAACTTCACCAAACCTGGCTGGTATCATCAGAATAGTCTTCTAAAGATACCCTGAAATTTTGATGCTGATAGCCTAAAAACTGCTCCCCCTGCAGGCCAAAAACTGAAAGAACACTAAAAAATAGAAAACAGAAACATGGGGGGAGCAGCAAAACAGGGCTCCATTTTGCACCAGGCTCCATTTCCCCTAACTATGCCTCTGATGAAGAACTGTGACTAGCCCAAGGTCACCCAGCTGGCATGTGTTTGAGTTCACAAGCCAAAACATGGAAGTATCCCCAGAGATGCAAAATGAAGGAAGATGGAAACTTTGGAGTCACAAGATCTAATCAGCAGGCTGATTTTGCAAAAGCTCACACCTCCTTAGGCCAACAGATTTGTTGCACTGTAAGAGATCACTCTACCTGTTGTGGATATTAACTAGAAGGACACTTTTGTCTGTATGTTATGAATCCAGGAACTTTTTGTACTGATAAGGACTGATCTAAGAGATAGAAAGAATTGCTTCATTCTTTTATTATCTTGTTTTGCCCTGAGTTTACTGAAGTAAATGCTTGTTTTATTTAAGAAATGTACACCTGATGCATTCATTCAAGAAGCATAATTTAAATGCTAAAGGCATGGATTAATCAGAATAAATTAAACTCACTCGCTATTCTTGCAGTTGCTAGTGTTGACAAGAATTATTCCACATTTCAGGAGGTATTCTCAAGATCAGCTACTGAGTACTTTTCTCTGAAATTGCAGATGGTGAGATCCTGGATCAGCAGTCCTTTCTAACCATCCTACCTTGTTACTGGGGCTGTACCTTTATAAAATGGCGCTCAGGGTTTACCCTGGTGATGCCCCCACCCAGCTCAACAGCAGGGCTTGCCCTGCCCCCAACCTCCATGTGGAGTCCCCATCCCAAAATTCTCTGCATGTGGGCTGCCTATCACTGGGAGTTCAGCCTGAGTATCAGCCTCAGTCCCCTGTATCTCTGCAGCCCTGCCAGTTAACCCAAAGGAAGCATTTCCTTCTGTCCCCTCTGCAGGGTATGCCAGCCTAGTGCTGCCTGCTGTTGGGGGGGGGCATGACCTCTTTGCCCCTTCCCCTCTGTCCTGCCTATCTGCCAGTGGATACAAGCAGTGCCTAGCATGCACACCACCCCAAATGTCCAAATAGCTCCAATAATCCAGACACATGTTCACACAAAAACCAGGCAGCTGTCCTGAACTTAGAGTTGGTGCAATGATTGGTGGGCAGTGGAAACCCAGACCAAAAAAATTGCCAATCAGTGATATTGTAATGCACATTATTGCTAAGTAGGGTTGCCAGCTCCAGGTTGGGAAATTCCTGGAGATTTTATGGTGGAGCCTAAGGAGGGTAGGGTTTGGAGAGGGCAGGGCCCTCCATAGGGTACAATGCCACAGCGTGTGTCCCCCCCCCCCCACAAGCAGCAATTTCCTTCAGATAATGTGATTTCTCTAATCTGGAAAGCAGTTGCAATTCTAGATCACTCTAGATCACACAACAGTGGCGTAGTGGTTAAGAGCAGGTGCATTCTAATCCGGAGGAACCGGGTTTGAATCCTGCCACCTGAGCTGTGGAGGCTTATCTGGGAATTCAGATTAGCCTGTGCATTCCCACACATGCCAGCTGGGTGACCTTGGGCTAGTTACAGTTTTTCGGAGCTCTCTCAGCCCCACCCACCTCACAGGGTGTTTGTTGTGAGGGGAGAAGGGCAAGGAGATTGTAAGCCCCTTTGAGTCTCCTATAGGAGAGAAAGGGGGGAATATAAATTCTTCTTCTACTGTCCCCAGCCCCTTTCGCACAACACACACACACCCTCCGGGCTCTGGAAATTAGAATAATCATCAGATCAAAAAGCTTTCACCCATTCCCAAACATTAACAAATATTTTGTTTGGATTGGTACCATTTCCTATATTTATGAATGGCCATCATTCCTGAAAGGATATTAAAATAGGAACCATTCTAAAGGTGAGATGAATGAATGGCGTCTGGTGGGCAGGGGAGGCTCCCACTCAAATGAATCATTTTTTCATGGTCTGATTTCCCACTTTTGGGGTTTTTGTAATGGCATTGATGAGAGATCCACCAGGATAAAGTTAGGGATCCCCATGGTGGTGTCAAGGAGAACCCACAAGGAACTGGAGGGAACTCTCAAAGAACAGCATTAAGTGCTGTCACATGACAACGTTTAAATGGTAATCCCTTTGAATTTTTCAACACAATGGCCTGTACACAGCCTGCGGATCCAGCCGAAGAAGTCATCCTCCAGATTAAGTTCAGATAGGTGTCAAACTCGCAGCCTTCCAGATGTTATGGACTACAGTTCCCATCATCCCCTGCCAGCATCATGCTGGCAGGGGATGATGGGAACTGTAGTCCATAACATCTGGAGGGCTGCGAGTTTGACACCTGTGTTCAAGGAGGAAGTCTCTTTAGACTGGGGAAAGGTTTCAAACTTTGCTCGGTTAAGTTATAAGATGCAGGCCAATGAGTAAGAGTTATCTTTGCAAAATGTTAGCAGAAGCAGAGATCTGACCCATCTGTGGCATGGGGACAAAGTCCTGAACTTGCAGACCTGAACCTTCCAGATGTGGAGAAGATCCAAGAAAGGAGATATTATGCACTTTCCTCCCCTCAACCGGAAGAATTGGCAAAGCAGACAAGGAATGGAGCCGGTGAAGAGGGAACTTGAAACCCTTTGAGCAAGCAGAGAGGGACTCGGAGAAAGGCACGAAGGTCGATAAACTGAGCCCCTGGGGAGCCACATGACATAATTCCCTTAAAATATTAATCCCCATTTTCACTGTAAGGTGAGTCAGCAGCAGCGATAAAACCCCAGAGAAGTCGTAAAAAGCAAGAGCAATTGATAAAGCAGAGAGTTGACATAATAAAACTCTGCCACTCTGAAGGTCAGGTCGGGCCTGTCTCCGTCAGGGCTACGAGCAGGCAGATGGATGGCTGGATCACTCCACAGCCCTCAGGGCCACGGAAAAGATGCGTCTGATTGGGCTCTGCTGCTCAGCAAAAGCCACAAAGACAGGGCTGTTCAGCCTGCAAAACACACCCAAACGGTACGCTTCAGCATTCCGAAGTTTGCTCAGAATTGTTTCCAATTTTATTCCTGGAAACACCTGGGAGAAATTGATGTAAGTAAGTGGAGCTACAACGTTCTTCCTGTCTAGGCTGAAAAATACATCTGTGCAACAGTGAGTCCTGGCAGAAATGGGGAGAACTCCGCCTACAGTGGTTCGGAACCTGGGGCTGGTGTACCCTCCAGCATCCTTTCAGGCCAGGCCATGGGCAAGCCTTGGACATATGAGGAGGGGGATTTGAACTCACCCTGGGGCTCTTCCCCATAGCCTCACTCCCCACTTCCAGGGCCACAGGAGAGCTCTGGCTCTACCTCCCTGGCATACCTGCTTCAAAGGATTTCCTGCCTTTAAAAGAATTTCCTGTAGGTGGGGTAGGTAGCCACAGGCTTGTTTAAGGCCCCATGAAAGGAGATGTGGCCCTGCTCAATGTAGCAGAGGAGGTTGGGTTCCTGGCCAGACCATACCTTCCTGCACCTCTTCTTCCCCTGCTACCTTCAAGGGTCTCCTCTTTGGCCTATGCCAGAGGTGTAGCTCCAAGGGGATGGGGGGTGCGACGCACTGGGTGCTCGCCCCTGTGGAAGTGTGGTGAGGGCGTTCTAGGGCAGGGCGGGGGCATTCTGGGGCAGGGCAGAGGACGCACCAGGGCACTGGACGCTTTCCCCCCTTTCTACGCCTCTGGCCTTTGCCAGCCTAACAGGGGCAGGGATGCTGCCAGCCTCATCCATAGGAGCACCTGCAGCTGCAGAGCCCTACCTCTTCTCTGTGCTGCAAATCAGGTGTGGCTGACTTGGGGAGCCTCCCATCCACATCTCCCTGTGTTGTAGCTTAACCTGCCCTTCTTTGCTTGTTCCTGAGTGGGGCTTCCACAAGGGACTTGCCATAGGTGCACCAGCCATCAGCAGGGCTTCTGCCGCCTGCCCAGGAACCTGGCTGGTATCATCAGGAGAGTTTCCTAAAGATACCCTGAAATTTTGATGCTGCTAGCCTAAAAATGTGCCCCCTGCAGGCCAAAAACTGAAAAAACACTAAAAAATACAAAAAACGCAAACCTACGGGGGGGTGGAGTTTGGGGAGAGGAGGGACTTCAGTGGGACATAATGCCACAGAGTCCATCTTCGGGGGAAGGGCGGCATATAAAATTAATAATAAATAAATAAATATTCCGAAGCAGTCATCCTCCAGGTGAACTGATCTGTCACCTGGAGATCAGTTGCAACAGCCAGAGATCTCCAGCCACCACCTGGAGACTAGCGACCCAAGGAGAGTGGCAGCCTTCCTGACCTCCTCAGGCAGGCCATTCCATAAGGCGGTTGCTGATATTTCCCATTTGCAGGGCGTCACCTGCAGAAGGCCCTTCTCAGTGAGCAAAGCTGTTGTGGTGGTGCATTGCAGGAGAGGCATTATGGCAGATATGAGGGCACAAGGCCATAAAGAGCTCTTTGTATGTGATAGCCAGTACCTTGAGTTGAACCCAGTTCATGAAGGAGTGGCTGGAGTGTATTATGCATGCTCTGCCTAGCTCCTGATAATAACCAAGTGGCACCAACTGGAGTCTCCAAGTTGACTTCAGTGGCACACCCATGTAGAGCAGAGCATGGATCCAGGCAGTCAGATCAGCCAAACCAAGGTAGGTGACTGTCTTGCCAGCTAAACTAACCTTGCAGAAAGCATTTCCCCGCTGCTGCATTAACTTGCTTCTCCAGCAATCTTGTCTCCAGCAGTTGGATATGGGATAACCTCGACCCTTGACTGAGTCAGTAAGTGTCAGCTGAATGCCATAGAACAGTGGTTCTCAACCTGTGGGTCGCGACCCCTTTGTGGGTCGAATGACGCTTTCTCAGGGGTCGCCTAAGACTCTCTGCATCAGTGTTCTCCATCTGTAAAATGGATAAATGTTAGGGTTGGGGGTCACCACAACATGAGGAACTGTATTAAAGGGTCGCGGCATTAGGAAGGTTGAGAACCACTGCCATAGAAGGTGAGAAGCACCATGTCTTAGCTTCAAGAGATCTGCCTTCCCCATCAAACATTACCTCTGCCTTGTCAGGATTTATTCAGTTCAGTTTCAATTTGTTCACTCTTAGCTATTCAGCCACATCAGAGAGGCTGTAGCAAAACAGACGTCTTCCCAAAAAGCTTCCAAGTAAGGAATGCTAAGAAAACAACAAGTCGTCTCCAAGGAATCTGGGATGACCTTAATGACTGAACAATCTTGCTTCAAATACAGCTTTTTGAACTTTTGAACCGGGGCTCCTCCAGCTGACCCTCTAATAGCAGTTTGATCTGCAGCAATTAGCGGGTGATAATGTTTAGCTTTGGGCCATAAAAGGCTTCGCCTGCTGATTCCTACGTAGCAAACCTCTGCGAAAGGGGAAGCTGGGAAGCAGGCAAGCCAGAGGCAGGGACCGCCTGCTAGTTTGTAAAACATTTCACAGAATTGCTGTATCTTCATAGAATCATATGATTTGTTTATTGTATTTATTCTTTATGTTTCTCCCAAAAGCTCAGCCAACCTCCTTTCTAAAGATGGCTCAAGGCAAGAACCCCCACCCTTCCTTAACTTAAGCAGCTGAACTCCATGTGAGTCTCTTGTCCCATTTGAGTTGGAGCCCCTGTACAGTAGTCACACTAAAACAGTGGTTCTCAACCTTCCCAATGCTGTGATCCTCATGTTGTGGTGACCCCCAACCCTAACATGTATCCATTTTACAGATGGAGAACAGGGAGGCAGAGAGTCTTAGGTGACCCCTGTGAAAGGGTCGTTTGACCCCCAAAGGGTCGCGACCCACAGGTTGAGAACCACTGCACTAAAACATCGCACATCAAACACAAATCACCTGCATGGAACTAAGGTGGCAGAGAGGTGAGGTAGGCTAATGGACAGCTAACAGCACAGCAAGCAAATGGGGGAGGGATAATAGTAACTTTGGTATTCTTTTGCCTTAAAAGGATCAACATAACTTGGCTGTGACTTGAAGACACTTACCCACATACGATAATCCTGGTTGTAGTAGAAAGTACTGTCAAGTAGCAGCTGACTTTTGGTAACCTCATAGGGTTTTCAGGGCAAAAGATGGACAGAGGTGGTTTGCCACTGCCTACATCTGCAAAGCAATCCTGGACTTTCTTGGTGGTCTGATCTTCTGAGAGCTGATGAGACTGGACTAGCCTGGGCCATCCAGACTTGGGCAATAACTTTCCTCCCACCCTTTTAAATGCAAAGTAGAGAAGGTAACAGTTCTAGTGCAAATCTTCTCCCAGCAGTCTTTAAATGGTACAAAATATTCTTATCCCTGGGATGTGTGAGACAGGCCTCAAGAGTCCACCTCATAATGCCTTTTTTTTTTTTTTGCTTTACTACACTGCTGTGTTTTGGATTTTGGTGCTTCTCAGGAAAGCCAAATTGATCCTCATGCAGTTGCCAGTTCCTGGCCAGTGCTTAATTCTTTCAGGTGTTGACAATGAAGCAGTAGTGCACCATACCGTGAAGTAAACAGTGCTGGACTTTTTAAAGGGGGAGGGGCCAAAAGAAAATCCCTCCCTACTCCACTATCTGGCTCAGAATGACTTAGTATTTATTAAGCCAAGTGAACTTGAGACCCTGCCATATGTATTTTATCTTTGCATCTGGGCTGGCTGCTCCTCTCTCTTCCTTGCCAGCCTTAGAAATGTTTGCTTTCCTGGGGTTGATGGTATCCCTGCTGGCCCTTGGAACTGGTGCCCCAATCCAGGAAACAAGCACCCGCAAGAAGCTCCTACTGGTTTCCTTTGATGGTTTCCGGTGGAACTATGACCAGGATGTTGATACCCCCAACCTGGATGCCATGGCAAGAGCTGGGGTGAAAGCACGTTACATGACTCCTCCCTTTGTTACCCAGACAAGCCCATGTCACTTCAGCCTTCTCACAGGTGAGTCCACGGCCTTCTAAAAAGAAGGGTGCTGGGGATGGCCATGCATTTCAGAAAAGATACTATGATGGACAGAAGGCTCATTCAGATGAGCTCACAGAAGAGCTGCTCCAGCATCCAATCACCTTTGAGAAAGAGGATGAGATGTTGGAGGGAACATAGGAGAAGGGGAGTTTTTTCTGATTCAGGCAGAGGCAGAGAGCAGTAAGGATAGCTCTGCCTGATAGTGTGGCAGAGGGGTTAAGCTCTGTCTCTGGGAGAGAGGAGCATGCTTCAATGCTAGGCCTGTCTCTGGTGATAAGCAGGCCTTGTACCAATTACTCTGACTCTGGGGAAAGGGCAGGCTGGTATGAGTGGAATCCTGTGTGAGAGAGAGGATCCAACCTAACTAAAAGTCTGTTTGTGCCTGAAAGCATTATGGAAAAATCTAACTTCTCTCTGAAGTCATAACCAGTTTAAATTCCTGTGCCTCAGACAGGTGTAGTTTTGACTACCTGGTGACCTGTGCTGCTGGTTTGTTCCTTTAAAACCAACCTGTAAATAAATAAATCTTCTTAGTTGTTTCTATATTAATCCATCCTCAGTGATCTCAATAATCTCCTTGTGCACTGCAAAACTTACCTCACAGTAGCAAACCTAAAGTCTGTATATTCGCTACCTGTAGAACACCTGGAAACTGAGGGGAAGGTTTACAGTTCAAAATGAACTTAGATCCCAAACATCTTAGGAGGCTGTTTGTGTCCCATCAGTTGGAAAAAAAGAGGCATAGAATCATAGAGTTGGAAGAGACCCCAAAGGCCATCAAGTCCAACCCCCTGCCATGCAGGAACACACAATCAGAGCACTCCTGACATATGATCATCCAGCCTTTGTTTAAAAGCCTCCAAAGGAGATTCCATCACTCTCTGAGGCAGTGAATTCCACTGTCAAACAGCCCTGACAGTCAGAAAGTTCTTCTTAATGTTTAGGTGTAATCTCTTTTCCTGCACCTTGAATCCATTACTTGTTTTCCTGCACCTTGAATTCATTACTCTTCTGCAGTGGCATAGTGGTTAAGAGCTAGGTGCATTCTAATCTGGAGGAACCGGGTTTGATTCCCCGCTCTGCCACTTGAGCTGTGGAGGCTTATCTGGGGAATTCAGATTAGCCAGTGCACTCCCATGCACACCAGCTGGGTGATCTTGGGCTAGTCACAGCTTTTTGGAGCTCTCTCAGCCCCACCCACCTCACAGGGTGTTTGTTGTGAGGGGGGAAGGGAAAGGAGATTGTAAGCCCCTTTGAGTCTCCTACAGGAGAGAAAGGGGGGATATAAATCCAAACTCTTCTTCTTCTTCTCGCAGATATCTTAGCTTATCATTCACTTCAGTGGTGCAAGATGTGGAATGATAGGAAACTCAACCCCCCCTCCCCCGCAATCCTGATTCAAATACTAGCCAGATGCCCTGTAATGCTCTATCCATCCATCAGCAGCAGACTTTCTCCATTTCTAATTTATGGTGAATTATAGAGATTTAAAGATGAAGGTGGTAATTTACTAGAACATATCTAGTTAGCAAGTTGGGAAAATAGATCTAAAACAGGGCTCACCAATCTTTCCCTTTTCTGGAGGAGATCACATAAAAATCTCCTCAGCTACTTTACTCCATGCCATCCAACATATTACCATGTTCTGTTCTGTACTAGGTGCAGAACATGGACTGGGGAGAGCACCAGGAATTAAAAGATCAATGAAACAACATAGAGAAAATCTTATGAAATAAAGGGTTTTTTAAAAATCTAGATCAAATCTTATTGTAAGTATTTCTTGGGTCTTCTAAGGGATGCACAAGCTATTTTGCAGCAGCTGGCAAGATACCAGTTGCTTGAGTTATGTATTGGAGGCACCTGATCCAGAACATGAATAGTCAAGTGGGAAGCTAAATCTGATCTATGAAAGCCACTCTATCCAGCCTCCTGTGTCTTTAACCTGTAATCAAGAGGTGCTAAAAATTTGGCTCCAGTTTTGTTTTGTCAGAATTTGTACGCTTTGTATAATTGTGTTGCTTTTTCATGCTCATTCACACATGACAAAAGAACACGACTGTGCTAGTCATCAGTCCTTGCTACAAGGGGCCGCTCCATATCCAAATGGGGTTTCAAGAAAAGGAAGGAAAAGTCAGTGATTTCCTCACACTCAGAAGAAAAATTCTGTGACTCCATCACAAAGTCCAACAATCTATTTATTCTATAGTGTTCATGAACTGTTAGCAAAGAAAAGTTGAAGATGAGAAGAAGAAGAGTTTGGATTTATATCCCCCCTCCACCATTCCCACCATCAAACAATTAATTCCAAATTTATCTCTTGCAGGAAAGTACATTGAGAACCACGGGGTGATTCACAACATGTGGTTCAACACCAGCACTGGGCAGAAGCTTCCTTATTACAACACACAGGGGGTTTCTTCCTGGTGGGACAACGGCAGCCTCCCTATCTGGATCACAGCACAAAGGCAGGTAAGCAAGAACTTGCAGGTAAGCAAGTTCTACCCAGAACTCAGCAATCCTAAAATGAGGTGTTCTTGTATTTTTCATTCAAAAAGATGCTCCTGGGCTCCTGGATGTAATGCTTCATCCTGCTCTACAATATTCCCTTTATACTGTAGGGGACAGAGTACTAAGAAAGGTAAACATGGACAACACTGCAAACCAGAACCAGATCCAAGCAGCAGAGCTTACAGGGAGTGCTAAGCACCATCCATACAAAGGAGCTTATCATACTCTTTTTTTAAAAAAAAAACATACAATAAAATACCGGTAGATTTTTCATAGATACAAATTTTTAAAAATTGACAGATGATTTTGACAGGTAGGTGTACAGAGGCCCTGTACACAGAACTTTGGGAGAGCCCTTTTCAAGAAACCCTTCCTCCCCACCCTATAAAACATGACTTGGAAGAAGTCAAGCCAGCAGCTTGGGATGGGGGAGAAGAGGCATCTTTGCTCTCACCAGAACCAGCACTTTCTTTTTCTCCTCATAAGGGAAAAGGGTTCAAAGTGTGCTTGGTACTGCTGGTTTGTGTTTTTGAGAAAGAGCAGCTTCTAAGGCTGGAAGTAGGAACAGCAAAATGGTAGGAAGGACTGCTTTATCCTTTCCTTCCTCTTGCTCAGCCCCTCCCCCAGCCACTCACATATCACACTTTTCTACTTATTGGCAGGCACACTGATTAAAAATAAAGATAAATGTTTATTAGGGAACTACGTTATAAATAGGAAAGCTAAGAGACCAAGATAGCCCCTCAGAGGCGTAGCAAAGGGGGAAAGTGCACTGGTGCATCCTCAGCCCCCATCCTGCCGGAACACCCCTGTCCTGTGCTGGAACACCCTGCCACACCCCCGGAACGCCCTCACCACACACCCCACAGGGGCGCGCACCCAGTGCATCGCGCACTTCCCCGCCTCCTTGGAGCTATGCCTCTGTAGCCCCTACCTACCTTGCTGGCTAATGGAAAGGAAAAGAAGTGAGCTTGTGAGGAAAAGCAGGAAATTTGACCTGAAATTATCAGTCTAAAGGTAGGCAAGAGGTGCCATAAAAGGGTGGAAGAAAGTACCTAGCTTTGTATTCCTATCCAGCTAACCACCTGCCCATCTGCAAAGTCTTATTCTCATTTCTTTGAACACTAGTCATTGCTAGTTCATCCACCTGTAAAGAGCTTAGGCTGGCATGCATCATGTAACTCTGATAATTTCATCTTTTAAAAAAACCTCACAGAAGGTGGTTTCCTTCCCTTAAAATGGCATTTATTGTAAGTTCATTTTTTTGTCGTTTATTGTAATGTCAAGTATTGTACGTTATGGATTTCCTTCCCATAAAATGTCATTTGTTGTAAGTTCAAAGGACACACAGCTCTGGGTGTCAGAAAAAAAGCTATGGGATGCACTGAAGCCTTGCCCAGCTCAACCCTGTGGTGACATAAGAACATAAGAACAAGCCAGCTGGATCAGACCAGAGTCCATCTAGTCCAGCACTCTGCTACTCGCAGTGGCCCACCAGGTGCCTTGGGGAGCTCACATGCAGGATGTGAAAGCAATGGCCTTCTGCGGCTGTTGCTCCCGAGCACCTGGACTGTTAAGGCATTTGCAATCTGAGATCAAGGAGGATCAAGATTGGTAGCCATAAATCGACTTCTCCTCCATAAATCTGTCCAAGCCCCTTTTAAAGCTATCCAGGTTAGTGGCCATCACCACCTCCTGTGGCAGCATATTCCAAACACCAATCAAACGTTGCGTGAAGAAGTGTTTCCTTTTATTAGTCCTAATTCTTCCCCCCAGCATTTTCAATGTATGCCCCCTGGTTCTAGTATTGTGAGAATTTTCTACCCCATGCATAATTTTATAAACTTCAATCATATCCCCCCTCAAACGTCTCCTCTCCAAACTAAAGAGTCCCAAACGCTGCAGCCTCTCCTCATAAGGAAGGTGCTCCATTCCTTCAATCATCCTCGTTGCCCTTCTCTGCACTTTTTCTATCTCTTCGATATCCTTTTTGAGATGTGGCGACCAGAACTGAACACAGTACTCCAAGTGCGGTCGCACCACGGCTTTATATAAGGGCATGACAATCCTTGCAGTTTTATTATCAACTCCTTTCCTAATTATCCCCAGCATAGAGTTTGCCTTTTTCACAGCTGCCATGCATTGAGTTGACATTCCCATGGAACTATCAACTAAGATGCCCAAATCCTTTTGGAGTTTTTCCCACAACATTTTCCACAGTGTCTTTCCTGCATTCATGAGGCTCAGATATCTAGTCCCCAGTGCTGCCGGCACCTTTTCCCAAACCAAAAGCGTACATAACATGCAGTTATATTTATAATATTAAGTCCTAAAACTATGATTTTCTCATCCTAGGGTTTGAAGACAGCCTCACTTTTTTTCCCTGGGGGGAATGCCACATACCAGGGGGAACAGGTGAACATCAAGAGAGTGGAAGGTCTCTTTCACAAGTACAACAATGAGACCGAGTGGAGGCAGAACATTGATCTTGTCATGAAGTGGTTCACCAAAGAAAACCTCGACTTCGTTGCCCTTTACTTTGGAGAGCCTGACTCCACGGGACACAAATATGGCCCAGAGTCTGAGCAGAGGAAAGAAATGGTTATTCAAGTAGACCGGACGGTTGGTTACTTGAGGCAAAGCATTGGGGAACATGGCATGGACTCAACCCTGAACTTGATCATCACATCTGACCATGGCATGGAAACAGTAATTAAACAAGATGAAATTCAACTCCGAGGCATGGCAAACTTCTCTTTCCAGGACATCCAGTTTGAGCTGGTAGATTATGGACCGCAAGGGCTACTGCTGCCAAAACCAGGGAAACTAGAGAAAGTTTATGAGGCCCTGAAAGATGCTCATCCCAAGCTCCATGTCTATAAGAAAGAGGAATTCCCGGAGAGATTTCACTATGCCAACAACACCCGGATCACACCTCTCGTGTTGTACGGTGACCCTGGCTATGTCATCCATGGGGTATGGTGTGCTGTGTTATCTATATCAGGACTTCCGACTCCTCTCCTCTTGCTATGGCTTTGGTGTGTGTTGGGAACAAAGGGATCTATTGGAGAGAGAGAGAGAGAGAGAGAGAGAGAGAGAGAGAGAGAGAGAGAGAGAGAGAGAGAGAGAGAGGACACCTATGCACCATCTCCTCATGTTCATCCAAGCATAGCAACTGCATGTTCCTAACAACTTCTCCAGACACCCTACCTCTCCTTGAATCAGTTCCGATTACATGTCAGTTAAATTATGAGAAACGAGCATATGCAATCTGGGGGACCGTGAGGAATCATGGGATGGAAAATCAGTTTTAGAATCCAGTTTTCCATAACCTCGCTCAGGGGCCTGAGAAAGATAAGTTTGCCTTTTTCTACACTTGGTTCCTTTCACATTCAGCTGCCCTTAAAACCCCAGACTGCCAGGAGAATCCTCAGGACATTTTACAAATTGTGGTTAATTCATAGACGTGGATTTTTCAGCATTCTTGAAGAGTCCCTCAAATACTTAGAAAACCCTGTCCTGAGTATAGGTGGCCTTGATGTACAGCTTTTGTGATCAAAAAGGGGTGCAGCCACTTTACTATTAAGGCATGATCTTCCTTAAACCCCTGGGTCTCTTACTGCCTTTATCTCAAAAACACACCAAGGGGAGGACCACATTTCCTTATCCATAGCCAAATTCAGAATTAATTTTTTTATGTAGTAGGAATACGTAGATTTAGTGAGGCAACCTGCCACTCACTGCACATGTATTCCACATGACAGGTCGTTTTATCTTTAGTGTTGTGTTAACTAAGAATCTTAGCTAAATGGGATTTTTAATTTTTTAATCAGATTTTTTTAAAAAGCTTTTAACTATAAAGTCTCCTAACAGGTTTGTATTAAATTCAGAATTCATTTTAAAGTAGCTTGTTTATAAAGAGGCATTTATCTCTTAAACCTGAACCATTAACTAGAGTTAATAGCTGTTTAAGAACAGGAAATTCCTAGTTTCTGAGCTTCAGCATTATCACACAATACTCAGCAATGTATTTGTCATTGGACTTCACCAAGTCATCACAAGTGCTGTCCTTTGCCTCATCAAGGAGATCCAGAAAGTCTCCATGGCTGACCTCCTTCCAGCTTGGTATAGTGCAGTGATGGCGAACCTATGGCACGGGTGCCAGAGGTGGCACTCAGAGCCCTCTCTGTGGGCACGCACAGAGTTCATCATGTGGGGGGGAAATCGCCCCCCCCCCCCACATCTAGGCTGGCCTGGGCCGCTGGGCTTGATTATTAGCATTAAACCTAAGACCTAGTTTTGGGGAAGCAGTGTAGGTAACCCTGTTAAGTGCTGTTAAACCCTACTGATTTTCATGCAAAGAACTAAAGTGCAATCCTTTACCTGGGAGTAAGCTCGGTTGCTGGCAATGGGGCTTGCTTCTGAGTAAATCCTCCTAGGGTCGTGATTCACCCATTCGAAGAGTTGCACAATTGCTTCAAAGCAAAGCCAACGACTACCACCAAGCTTACTCCCGAGTAATGCGCGCCTCTGAGCCAACCGTTTTTTCTAAACAAAAACCTCAGTATTCAGGTTAAATTGCCATGTTGGCACTTTGTGATAAATAAGTGGGTTTTGGGTTGCAGTTTGGGCGCTCGGTCTCGAAAAGGTTCGCCATCACTGGTATAGTGGTTAAGAGCAGGTGCACTCTAATCTGGAGAACCAGGTTTTATTCCCCGCTCTGCCACTTGAGCTGTAGAGGCTCATCTGGTGAACCAGAATAGCTTGTGCACTCCACCACATGCCAGCTGGGTAACCTTGGGCTAGTCACAGTTCTTCGGAGCTCTCTCAGCCCCACCTACCTCACAGGGTGTTTGTTGGGCGGGGGGGGAAGGAGTTTGTAAGCCCCTTTGAGTCTCCTTACAGGAGAGAGGGGGGGGGAATATAAATCCAAACTCTTTCTCTTTCTCTTCCTGTTCTTCTTTATGCTCTCTTACTAGCAAGCTCTGCAACTTTTACTTCTCAACCTGTGGCTCAGTGGAAGAGCCTCTGCTTTGCATACATAAAGTCCCATGTTCAATCCCTGACATCTCCATTTAAAAAGGACCAGACAGCAGGTAATGTGAAAGATCTTTCCCTGAGACCTTGGAGAACCACTGCCAGTCTGAGTAGACCCTACTGACCTTTAAGGACCAAAGGTTTGAGTCAGTATAAGGCAGCTTCATGTGTAGGACAGAACCAGTAAAACAATGTGGGCATTTACTTTCTATATCATAAGGGGAAATGACACCATGTTGTCAAATGATCGTTCCAGGCCTTGCTTAGGGAAAGAGATGGTCATCTCTTTCAGCCCAACTGGGTCCAGGTTTAATCAGAAAGAAGTCCCATTTTGTTCAATAGGACTTTCTTCTAAAGGATTATAGTCATAGTCTTTCAGTAAGTGATTTTTGCTAGTATTCATACAAATAAAAACCAGTCTTTTTGGCTCTGCATGTAGGCTGCAAGCCCAAATATTTTTTTCTCCTATGCCATATAATGGTTCTAGTTGCAGACTAATATGTTTTAATTGTAGTAGCAAGGTAAAATGTAAACTGGAATATTGGGATTTCTCAGTGGGAAACCTAATTAGAATTTTATCTCACCCTTCCAAGGAGCTGAGGAAAGCATAAACCAGCCCAAAGTCACCCACTGAGCTTCCATGAGAGTGGGAACTTGATCCCAAATCTCTCCAGGCCACTGAGATTTGGGGGTGATGGGTGAAAACTGCATTGCACCTTTGCTTCATTGCCCCAAAGTGCAGCAAGTCATACTTTCTCCTCCCTTTTCAGAGAATCAAAGTGCAATTCAACAAAGGGGAACACGGCTTTGACAATGAAGCGATGAACATGAAAACCATTTTCCGGGCTGAAGGACCCGCCTTCAAGAGGGATCTACAGGTGGAGCCTTTTGACAGCGTGAATGTTTATGCCCTCCTTTGCGAACTCCTGGAGATCACACCTGAGCCCCACGATGGATCCTTGAATGCTACGTGGCACATGCTGCGCAAGTCTACAGGTCTGGTTTCACTGTTTAATACCCCTTCACAGTGCTTTAAACGAACTGGCAGGGCTGCATAAAGATGCCGGTAATCAGGGGAAGGATGGACTAATGGGAACCCTTGTGTATCCTTTAAAGAGAGGCCACTGGAAACATGGCCTCCTTGCCCTTCAGCTGCAGATTATTTCCAACATTATGGCAAATTTAACAGCCAGTACACCAAAATGATTTAAACTCATTGCTCCAATTAGTGTGCCAAATGTTTAGCTATTGTTGCCATTCGTTCTTCAAATCCAGTTCTGAAATTTAACAGCTGGTACTGAGATGCAAATTTTAAACAATCACAGTGTGTGCCAAGAGCCAGGAAAATATAATCAAGGTTTGTAAAATTAAAAGCAGCGGGGAGATGTCAGCCCAACAGCTGAACAGAAGAATGAATCTGGGCTTCCCCACTCAAAGTCCAATAGTCTCACCATTACGCAATAGTGTTCCAAATTACTGAAGACAAACATATATTGGATACGATGAGAGTTGGGAAAGTGGAAAAGCCCACCTCTTCTGCCCTTTCAGAAGGTAGAAGAGTCCTCTTTTATGTCATGGCATGTTTGATCTTCCTGACTGCCAGACACATTCCGTGACATAAGCTTGCGTTATAAGGGACAGGCACAAAGGGAGGCCTTCTGGTGGGGGGGGGGGGGATCTGCAGCCCTGTTACCCACCTCTGTTGTGGCCTTGCTAGCCTCCCATCTGTCCATTTATCTTAAGTGCAAGTATCCCCAGACTTAACAGGGCTCTCTATTCCCCAGAGCAGGAGTCTCTTGTTCTGGCCAACTGAGGGATGCCTGCAACACCAGCTACAGATACTGTCTAGAGTGGAACAGAATCAGTCCTATGATCCATGTTCATTTCATTGGCCCTATCAGCACACAGTGACTGACTACTAGGATTGCTCATCTATCTGCCTGTTTAGCTGATACCCTGTTCGCCGCTCACAATCAGGCATCCAGTTTTTTGACTGTCTGCTTGGTCATTGAGCCATTCATGGCTGTTCGGTAGGTTGATCCAACCTATTCTTCTCTGAAAGCAGAGTCCAAAGCCCTTGATTGTCCATGCATGCCTGGTCTCACACAGCCCGATAGAATTCTACCCACCCACACCCCGGCATACCATTGCTGCACTCGAAAGGCAACTGTTTAAGTAGACAGTTAAATCCGTCATAAATAAATGCAGTGTGTGTTTCTTAAAAAAAAAATCATCCTTCCATGCAATATTCAATTGTTTTACCATCGTTGGAGATTATGAGATAGGAATTGATTTTATGGTTTTGAATTGCTTGCTATGTTTTATGGAATGTGTGTTGTATTTATTATGTATGTGAGCCGCCCTGAGTCTGGCTCTGGCTAGGAATGGGTGGAATAGCAAGCTCAATAAATAAATAAAATAAGTAAATTAGTAAAGAGAATATTCCCATCCCTTTGCCTCTATGCAGAGATCACGAAGAGTTCCCTGTACGCTGGCTTCAGTCTGCTCCATTGCATTCCAAAACCGCCTAGACATGCATGCATGCTTTGAACAAGAGAAGCGTTCCCAGATACCTTTCCCTGGCCTACCATCAGCATTACATGTGACTCTTGTATATAGCACTCTGAATCCAAGAACCACTAGAAATATTAGGTATTTACAGTCTCCACAGAACGAAGGCACTAATATGCAATTTGTTTTCTACCACCAACATTCCACAAAACAAGAAGTACTTAGAAGCCAAATTATAGTTGTTAAAAATACTTACCAACTTGAAGTATTGGGGCTGGTATGAAATGGACGAGAGACAGTACTACACTGCATGTCTATTTCATCCATACTTAAACTATACTCATGCCGTCTTCTAAGATTGAGACTTTACCCAAAAAAAGTTTAAACTTCACACTGCACAACCACACCTAGCAGAGTCTACCTTCATTTAACCCCAATGTCTGGCAGCTGATATAAGCTAGCATCTTCTTTCCTCATCTGGCCAGTAAAGTCATACTCTTTGATCAGACTTGTGGAAAAACCCCAAATTCTGAGCCCAGCCCATCCATCTTGACACTTTTCAGCAGGCATCAAAGGGCACCTCTCACCATATAAGCTTCCAGCTGTTGCCATCTGGGAGTCAGTAGAACAGACAAATCACATGACTTGTCTAAGGTTCAGTACCATGGTGGGTGGACAGACTTCCTATATAGATCCTCAAAGATATTGGCAAGCCTCATGCCAGCCATACAAAGATAAGAGAACCGTTATAATTCAGTATACAATTACAATGCAAGACTTATTGAGGGCAAGCTGTGAGGGAAAAGATATTGGTTTGGAAAGGATTGCACCCATTTGCAGATTACATTGTCAATCGGTATTAACCATAGTGGGGGTAGTGCTCAGTGCGATCCTTCTCACAAATGCGGACAAACAAGGAACAAAGGGCACAGAATAGACTCCTTCCTTCTTGCCTTGTGTTCTTGTGTACTCTCGAGAAAAAGCTCAGTTGACTATTTTGTGTGAAGGAGGGCTTGGAAAGGCAATCCAAGAAAACTGAGTGCGCTAGAGATGAAGGGAGGGGGATGAGTTTGCCAGTGATCATCACAAAGGAGCCCCGAATAATTCTAATGGAGCAGCTCCGTCTTATCTGCTTCTCCCTTGCTCATCACTTAGCTACTGGTTTCCATGCTCCTTTCCCCTGCCCTCAGCTGGACTGCTGATGCTTCCTTTAAGCTCTGGTAGATATCTGATTAAAGAATGGAGAGTTATCTGGAGCCCATCTTCCTACAATTAGTTCTCTTCAGGAGCCATTCACAGTTACTACAGGATATTGTCAAAGGGCCCCGTCTCCCGTTTAGGACAATAATAGAATATTGCTATCAACTACACAAAGAACTGGAGAATTAACTTGTGAAACCTGTTCCCACTCTGCCAGATTTCAGACTGCCTATTAATTTCAGGTGTAGTTCTTTCCATTAACCCCAGACTGTGTGGCATGAGAAGCAAAAATCTCCAATAGGTATAGAGGTTACACTGATAGCCCTTAGTGCAGGCTGTAGCAAGAATGTGGATGATTGGCATTGGCCTTGTCTAGATGCTCAAATTTCATCTCATGTGGTGCATTTACAATACCCAGGGATACATTCACATGAAAAGCTTAAGAAACGGCTCAGTGCATGTAGATTTGGTCTCCCATAAGCAGTTTCACAGTAACAAAGAAATGCACCACCTGATCACAGAACCTGGGTCCACAAGACCCTAGGGAAAGACAAAGTCTCACATTAACATTCTGTGTGAATATGTCTCCAGGGGCTGTCAACATGCCAACTGCACAGTTCAAATGACAAATATAGGAACTCTGGTTTTACAGGGCAATACATAGTGCATTACAGAGAAGTTGAGCATTACTGCAAGATATGAAAGAAAAAATATCCACTGTGGGAAAAGTTTCCAAACAGTTCTCAAGGGCAGCCCTACAGACCACAATGCAGTAATCTAAGCTAGAGGTAACCAGGACATGCACAACAGCCAGATCTTTTCTGCTCGGGAAAGGTCCCAGCTTACTAACCAGTTGAAAATGGTAAAAAGGAGGCCTGGATCCAGATGCACCCCCAGACTGTGGATCTGTTGCTATTGATCTGTAGCATTTTAACAACCAGTTCTGCCAAAGTGGTGTGAACCTGCTGAATCCCACCACTGAGTGCAACCCCATCCAGAATAGGCGTCACTTTAAAATCCTGGGTCAGACCTTCCACCCACCACTAGCACTTCTATCTCATTGGGATAAAGCTTCAGTTTATTAGCCCTAATCCACTACAAAACTGCTTCTAGACACTAGTTTGGGTTACCACAGCCTTCCTGAGATCAGTTGGATGGGTGAGACAGAGCTGAATGGCATCCACTTATTAGTGACAGCCCAGTCTGAATCTCTGGATGACTTCATGCAACTATCCCATGTAAATGTTTGTTTATTTATTGAGGAGGAAGATCAAACACGCCACGACATAAAAGAGGAGGTGTCCCCAAATCTACAGGAGTTTCCTAACCTGGATTTTACAACCAGATTTGGCAACTCTATGCTGGGAGGCTGTTGGCTTATGGGATCCCACAAGATTCCATTGTGTCTCCTATGTTCTTTTGGTTGAGGCAGCCCATATGTCCAATCCATCCTCCTGGCCTCCCAACTGTATTATTATTATTATTATTATTATTATTATTATTATTATTATTATTATTATTATTATTATTATTATTATTATTATTATTATTATTATTATTATTATTATTGATACAAAACAGTTACACACAGCAAGCAAGATCAATATGCTGGATTTTGTATTACATCACACGTCGGACACTTCCCAAGCATCTAGGACTGTGTGATGTATCGACGAATAATGCGTGCAGATGCGTGCAGATTATTATTATTATTATTATTATTATTATTATTATTATTATTATTATTATTATTATTATTATTATTATTATTATTATTATTACTACTACTACTACTACTACTACTACACACATAACAGCACAGCACAAGTGTCTGGAATTCATCTCTGAATATCGAGTCCTTCCCAAGGACCTAGGATATTAGAGGCATTTGCGTAGAATATGTGCAGTTCCTAGAAGTGCTGCTTTCTGCAGCATGTGGACTGATGTTCTGTCCAAGTGTAGGCTTTCCAGATGTTTTTCAAGATTTCTTGGGATTCCTCCTAGAGCACCGATTACTAGTGGGATTGCTGTTGTTCTTTTTTGCCACAATCGTTCAACTTCAATTTGTAGGTCCTTGTATTTTGTGATCTTTTCCAGCTCTTTGTCCTCTACCCTGCTGTCAACTGGCACAGCAACATCTATGATCCAAACATGTTTTTTCTCTATCACTGTTATGTCTGGGGTGCACTGGCGTAATGCCCATTGGGCAAGGTGGGCAGCTGCCCAGGGCATCACCTTGTGGGGGGCATCAAAATGCTGGGTTCGTTTTTGGATATTTTAGTGGTTTTCCATTTTTGGCCTGCAGGGCACCAAAATCGGCACCAAAATTTCAGGGTATCATCTGGAGATGATGGCACCCCCCAAGTTTGGTGCAGTTTGGTTCAGGGGGTCCAAAGTTATGGACCCTCAAAGGGTAGCCCCCATCTCCTTAGCAAAGAATGGGGGATGGGGCACCCCCTTTGAGGGTCCATAACTTTGGACCCCCTAAACCAAACTGCACCAAAATTTGGGGGTACCATAAGGACAGTTTCCAGATGATACCCTGAAATGCTGGTGCCGATACATCAAAAAATGCGCCCCCTGCAGGAACATCCCAGAAATTTGCCCAAGAATCTTTGTTCTGCATTGAGTTTTCTGTATTGCTGTCCATGGGGGTTGCAGGCTGGGGGGGGGACATTTCTGAAGGCACAGTCTCAAAGCTTTCAGGGTCTCATCATGAGACTGCCCTAGTGATACCCCGCAGGTTTGGTGCAGTTTAGTTCAGGGGGGCCAAAGTTATGGACCCTCAAAACTGTACCCCCCATCTCCTATTAGCTCCCATTGGAAACAATGGGGGATGGGGCACCCCCTTTGGGAGTCCATAACGTTGGACTCCTTGAACCAAACCTCACCAGACTTGGGGAGTAGCATAAGGACAGTCTCCTGATGATATGCTGAAATTATGGTGCTGATATGTCTAAAAGGGCACCCCCTGCAGGCACCAATGTCCTGGTGCAAAAAAAATTGGTCGTGGTGGAGTGGCCGCCCATGGGGGGGGCATCCAACTCAGGTTTTGCCCAGGGCTACAGTTTGCCCAGGGCTGCCTTGTTACGCCCCTGCTGGGGTGTTGTGTGCCAGGTGTCTGTCTATCTATATTCTAAAGTCCCAGAGTATTTTTGCTTCTTCATTTTCTGTGGTCTTCTCTGGCTTGTGCTCGTATCAGGTCTTGCTACAGGGCAGGCCGTACTTTTTGCAAAGGTTCCAGTGCACCATTGCTGCTAGCCTATTGTGACGTTCGAGATAGTCAGTTTGGGCTATTTTCTTACAACAGCAGATGATGTGCTCCATGGTTTCATCACCCTCTTTGCAGAGACGGCACTTTGGGTCATTGTAGGACTTTTCAATCCGTGTCTTTATTGCATTTGTCCGTAATGCTTGCTCCTGGGCAGCAAAAATCAGGCCTTCAGTTTCCTTCTTTAGAGTTCCCCTTCTGAGCCACTCCCATGTTTTCTTGCTGTCAACCTTCCCTTCAATGTTCTTAAAGTACTGCCCATGGAGGGGCTTGTTTAGCCACTGCTCCTTTCGTGTTTTAAACTGTTGGACTTCATACTCTTTTGATTCTTTGGCTTTCAGCATCTCAGCCTTGTGGACTTCTTTCAATGCTGGCTCTTGACTTTCTTGGATGTATTTTTTCAGGCCTCTTTTCTCTTCCTCTACTGATTGCTTGACGTGGAGCAGTCCTCTTCCTGCTTCTGACCTTGCTAGGTAGAGTCTGTCTACATCACTTCTTGGATGCAGTGCTCGATTGATGGTCATAATTTTCCTTGTTTTTCTGTCCAGGATGTCCAATTTGGCTTGTGTCCAGTTAATTATGCCAGCAGTGTAGCGTACTACAGGCACCTCAAGTATTAATTGCCTTTATTGTATTTCCTCCATTTAACTTTGATTTCAAAAATTTTCTTACCCTTCTAAGATATTCCTTCCTAATTGCGCCTTTGACTTCTGCATGCTTGATGTTCTCTGCTTGCAGTATCCCCAAGTATTTGTATCTTTCATTCACTGGTAAGCTCTTTATTTCTATGGCATTTGGCATATTCACACCTTCGCATGTTGCAAGTTTACCTTTACTGAGTTCCAAAGTTGTTGTTGTTGTTGTTATTATTGTTGTTGTTGTTGTTATTGTTATTTTGATAGACCGCCCACCACCTGCTGTACGTGGTGTACAACAGCAATATATCAATATAATAAATAACAAAAATTAACATAATAACAAATCTGAAAAGGGGGAAGAGGAGAGGTGTGCACAGGAGAGAGAGGGACTGGTGGGGGGTGGGGGGAGAATGTCTGAGGCAAAGCTGTGCTTGCTGACAAATCTTCCCCACTCTGGCAGCAAAGAAAATTAAAGTTGCACTTAAAGTGGTGTTGCTTGGCGCGGGGAGAATGGGAATTGAAAGCAGGACTTGGGGAAATAAATCTGTACGAGAAAACTTGCTGCAACAGACATTCGCCCCTGCCATACAGCGGACCTCAGAGCATAATGGGCCTTAGTCCTGTAACCAGCGCTAAACCCAAATTAGAAGGTATCTAATCACAATACTGTACTCATTGATACAGTAAAAAGTTGATTTGGTGGTACACTGGGATCAATCAACCACCATTATAGTCAAGGCTGCAATTTTCCCAGGTGCCATACCACATCAGATGGAGCAATTCAGCAGTATAAAGTGGCTCTTGATGTTAAAGTCGCATGTGTGCAGTGGGGCAAGGGATTGCATGTAAACAGCCCACATACAGGTCACTGTAGCGTAATTTGTACATGCAATACGCTTGAACACATGACCTTTCCGCTTCTTTGAGACAGAATGACTTCACAAGAAATTTGTATACAGTGGAGCGTGCATTATCATGTGTGCGGGTAGCTGCATAGATCCACATATTGCATGAACTGGCCCAAAGACACCAACTGTAAGACACTCTTGTTTAAATGACGACATCTAGTGGCCACACCTATGTAGTACTTGCCTTGTTCTGATTCCATTAGTGTAAATTCCTGGGATAAAACACTGAGTTCACAAAATTGAAGTATTTCTTCACATTCCCCCCAACCACGATATTAGCTGTCCCTTTGAGTGGAAGGAGACAGCACACATTCAAGAAGTGGCTGCTGGATTCCCAGTTGCCTAACGCAGGAATGACTTTGCTGCTTTTCTATTGCAGGAGATGATCAGATTACAGAAGATGATCAGATTTCTTCTCCTTCGACTTGGCAACTGGCATTGGTGCTGAGCATAGTTGCATTTGTGGGATGTGTGATTGGGGTCGCTTGCTATGTGCTCATATGAGGGTGTCCTCCAGCATCCCAGGAAAAAAGTCAGCAAGGTATGAAGAACTACAGCTTGGTTTACTTCTTCTAATACACATTCAGGCCCAGAAGCCTTTAATTACAACACGAGGCATCCATCTTTAAAACAGATCCAGCTAGTCCTAATTTCCAGACACCACTTGGAGGCAAAAAGCTCTGCCAGAGAGAACCAGTTTTTTGCATGCGTTTTACTGTAGAATTTCAGTGCTAACACAGCATGTACGAAGCAGCCGCTGTTGTACGCATGGGTTCCTTTATAATAATATTTTACTATTTGAAAAGCTAAAATCTGATCAGTTTTTTGTCAGGAAAGGCAACTGAACGAACTTCCTCTTTCTGAACAGCTACTTGGTAACATCTCACCTCTTAAAAGTGAGCTATTTGTGCTCAGCCCCAGACAGGAGTCACGTTCACAGCTCTAAGTGTGTAGCTCCTCGTGCATCTCCTCATCCATTCCACTTCCATATGCCTCTAACTGGATCAGAGGAGATTATTCAAGCGTAGGTTTTCTTGCAGTAAACCGATATACTTAAACTGTTTAAACTATTGGGAATGCACTTAAACTATTTATATCTTGCCTTTCTCCTTAGATTCAAGCAAACACAACAAGGTGCAAACATCCCACAACAAAAAACAGCCACACAACAAGAAGTATACATCTATGACCATTATGTGTAGCTAATACAAATGGAAGGTGTATAGTCCAAAGAAAAAACAACCTGAAAAACTGTATATGGGTCATTATATACAATACAAGCTGTACCTGTTGTATAAATACCTATTGAATCAACACACTTCAAAGTTAATTTTTTAGGCTGTTTCATCATGTGTGGTTAACCATTCTCACTTCCAGACTGTCCCCTGCCATGTAGAAACACATGAAGCAAGCCTGAGATTGTCTTTGTGTTAGTGTGGCTGTTGGTAGAAGCCCTTTGAGGGCATTAATCTTTTAACAAAGATGCCTTGGACTTATCCTTCCATACAGGCACCCCTCAAGGCACTCCCACTATAGCTGAGCAACAGAGAAGATACCAAAAAAAAGCCTGCCAATTATGGGAAGTTCTCCTCTTCTAACTATCATATTTACTGAGATGTAAAATGTGACAAATTCCCTAAAACTATTGTACAGCACATAAGCAAAATGTTGGCAGAGGCAGTTTCAGGGAGTGCAACTCCCACCCTACAGTCACAGATGGAATGACTGTAATTAACAAAGGGGTTTCAAGGCAGGAACGAAGCTGAAAACCTGCAGCTCTTTATATTCTTGATCCTTATATTCACTTAAAAGCAAAGGGGAAAGAAATCATTGGGAAAGATCTATCAGCTAAAAACATTGTTTTATGGACCACTGAAAAAGCAAACATACTTATAATCCGAAGGATGTCTCCAAAAACAGTGATGTCCTTTGTACATATGCCTGGCCAAGGCATTTCATAAGCCCCGGGGAAGAAGAGAATGTTTCTGAGCTGTATTTTTATGCTTCACAGTTGAAAAAAGTGTTGCGCCTAGTCCATAGAAGACGGTAACTCCACTGAATGACAGAACAGACAGCACTTCAAGAAGCCTTCCTCAAGTTCTTAAGCGGCTTGTAATGGATTTCTCTTTCACTGCAAGATAGATGTTCATGTATGCATGAATGGAAGGTGCTGTGAGGAGTCGTCCTGTGGGTGAAGGGACAGTAAATTATGGAAAGACTCTCAGTCATTTCAACTATTGACATCCTGTTGGTGAGAGTGTTTCATGGGTGACAGAACTGAGGGGAAATGTCATCCTCGCTCTTTCTGCAATATTCCTACCACAACCATACCTGACCGAAACTAGAGTTTTATCTGCCTCCATTTACTCCACACCCAAAATAGTGATGCCTGATTAACTTTTGGTGGAGGTTTCTTTGGTGAGGAAGCATTGATATCCCCAGTGTAGTTTTGGGCTAAAACCACATTCTCCTATATGGCTTACAAACCATTTCACAGTACCCAACTGATTTTCCAATCTCTCTTATAGTCAGGTGTGAACCTTTTGTGTTTGTTGTAGGAGTGTGATAAATGGCCTTGAGCCCAAAAAGCTAAACAGCCTGAAACAGTAGTGTCAGGGAATAGTGGTTTAGCATTTTTGCAGCCCAACAAATCTTGGAAGACACTTCTACTGTCCCGCTGTACAATTAAAGGATAACCTCTTGATTTTGTCTTCTTGAATTTTTTTTTGACATATGAAAATGATACTCTCAACAGACAATCTATATACACATTTACTCTGAAATAATTCCTGTTGTACACTGTGGGGCTTATTCTTTGGTAAGTGTGCATAGGGCTGTTGTTATTGTTTTCTAGTTTGGAAGCATTTATGATCTATCATATCTGAACATCATTTTCCAAGCTGCTGCCTGCTGCTCTCCGAGGGATTCTGGTATGGTGTATCCTCCCATTCTACTGGAACATTCAACATATCTAACAGACAGCAGGCAGTAGGCTGCTTTCATTCTCTGTCTTTTCCAGACACCTTTCTCATAGTGAAAACAGCCCTCTCAAAAAAAAAAAAGGAAATGAAGACACCATTCACTGATTTTTGTTTAGCTTGTTTTGTTTATTGAATTGGTGGTGGGGATACTTGTTTTAATTAGGATTTTGTTGATATACATAATTTTAATTTGTTAGCCACCTTAGGTGTGTATGAAATCACCAAAAGGAAGCATATGAGCATCTTAAACAAATTAAAACAATCCTTGCCTCTCCCTCACCCTGATTTACATATTCACAGAACCTGTAGTACTAGCTTTCTATGGGAGAGGTTTGTGGAGCTGTAGCTGAGAAACAAGCTGGGAACAAAATTGTACAACAGTGGAGTCATTAATACTTACCCCACTGGCACTTACCCCACAGTTCTGACTCCTCCTTCTGTAAAAAATACATAGCACTGACTTCTTTGGGATCCAGTGAAGGGGATCCTTTTATGGTGTTGCTAAGGTAAAGGCAAAAGGTGCTCTACACAGCAATATCACAATTCTCAAGATAAATTTAATTTGTAATAGTACATCTAAGGACTTCTCCCCATTCTACTACAACCATGAACTGCAACCCATTTCCTTTACTATACATGCAGCCCATTGAGTCCCAGATAGATATCCCAAGATATCTATCTAGATCAGGAGTCTGCGACTTGTGTCTCTCCAGATGTTCATGGACCACAATTCCCATCAGCCCCTGCCATGCTGATGGGAATTATTGTCCATGAACATCTGGAGAGACATAGGTTGCAGGTCCCCTGATCGATCGATCGATCGATCGATCGATCGATCGATCGATCGATCGATCTATCTATCTATCTATCTATCTATCTATCTATCTATCTATCTATCTATCTATCTATCTATCTATCTATCTATCTATCTATCTATCTATCTATCTATCTACCTACCTACCTATCTATCTATCTATCTATCTATCTATCTATCTATCTATCTATACATATCCCTCCTCCATATCTCTGTCTATCCTCATCTATCTATCCTCTGCTCCATTCATCTATCCTCATATGTACGCGTTTCCGCTGACAGGTAATCTCCCCAAACTACTGGACCAATTAGCACAGAAATTTTCACACAACACTAGCGTCGCGTTAGCATGAGGCCAAGTTTCCATACTGTTTTCCATTAATTCTGTTGTGTACATGTCCGCTAACTTCAATGCCCGGTGTATGTACATGCCAACACCTGTGACAGTTGGAACCACAGTTCATAATTGTCTCTAACAACAGCGCCATCTGCTGGGCCATCAGAAGCCAGCTTACCCTCTGATAATTCTAGAGAAACAACCATGCCTTTCTTGGAAACCACTGCCATCTGGAGTAGAAAAGATGGGACCAGCCATCTGGACATGGCCCTAACTGCCACCCTAGTGGGAGGAAGGGGAAAGTTGAGGGGAGGGGTCAGGGGTTTCTTTAGTTAAGCGGCTCTGAAATTTACGAAGACACAATGGAAGGCTCCATGCCTCCCAGCATGTTTTAAAGCTTTCAAGGTAATTAAAACTGTCGGGAAGGGAGTGGGAAAGAAAGAGACAGGGGACCCGCCACATCTGGACATAGCCCACCCACCCTAGTGCAGAGGAAGAGGCGTTAAGGAGGGATGTGGGCAGGAGGGGTGCCATCTGAGGAATGGGAGAGAGAGGGAGGGTGAGGGGCTCTGCCCCTCCCCTCCCATGCAAGCATTGTCTGGCGAAGCACGTGTTCGGAATCCGTTAAGCCCTCGGCTTTCCTTCTACTCAGACTGAGTCACAGCAATGCGTGCGGCCGGGCACGCTTAGTGTTCTGTGTTTGTGTGTGTGAACTATGAAAATTATTATTATTATACACACACTCTCCTTGGGAAGCAGCTTTATACTCTAAATCCATTCCTTGCAGAATTGATTCCTACTGTTAGGGTTACTTGCGACCTGTGGGAACTGCCTGCAAGCTGATTCAATATCTTTGTCCACTATATTCTACACATTCTGATAAAGTACATGAACACAAAAGAGCTTGGTCAAGAGTTGAAAAGCCTCCTTAGCACTTCAGGAGGGAGAGATCATTTTTTCTAAAGACATGAAACCATCCACAAGGAAGGGAAGAAACTACACCACCTCTGAAGAAAAACATGCCAGTAAAAGGAAAGGAGGTTTAGCTTCTTGTCTCCCTCCTAGCCCAGGGGCGTACTCTAGAGTAGGCCAAGAGCCAGGACAAAACCTGAGCGTTTAGCGCTGAGCCTGGGACAAATGGGAAGGGCCACTCTCCCCACCATGACCAATTTGGGCATTTGGGGAGTTATTTTGTGTTTTTTCATTTGGCCTGCAGGGGCGCATTTACTCTAAAGCTAGCTGCACCATGATTCTCAGGGTACCATCCAGAGACTGTCTGGTATTACCACCCAAGTTTCCAGTGATGTTTGGTTCAGGGAAACCAAAGTTATGGACCCCCCCAAAGGGTGCCCCCATCCATTGTTTTCAGTAGAGACTAACCTGAGATGGGGGGCTACCCATTTGAGGACAATAACTTTGGTCCTCGGAGAACATAACTCTCTATAAACTTAGATGACATCATAGAATAAGTTAACAGATATGATGTACCACAGAATTTTGTATCACTAGCTATAAAATATCCATTTTCCAGGCACTTTAAAAAATTTACCCAAAGATTCTTTGTTTGCAGTGACTCTTGCTCCACTGTGCAGCTAATGAGGAATTTCACAGAGGGCAGGCTGCACATTTTTTTTTTGAAGATAGAGGCACCCAGACTTTCAAGGTGAAACCAGGAGGGCATCCCAAGCTAATTGCATCCAGAGCTTAGAGACCTTTGCTTCCTGTCCAATTTTAGTGGGCCCCCCAGGCTTATTTTGTTTCCCCACTCTGCACATGAAGCCTGCTGGGTGAGATTTCTCTCAAGAACTTCTCCGAGAAAAACACCACCCCCAAAGGCAAAAGCTCCACCCAAGCTTGGATGCTAGCTACTTACTCGAGGCCCTTGAGCCAAATCTTGGGAGTCAGGCGCCACTAATCTTCAAAATATTAATCAGTCCTATACACTCCCACAGAGAATTCCCCCAGAATCTACCACGCCATCGAAGCCTGCCGATGTAGCATGTTGTGGAAAAGGTATTTTCCCACCGCGGGCTTCAATAGGAGGAGCTTTCTGTTATGCCCAGCTGAGCCTCTGTGGTGGGGATTTCCAGCAGGAGGGCACTGTGGTAGTGGTTTTTCTCTGGGCGGGGGGCACTTATTTCCTGTAGGGCTGCTGGTGTGAATCTTCCTGAAAGGAACCAGCCAACTTGCTAAGAGTTTGCATATGATGGCCCGTCTGGCAGGGCATCAGGTTCACCTTCAACTCGGTGCCTCTATCTATCTATCTATCTATCTATCTATCTATCTATCTATCTATCTGTGCGTTTTTCTGCTGACAGGTAATCTCCCAAACTACTGGACCAATTGCTTTGAAATTTTCACACAACGTCGCATTCGCGTGAGGCCAAGTTTCCATACTGTTTCCACACCTCCTGTTGTGTACATGTCACAACTGTGCCAGTTATTATGTACATGCCACACCTGTGACAGTTGGAACCACAGTTCTGTTCCACAACAGCGCCATCTGCTGGCCATCAAAGCAACACCCTCTGATACGAGGGAAACAACCATGCCTTTCTTGAAAACCACTGCCATCTGGAGTGAAAAAGATGGGACCCGCCATCTGGACATGGCCCACCCACCCTAGTGGAGGAAGGGGAAGGTGAGGGAGGGTCCAGGGGTTTGCTGGACCAAACGCTCTGAAATTTGAACACAATGTAGCTCATGCCTCCCAGCATGTTTTAAGCTAGGTAATTCGTCGGGAAGGGAGTGAAAGAGACAGGGCCCGCCACCTGGACATGGCCCACCCACCCTAGCAGAGGAAGGGAAGCGTTAGGGAGGGATGGGGCAGGGTGCCATGCAAGGGAATGGGAGAGAGGGAGGGGAGTGAGGGGCCCCTTGCCCCTCCCCTCCCTTGCAAGCATTGTGCAATGACACATGTTCGAACCGTTCGCTTCCCCTTTTCCACTTCACCAGACTGAGTCACAGCAATGCGTGGCCGGGCACGCTAGTGTCTGTGTTTGTGTGTGTGTATAATTATTATTATTATACACACTCTCCTTGGGAAGCCGCTTTTTGCATCATCCATTCTTGCAATTGATTCTACTGTTAGGGTGCACGACCTGTGGAACTGCTGCAAGCTGATTCATGTCTTGTCCATATATTCTACACATTCTGATAAAGTACATGAACTTCAAAGAGCTTTCAGAAGTTGAAAAGCCTCTTAGCACTTCAGGAGGGAGAGATCATTTTCTAAGACATGAACCATCCACAAGGAAGGAGAGAAACTACACCACTGCGAAGAAAACATGCCGGTAAAGGAAAGGAGGTTGCTTCTTGTCTCCCTCTAGCCACTCACAAAATCTAGGAGTGAGTTATTAACACACACTGGAAGCTGGCTGGGTTCTCAACTCTTCATGGAATATTGTTATGATTTCATGAATATTCACCCCATTGATCTAGGGAGGGGAGTGGTGGGAGAGGTGTTTTTCTTTTAGGAATGGAACTGCTGTGCTCTTAACTGCTGAATGAGAGATGGAAATAATACACACTGAACACATGAAGCTGTCCTACGCCAAGCTAGACCCTTGTGCCACCAAGTTCAGAATTGTGCACTTCTACTGGCAGTTATTTCCAGGGTCTCCACTCAAAGTCTTTCACATCACCTGTTGGTACTACTTGACCGTTTCAGTTGGAGATGTCAGGATTGAACCTGCACCTTATCCATGCAACGCAGGTGCTCCATCACCAAGCCGTAGCCCTCCCCATTGTCTTGTTTCACTAGCTGGAAAGAATTCGCCTGTTGAATCTCCACCTGCTTCACAACAGCACAGACCTTTGTTTTAAAGAGAGTAAAAAAAACTCTACCCAATTTTTATGTATTCACATATACTGCCAAGTTCAATTCAAGGGTTCCCTTAAAATCTAGGTAATTAAAAAGGAAGTCTGTGGCTTATTTGATATTATGAAGGACTTTTTTGCAGGCACATGGCTATCCTGAGCCTGGCCTTGTTGGGAAAAGTAGGTTGAAATCGATAAACACACAAGTTCTCCCTCACTCCCAAGATGCCAGCCATAGATGTGGGCAAAAACTACTGGACCACCACGGCCACACAGCCTAGAAAACCCACCGTACCCAAACATTTGTTTGCGCTATACTATTCATTCTGCTTGCCTTGTGGAAAAATTAGGGCTTGTTGTGCCTCACTCCATCTCTGCCTCACACTGACTTCTCCTCTGCCTTTGAATATCTCACCAGATATTGCTCACTCTTTCTAGTTGAGACCTTAATGCTTCTAGGCTTATCTTCAAAATCACGGGGACTAGTCACACGTTTGTTTTTAGAAATTAAAGTCATGAATCCATAGAGCTGAGCTGCGAGCCATTCAGGCTGTGACTTCCCCCTTTGCTGGCATGGAAACTGGTGGGATTCAGAAGTTCGTACCACTTCGACAGAACTGATTGTTAAAATGGTGCTTGTAAACAACCAGTTGTTAAATTTAGTTGAATTCCACCACCAGAACCGGTTGTTAAATTATTTGAATCTCTCCACTGCATGGAAACACAGGATACACATGACCCCTTTCTGTTATGACCTTATGTCATTACTCTGTATCTAACAGCTAAAGCATGGGTAGCCTAATCGATAATCTGGACCTGTTTAAAGAATACAGGAAGCCATGTGCCCAAGATGTTTTCTGAAGGTGAAGGGATGCCTTTCCCTCCTGGCAGAGGGCAGGGAGCCCGGCTAACAAATCCCTTGCCCCAACTCTCCTGTGGTGGCACTGGTGACTCCACAGGCAACACAACCCCCAAGCTGCCCTGCACACACACACACACACACACACACACACACACACCCATCATGCTTGAAAGTGCCTCTCCCCAGCCTGGTACCTCATATCTCAGGAGCTCAATAAACATGTTTCCATAGCAACCAGTTCCGGCTGCGCTCACCGGTGGTGGACTTCTCCCACTAATGAGATGAAACAAGAGACGTTCTCTCCACTCAGTAAAGCAGGAAGGAAATGTTTGGCTTGGAAACCTGTTGCGGGTTGGGGGGGGAGGGGACAGAGAAGAGAAACTGCCAGTTCTGCAGCGGAGCATAGAATATCCCACTGTTTTCAAAAACGTAGAGCAAAAATAAATAAATAGGCGACACCACAGTCAATAACACTGTGCAGTTCACTTTTACATGATTATAATGGACTGGCTGTTTATCCTGGACATGAATCATTCCATTAGTGGCAAAGGGTCATAAATTTTAAGTCATGGGGCAGTCACATTTTAAAAGCCTGAAAAGATTCTGGCCTTCCAGAGTCTCAGTTTGGTGTTCAGCCTCCTGATCTTGCCCGTTGTTGAACAATCATTAGGATGGATTCACATCTTGGTTAAGCATTCATTTCGTAAATGGCTTGAGAAAGTTGAAGAAGGGGTCCCAAATAAAATACAGAAAGAAAATATATGATGGTTGTTTTGTTCAAAAGTATAGCATTTAACATTGTAACCACCAATGACTTTTCAGAGATGTGGGGAGGGTTTTTTCCCCAGATTTCAGAGTATAATTGAAATTATATGTTAGGGTAGAATTCAAGTAGAATAATATTTATAGGCAAGGTTCTAGGGATCTGTCAGTCCATAAGTGTGCAACATCCCTTGTTTATGCAGACCACATTGTTTGCTTTGTTTATAGTGCACATATTGCAGCAGATAAACTAAACTTTCCTGTTCAATTACAGGAGTGCTCCATAATTGCAGTAAATAGCAGTAAATCACCAAGTGTCCTTGACATAATCCTTTGTCACTGGCGAAGCTCACTGAAGAAAACTCCATATCCATATCACTGACTGAAACAGTCTTTTCCTTCACCAGCCTCTGCCCATTTCCCACCAAGCACCCTGATGTTCAAACCATTGTAAGTTTCACAGGTCTCTTTAGCTCTGCTGGCTTACATTTCTAAAACACAGAACAAGTCCCCACGGCGCATTGTCCTAAATCAGCAAGGAAGGCAAACCTTGTGCTTATTTATTTACTTCATTTATACCCACTTTTCTCTCTATCAGGGAACCAAAACAGCTTACATTGGTCTCCATCATTCTTCACTCCTCCTGAGGATTTCTCTGACAAGTAACTAACCTTACTTGAGGGATTACTTGACATTCTCTGAAAACATAGTCCCTGAATGTGTCCTTTGGTGAATATTCTAGGGTGATCTCAATCTGTTCAGTGGCAAATTTATACTCTGCTAGTAATTCATCATGTGGTACTTTATAATTTGAAAATATTAATATGATGGTATTTCAATATTTTTTTGCAACAACATATTGAGAATGTTAGTTGCTTAACTAATATTTGGTTTCATACAGTGGTTTTAACAAGCTATTGTTAGTAAAGTAGTGGACAGCTTGCATGTAAAAAAACAGACATATATTTACATTTGAAAATCCAGAATGAAAAAAAAATCGGCAATATAAAGAGCCAATTAAATTTATCATAATGTTTAAATCCAGTCCCTCTTGCCTACAGTTCAAGCTACTAAAACCTTAAGTGAATCCTACAGGATCACTTATCCAAATAGCTAAAAGCATTAATCAATACAAAGAATTTCCTCATCGCAGATCAAAGCTGCTGCTTACTAATCAGACCTATTCCCTAGGGACAGATTGTAGATCTGATGACATCCTTGTAAACCATCTACAATAATCCCTTGATCAGAGAACGATATTTAAGATGATCTTTCAGAATGAGGAGCTGCACACTTCGGCAGATCCCCCTGATTTCAGTGGGGCTTGTTTTGAAAATGCTTCCCAGAAGACTGAACCCTAAAACCATTGCCAGGCATCACTTGACAATCAGAACAGCTTTTGAAGATAGAGGCTTTAGGAACTGGAAGCGGAAAAAATTCAGGAATGTTAATTTAGATGTCAACACAGCTATTTATATTATTAATGGAGAGGAAACATTGTGCTATTTTTAACATTCACACAGTTTCCTGCAAGCTGGGTCTCACAATGGTGCCTAGGAGGGAGAATGACCTCTCTGATTGCCTTCAGACGGTGCCCCTCACATGCTCACACAGCCGTTCCAACATTCTGCAATTCCATCTACAAGCAGGTGGTGGCTCCCAAGCTGTGCTGCTATTGAAATAGCCATGACAGCATTTCAACCCCCCTGGGTAAGCCTTTTGCAGCTGTAGGGTCAGAGCAGGCTAGGGAAAGGTTTGCAGTTTACAGTCTAATGAGCTCCCCCAGCAGATCCTTGAAATATTCATCACCTCGTAGCTGGCATGGTTGCAATGGAAGTCCAAAAGTGATAGGGTATATGGATCCATTCCTCCTAGCTGATAACCAGTGTTCTTCTCCCCAAAAGCTGGTCAATGTCATAGAAAATGAAGACTGTAATAATGCTTAGATTAGAATTGGAAGGATGCTCCCTCTCTTCCTCTCAATTCTAGATGGTTTCTGCAAATCTCAATAGTGCTCAGTTAAAAGGTTTCCCCAATGGCAAACGAACATTGCTCCGGAACTAGTGCCAAATAGCACGTATATGTGCCTCCGTGTGATCTGGCATCTTTCTAAAATAACTCATATTTTAGATACAGGGCCAGTTACTGATACTTAATTGAGCAACATCTATTGTTCGCAGTCCCTCTATAGCAGTATCATAGCCAGTCTGACTCTGTACCAGCAAGTTTCTCAACATTATAAGAATTCCAAAGGCATGAAATTCTCTCTCTGGAGAAAAAAACTGATAAATATGTTTTTGACAACCACAGCAAAAACAGCTTACTTTGAAAACTGGATTCCTGTGTACATCATAAGCTTGCTGACAAGCAAATTAATTGGCCATCAAGATCAGCATTCTGTACTAACTGCTGCTACAGAGGAAACTACTATCAGGCAGTAAAGGATCAGTCACTCCTAAGTTCTGGCAAGTGCATATTTAGGACCTGCCACCTGCATATTTTTATTTTAAAAATAGTTAAAATCATCAGGGGCTGCTGGAGAAGTCAGTTTTTAACTCCACTACTGGAAAAGAAGCTCTAGCCTGATTTCTTTGGTCCATTGTTTGATGCAAAAAAGCAAATCACCATCTCCCCCCCTTCCCCAAGCTATTTGCCCTACAAGAAATGCCGACAGAACATCAGATGGGCAAACAGTTCCAGTCACAAATCCACCACTACTTTATTACGGTCCAAGAGATGAGCCTGCATCTGTGGATCAGGCCTTTGTTCAGCATCTATTAAAAATAGTCCTCCATCAATAGGTTTCTCATGCAGAGATCCTGTTGCAGCCTGTGAGGTTTGCATCCTGTATTGCAGCGGCGAAGCTCCCAGGGGACAGGGGGGTACACGACGCACCGGGTGCACGAATTTGGGTCATGTGGGGGGCGCAAAATCCCCCGGCCCTTCCCCCTCCCCACGCGGCGCCCCCCCCCACATACACTTTAGAAAACCGAGCCGGTTGGAGAACAGGCCTTCCTGTTCTGGTGAGAACTACATTCCCCAGGGTGGGGGCGCCGTGGGGGGGCGGTGTGATTCCCCCCTAGCGGCCCCTCTGCGGTGCCCCCCCCCCACATTTACTTTAGGAAACCAAGCAGGCTGCAGAACAGGCCTTCCTGTTCTGGTGGGAGACCCTGGGAAATGTAGTTCCCACCAGAACAGGAAGGCCTGTTCTCCAACTCTACTCAGATTTCTAAAGTAGAAGATGATGAGAGCTCTTGAGAGGAAGGAGAATGAAATTTTGTGCCCCCCACGTGACCCAAATCCATGCACCTGGTGCGTCGCCCCCCCCCCCCCCCTGCCCCCTGGGAACTTCGCCGCTGGGTTCACGTTTAGGCTTCATACACAGGACCCTAAAAGTGACAAGCATTCTACCACTTTAAAGTCTAATTTGTGTTCTCGTTCCCAGCCACACTGTTTATGGACATCATGCACTGATTAGTGGTGCATGATCATGCAAACACTCCAAATGCTGGTTCTGGTGGGTTTTCCTGGCTGTGTGGCCGGGGTCTGGTGGGTCTTGTTCCTAGGGCATGCTAAGTTCATGAACAATGGACTCCATCCAAACACAGGATTTGCATTCACCAATACTGCTGCTGCTTCAGGGCATGAAAATGTGAATCACTCCCTGGACTGATAAGCCCCACCCGCAATACAATACTATAAACCACATCTTTGCATAACGAGTTCCACCCAAACACTTACTGATTGGTTCCCCACCCTGGGACATGGACAATATATACCCCAAACATGTCTTTCTCTCTAGACACAGTGTGTAACAGACTTCCCACTGTGATACACCTCTGAAGATGCCAGCCATAGATGCAGGCAAAACGTTAGGAAAAAAATCCACCAGACCACGGCCACACAGCCCGGAAAACCCACCAAAACCAGTTGAATCCGGCCATGACAGCCTTCAACAATACTCCAAATGCTGTTTAGGAGAGGGAAAGGAAGCTTATTGGGTTTGGGTGCCAAACAGATCTGAAGGACGGGGTATATACTTTCTACCTCCGTTGATCAGGCAATATTGAAGCACCTAGGGCCTGTCTAGAGCAGTTGGCAGTAATTGTCCAAAAAGCCTAACCCCACCCCCACCCCTCCATACGTGTGGGACTTCCCCATAGTCCTGTATACATACATAGAGACAACATACATCCACATGGATCAGTCAGGTATTATATTGCTATCAAACTCATTCAGTGTAAACTTTCCCAGACAAATCAGAGATGCTCTTCCATCTTAACAAATAAATTAAATCTTTTCTTCACAGAAGGAATATGTAAGGGAGAAAGCAAGAGCACTCTGAACACACAAGCAAAAGTCCACTTTTAAGAATTCATTCAGCAAAACAGTTTTAAAAACAATGGTCTTTTCCCAACAAAACTGTGCAGAGCATGCCAGAGTATGCAGAGAAAGATAGAAACTATCATTCAAATTACAAAAGTTAATGTTAGCATGAATGTTCAGAATAAGTTTCTTCTTAAGGAAACATATTAGCCAATGGAGAAAATCCAAGATGATGACTTTCCCCGCAAAATAATAGCCATTTTAACCAAATGATGCCATAACTACTGCAAAGATTTTAAAAAATTAATTAAGGTTGTTGAATACGTTCATCTCAAATAGTGAAACAGTTTCTAATCCATAGCGACCTCTAGTGGGGTTTTGAGGGCAGGAGATGTTCAGAGGTGGTTTGCCATTGCTTGCTTCTGCACAAGGACCTAGGTAAGGGGGGGTTCTCGAGTTCAACCCCCCCATCACATGTCCAAAGCTCCATCCCCCGTTCGTGGGCGTTTTGTATTTTAAAGTGTTTTTTCGATTTTTGGCCTGCAGGGGGTGCAGTTTTTAAGCTACCGGCACCAAAATTTCAGGGTATCACTCCTGATGATACCACCCAGGTTTGGTGAAGTTTGGTTTAGGGGGTCCAAATTTATGGACCCCCAAAGGGGTGCCCCATCCCCCATTGTTTCCAATGGAAGCTAATAGGAGATGGGGGCTACACATTTGAGGGTCCATAACTTTGGCCCCCATTAACCAAACTTCTCCAAGCCTGGGTGGTATCATCAGGAAGAACCTCTAAAAGATACCCTAAAGAGTTTGGTGCTGCCTAGCTTAACAATTGCCACCCCTGACAGCATGAAGCACCCCAAATTTCCCCAAGATTACTCTTTTTAAATCCACATACCCTTAAATGGATTTAAATCTGAGAATCTGAGGTCCCAAGTTAAACATTGAGAAGTGATGCTGTTTAAGGGTGGGGGATAATCCACCCCCAAACAGCATCACTTTCAATGTTGTTTTAACTAAGGACCCCAGATTCTCCCTTTAAGGTGGATTCAAAAGGAGAATCTGGGCTCCCTAGTTTAAACACCATTGAAAGTTATGCTGTTTGGAGGTGGATTCCAGCATCACAATAGTCGCCCAATTGGGGGGGGGGGGGCGCAAAACTTTTTTTGTTCCTGGCTCCATTTTCCCTAGCTACACCTCTGCCCGGAGGAGAGGGCAAGAAGGGACTGCCGGCTGGGAGCCCAGCCGGTGGTAGGGGGCAGGGGGGCAGGGAAGTCTGCCATCCCTGGCCTCGGAGAGCTGCTCCGATGGGCCTCCCAGGAGCCTCTCGGTCCGTCTCTGACTGCTGGGTAGAGTGTCGTGCTGAGATTCGGGAGCCTCGAGTTCGAATCCCCAATCTGCTGCAGAACCTAGCTGGATGACCTCGGCCTAGTAACATGTTCTCAGACTCTGCTACCTCGGAGGGCTGTTGTAAGGATGACAGTGGAGAGCTCTGGGAAGAAGAATGGAGTTCCCAAATGTGTTAGAGCGCTCCCTTCTTTTTCTTCTCTACTAAGCTCCTCCAAATGTTTATATTTCTGTTAATATATGTTTATATCCTCCAAATGTTTACATTTTTGTAATGTTTTAATGTTTACACTTTGTAATGTTTTATATTATTGTATTTTTATAAGTATGTAAGCTGCCTTGAGTCCCTTGGGAAATTGGCGGGGTAGAAATGTAAAATTTAAATAAAAGAATAAGTACTGAGGCCGGGGTGGGGTTTGGGGAGGCATGGCGTGGTCCCACCCCAGAACCCCCCCATAAAAAAACTATACCTACGTCCCTGTTTCTGCATCATGACACTGGTGTTTCTTGGTGGTCTCCCATACAACTACTGACCAAGGCTGGCCCTGCATAGCTTATGAAATCTAGCTATCCTGGGCTATCCAGGTCACAGATCCAGATACATACACCTTCATAAGGCGCCCCCCACATGACTAAATGACTGCAGCCTGGGGACATTTGACCCTATATGTCCCCCTGAGAAGCATAACAATTTCCTCACTTTTCGTTTTGCTTTCTTCATTTCCAATCAAAGGAATGTGCTGTAGGTGGCTGCCACACTGTTGACCAAACCTGTATTATTCAATTTAGTACAAGGTGTGCTTTGAGTACTGTCATGGGGCATCCTATACCAATGGAATGCCAGGAGACAATTTCTGTATTCCAGCTACTCTAGCCTCCCACTGTTAACCTGTCAAAGACTTGTCTTTACTACAACTGTTCTGCAAGATGCCGAGGGCTTCATTCACTAACTCATAGGTGTCAAACTCACGGCCCTCCAGATGTTATGGACTACAGTTCCCATCATCCCCTGCCAGCATGTTATGGACTATAGTTCCCAGCATCCCCTGCCTGAATATCACCAGGACGCTCTTTTTTATTCTTGACTTCTGTTTTAGTTATGCAAGGGAGACTTCTCTACCATGCTTTTCCCCGAGCATTGTCTGCACATTCTATGACATCCAAATAGCCTTGCTGTATCTTGTACAAGGTTGTCAAGCCAGTGGGATAGTCCTTCTAACTCTGTGCCACATCTCCTATGCACCATCACTAATAGCATACAGCTTTATCATTCAGTTTTACTTACCTCAGAGCAGATGGGTGATCCCCTATCAGTTATGAAAAGAAAATATGGGGACAGCTTTGGCTACTGATTACTGCTTCTCTTACTCTTCGCTTACTCTTCTCTTACTCTTCATCTTACTCTTCATTGTTCACTTGGTAATGTTCAACATGAGTCTATAGCTTTGATGAAATCATGCATTGTTTCTTCTCACTGTCACTTCCATGGCCAAAACATTCATCTGGTCTTCTTGGCTCTCTTTATGGGCAGTGGATTGAAATAGGGTGTATGCAATGAGGTGCTGCTTGCAGAAACTGGCTATAGATGCTTGCTTGTAAATTGTAGGATAATTGTATGACAAAAATTAATTTCTCTAATTGTCATATTAAGGAGAGGAGGAGACTCAAAGGGGCTTACAATCTCCCTCCCCCCCCCCAACAAATACCCTATGTGGTGGGTGGGACTGAGAAAGCTCCAAAGAACTGTGACTCGCCCAAGGTCACCCACCTGGCATGTGTTGGAGTGCACAAGCTAATCTGGTTCACCAGATAAGCCTCCACAGCTCAAGTGGAAGAGTGGGGAATAAAACCCGGTTCTCCAGATTAGAATGCACCTGTTCTTAACCGCTACACCACGCTAATATTAACATAGACAACATGTTCTTGTCAGAATGTCATGTGGAAATTCCACGAGTGTACATTTTATACAAATTGGTTTACCTGATCACTTGTTTAAAACAATTTATTTTTTAAAAAATTAAAAAATGCATGAATATACTGCACAGTCAAACAAAGCCGTTTTCAGTTTTAGTGGCCATGTCATTTCAGTATATCGAAACAATGAAAAATAAACACTATAAAATTATGACGATGATTGCTATGACTGGAAAATCAGGAATGGTAGTTAGGAGTTAAGATATAGACATCACTTTGAATATTTTTAAGAGGCTAACTTTATTTATTTTTTTAACTATCCAAGCCAAACATAACCCTTTGTATCAGGATCTAAATGATTCTCACAAGTTCTTGTATTTGCCTCACTCCCCATGTTTATTGTAAATGCCCTAAACCTTCAGGAGTGTAGCTGGTGCTTCTTTCCAGAAGAAATGTTTGGCAAGACAATTATTGTCTTTTTCCCCCCAGAATGATTGGTTCTCCATCTGCCTGTCCTGCCTCCCAGGCTAAGAGGAATCACATAGCACAGCAGGGAGAGGCCTGTGTTATACTGCATCCCAATTTGCTACGCATTTCCACACCATTTGCTTCCCTTTCTCCCTCCTATGCAGAAAAGACATTTGCTGCCCAGGGGGTCTTCACTGACCAAAAAGCTGGATGCAAAGTCCAGAAAAGCTCCCTGTCAGGGGACCAGCTTGAGGGTTTCTCCAGGTGTTCCTATGGTTACTCAAAGGCCACAGGAACGAAAGGAGACTGGCCATCTGATTCATGGATATTCCAAACCTATACATCCATAATTTTCTTACCGCATTGTGCGCTCTGATAGGCTATTGTACCAGGGACTGAAGCTAGCCTTTGCCATCAACAGAGACATGGCAGCCCTCTTTTCATACTTAATGGCAACAGAGAACACCGCAAACACATATGAAGAATTATGCTACTCCCAGTTAAAATATGTAATTATCATTCGTGGCAAGGGAAACAAATTAATGCTCCATGGTAAGATACTGAAATCATGTGATCAGGAGTCAGTCTCAATGTCTGAAGGACTTTCTCTCAAGAACATCTGCATGAGACTTTAGCCTGTTTCTCTAAACACAAAGAGAAGCCTTGTGCGTTGACTCCAGCCCCCAACATTTTAAGCTATATTAACGTTGCAATCCTAAAAGCACTTCCCTGGGTATAAGACCAATTAAATAGAGAAATAAGATTCTGAGTAGATCTGCTTAGGACTGCACTGTACATCGCTTAATCTTTAGGTGGCTACAAGACCCCCATTTGGATTTTGCTGCCACGTGCTAGTTCAGCTGCATTTTTTTTTCATGAGTTCCACTCTGGACCATTCAAATTACAAAGGCAAACAACCACAATTAAACAGAAGGGATTTTGTGGTTTCCACTATATGACTGCTTAAGCAAATGATAAAGAATTGCAAAGATTTATTAACAGCTTTCTCCCCTCTTCTGCAAGATATTGTCACTTTCCCTGAACCCTAGAACTGAGACTTTTTTTTTGAGTCTACATCTCCCCCTGTGCATTTAATCTGCCTAGAAAAGTTAGGTAGGTTGAAAAGAAAAACTGGACCCTTCTTCTTACTTAGAATACCAGCTAGCCCACTGTGCGTGCATGTAAAGTGCCATCGTCCCAACCACCTTATGGCTACCCTATAGGGTTTTCAAGGCAAGTGATTAAGCAGAGGTAGTTTGCTATTGCCGCTTTCTGCAAAGTCTTATTTGGTGGTCTGCCATCCAGGTACTGAACAAGCTTAGCATCAGAGATCAGGCTATACCATGCCATTCCACATCTCTTCTAGCTCATTAACCAGCTGCTGAAAACTTCAAGGAAACAGAATGGGCAATTAAGGAGTTGTCCCTACTTTCATATTGTCCAACATTTTCAGCAGCTGGGAGGGGGGGGGGGGTCTACAAAGTACTCAGTTTCAGAGTCACTGAAACTTCTTCCTTTTCCTCACTCAGTGGATAGCATCAACCCTGTTTTCTTCCAACCTACAAAGGCAAAATAATCCACAACCAAAACTGAAGTCAACTGTTTGTTCCCTGAAACTACAGGTGTCTAAACAGCCAGAATATTGTAATGGACAGAGAGTTGGACTTTTTACACAGTTTCAAATTTCTGCTCACCCATAAAGCTAGATAACTTCGTGCGATTCAATCCCTTGGTTTAATTTATTTCATATGACTGCTGTGAGGATAAAAACAAATGATCATGTGTATATCACCCTGAATTCCTTGAAGGAAAGACAATATAGATGCATGATTGTCTTGCATTGCAATAGTTCCACATAAGGACAGGGGTGTATCTACAGTAAATAATGCCTGGGGGAAGCAGTAAAACTTTGCCCTCTCTCCTGCCCCCACCCTGCCAAAGCCATCCATCTACATGCCAGGGTGGGGAAATGCTCTGCATATGCCCAAAGGCACTCGTGGGGACACCAGGAGATCAGGAGAAGGCCTGAGGGTGAGGCTGGGCATGGGAAGGACTGGTGGCTGTCCTCTGGTTCTGGCTGAGGTGGACATGAGCATGCAGTGGCATGGGAGGTTAAGAGCTCATGTATCTAATCTGGAGGAACCGGGTTTGATTCTCCGCTCTGCCGCCTGAGCTGTGGAGGCTTATCTGGGGAATTCAGATTAGCCTGTACACTCCCACACACGCCAGCTGGGTGACCTTGGGCTAGTCACTGCTTCTCAGAGCTCTCTCAGCCCCACCTACCTCACGGGGTGTTTGTTGTGAGGGGGGAAGGGCAAGGAGATTGTAAGCCCCTTTGAGTCTCCTGCAGGAGAGAAAGGGGGGATATAAATTTAAACTCTTCTTCCTCTTCTCAGTAGGTGGAGGGCACTAGGGTAGCTGCAGCGCCCCATCCAGTGCTTGCCTACTTTTGAGTTGCTCACCCACCTGCCTGGTGCCCTACTACTTTCTCACCCTCCTGCCCACTCACCCTCCCACCTGGCGCCTGCCCACTTGCCTGTCTGCTCACCTGCCAGGCACAAGGGCCTTTGGCTCAACCTTGACAAGGGGAACAGTCTTGAGCTGAGTGACTCTAGCATAGGCAGGCTCCTTCACTTCTTCACGAGCCCCAATATGGAGCTTGGGGGCAGAATAAACAGCATAAAGCTAGAGAGGGACAGGCTCTGAGGTCAGTCTGGCCTCAGTCAGGATCCAAGATGGTTCCAAGCCTGACTGAGGCCAGGTTCAAACAGGCCCCTGCTGCTCCGATCTCCACGTGGAGATTGAAACGGGGCCAGCCCTGCTCACTGTTTCTCTCAAAGAAACAAATGGACCTACCTCATAGGGTTGTTGAGATAATGAAGTGGACAAGGAAGAAACATGTATGTTATCTTGATTTCCTTGGATGAAAAGAAGATTAAAATGTACTCAACATACTGAACAAAGGCAGTAGGCCTAGCATCTGCCCAGCCCCTCCCTGCGGACTCATTGGGATCCAGTGGAAAAAGCAAGGCTCTTGCTGAGACACGAGAGGAGTGCTTGGCTCTGGTGGTCAACGGACATTAAATGGCTTGTGCTCCTGTTAAGAAGAACAATTAGTTCCTGGAAGTCTGAGACCTACCACATGTCTATATGACACTGGCTGCTTAAATTGGTTTGGGTGCGGGAAGCTGGTGGACTGAGTCTGGGAGACAGTAAATCTCCCCGAGAGGCAGGTTGGTCACTCCTGTCTTGCAGCAGGGAGTGGTGTGTGCACTCCCAAAGAAACTTACTCTGGAGAGTTGAATAAACACTGTCCAGGCTCAAATGTACCATTTACTGAGAAGGTGACTGAAAGAGTGTTAGTTGGCCAACTTCAGAGATTCCTGGATCAGATTATTTTAGATGTGTTTCACTGTTTCAGGCCTGCTTATGAGACTGCTTTGTCACCCTAGGTGGATGACATGCGCTCGGAGGTGGACAGAGGAAGTACAACTCTTATTTCTCCTTGACCTCTTAGGGACTGTTGATACCATTCATCATGGTGTCCTTCTGGGTAGCCTTTCAGAACAGGGAGGCACTATTCTGCAGTGGTTCCAGTCTTACCTTGAGGGTAGGTTTCAAAATGTGGTTACAGGGAATTGCTGCTCTGTTCCTTGGCCTTCGGCCTACGGGATTTCCCAGGGTTCCATCTTGCCCCCATGCTCTTCAACATCTATGTAAAGCTACTGGGAGATTTCGGTTGAGCTACCATCAATATATCAATAATATTCATCTCTGTCTTGCTCTACCAGCAGTCCCAAGGAGGCTATGGAACTGAAAACATATCGGGAGGCAGTTGAGGAATGGATAAAGGCTGAAATTTAATCCCAACAAGTTGGAGGTGCTACTGATGGGGGGAAGGTCTGAAGAAATGGGTTCTTTCTTGTTTGGTGTGGTATCTTACTCCCTCTAGAGGAGCAGGTTTGCAGCTTGGGAGTGCTCCTACGCCTCCTTTTGGATAAACAGATTGCAGCAGTGGCCAGGGGTGCCTTTCAGCAGCATCAGCTGACGAGCCAGCTATCGTTTGCTCTGGCCAGAAAAGATCTTGCCACTGTGGTGCATGTCCTGGTAACATCTAGATTAGGCAACTGCAATGCACTCTACATGGTGCTGTCTTTGAAGAGTGTCTGGGAGCTATGGTTGGTACAGAATGGTGCACCCAGAGTATTGACTAGAATGGGTTGTAGGGACCATATGACTCCAGTCTTGTTCCACCTACAGTGGCTTCCAATCTGCATCCAGGCTCAATTTAAGGGGAAGGTATTGACTAAAGCCCTTTATAGTCTAGTACCAACATAACTTAAGGACCACTTTCTACCATATGAACCTACCATCTCACTCAAGTCATCTTTAGAGGCCCGGCTTTGCTTGCCTCAGCCATCTGAGGCTACACAGGTGGCAACCTGAGAAAGGGCTTTCCCCATCATGACACCATAACTTTGAACCCCAGGGAGAGTCACCAGTCTCTCTCTACTGCCAGCAAGTGAAGACTTTTTAGTTTCATCTGACACATCCCCAATAATGGCTATTGGCCCTTCTTCTAGCATTTATGCATTTTTAATTGAATGCTATAATTTTAACTGTTTTAACATTTGCTGCCATATAGATCCTGACAGGGTGAAAAGGCAGCATTAAAATGTTTTAAATAAATAAGCTCAGAACAAATGCTCAAGTAACTCTCCATCCCACACGACACACCCAGTGCATGGCTACTTAAAAATATCACTGCACCATGTTGTTTCTGAGACACACAACAAAAACATCTCAAGTTTCCTGGAAGATCTGGATAGGAGTCAAAATCATACACCTCCAAATGAGTTGGGAACTTGTTTTTTAAAATGCCAAAGGCTCTTTTGGTGGATACCATCAAGAAAGTCCACCAGAATTCTCCCTGTAGCGCCTAGAGCAGGGGTAGGGAACCTGCGGCTCTCCAGATGTTCAGGAACTACAATTCCCATCAGCCTCTGTCAGCATGGCCAATTGGCCATGCTGGTAGGGGCTGATGGGAATTGTAGTTCCTGAACATCTGGAGAGCCGCAGGTTCCCTACCCCTGGCCTAGAGATTCCAGATGAGAACGCTCATTCTTTCCCACCTGTGGAGGCCCAGTAGTCAGAGGGGGATCTAAAGGTTCAAGTCCAATCAGGCTGCTTCTACAAAAACCTCTGGCTAGCTTAGCAAAGCACAGTCAGCCAACTGCAGTGTTCATAGTTAAAGGGAGAAGGCAAGGATGTGGGTAAGGTGGGGCTCCTGGGTTCAACCCACCCCCCCCATTACATGTCCAAAGCTCTGCCCCCCGTTTGTGGGGTTTTTTGTATTTTTTAGAGTTTTTTCAGTTTGTGGCCTACAGAGGGTGCAGTTTTTAGGCTAGCAGCACCACAATTTCAGAGATTTGTTGGGAGACTCTCCTAATGATACCACCAAGGTTTGGTGGGGTTTAGTTTAGGGCAGTGGTGGCGAACCTATGGCACTCCAGATGTTCATGGACTACAATTCCCATCAGCCCCTGCCAGCATGGCCAATTGGTTAAAAATGGCCATGCTGGCAGGGGCTGATGGGAATTCTAGTCCATGAACATCTGCAGTGCCATAGGTTGGCCACCCCTGATTTTTACCTACGTCACTAGGAGAAGGTCAAATAAGGTCAAGATGGTCAACAGAGTGTCACATTGTTGTAGTGAGGAAGTTAGAATAAATTTGTACACAGAAGCACCAACTCCGTCTAGACATGGGGGTTGTATGCATTTTTAATCACCTGCCCATTATCTCGACTTTTCCCCGGTAGCCTTTGCCATGCACCTGCTGTGTTTTTCAGCAATACCTAATATCTGTCCACCTGTTTTGATTGATAGGCCAGCTGTAGTGTCTAACCCTCTTTAAGCACCCACATTACCAGCTTTATTATCCTTCAGCTTCTTCCTTGCTGTCCTTCAAAATCCCCGAAGCTGATGGCACCTGAACACACCAGAGTTCTCACTTATTGCAACCCCTGGTTCCAATTCGATAGTAATAGGCTATTAGGCAGCAGTTTTCATTTTCCAAGAAACATCATAGCCCATTGCAAATGGAAAAGGTGGCATTTGATTTAATGAGAAACGATTCAAAATAATAGTTTGCAAGTGAAGGAGGAATGGGGTGTTGTGTGGTTTCCAGGCTGTATGGCAGTGTTCTAGAAGCATTTTCTCCTGATGTTTCGCCTGCATCTGTGGCTGGCATCTTCAGAGGATCCTCTGCCATACAGCCTGGAAACCACACAACACCCCAGTGATTCCAGCCGTGAAAGTCTTCAACAGTACATTGAAGGAGGAATGTTTGAAAAACAGCAACATGGCTTAGACTTTTAACATCACAAGGAATATTAAAGTTGGAAGCTGTGACAAAGGTTGGCAACTCTTAAATATGATTCACCCAATGAATGCTTATTTAGAAATAAGCTTATGGAGGCAGGGTCAATTAGAGGCCTCCAGAAATACTCCACATGTGCTATATTGCTGCTTTCCTGCAGGAATAGGAATCTGAATTTCTGAAATGGAGCATTAAGGGTGCAGTCCTATAAGTCCCTCAGTAGGATTGACGTCTGATTAAAACTGCAGGGACAATATTATTATTTTATTTATGGATAAATCCTAGCATTGGCAACTACTTTACCAAATGTATACCTCAGCTTTACACACATTCCCTTCCTCACCTTTGGTACATAATTATGTGTTTCTGTTTTTCCCCAAACCCATGTCCTTCCCTGTATCACTGTTTTTAGACATTAAAACCATATTGAGTACTTTTCTGGTTTGTTTAAGATATTCTTTTTTTGCTTCAGGAACATGGAAGTTCTGACTAACACAGCTATCAATTTTTGGATAGAAATAAGTAGACTTGCTTGCACAATGGAACCTCATTCTGATTTGCTGACACCACCTTATCAAATATTTAGATCATTACTCTATTTAGATCATTATTCATTAGGAGAATAAAAAATCAAGTTGAAAAGACCCTGATGTCATGAGAAAGTGATGCTCAGATTTCATGTTATATGGTCAACAGATGTCCATCCTGACTTTCCAAGGATATCTGGAATTCAATATTTGATAAGGTGGTGTCAGCAAATCAGAATGAGGTTCCATTGTGCAAGCAAGTCTACTTATTTCTATCCAAAAATTGATAGCTGTGTTAGTCTATAGCAGCAAAATAACACAGGAGTCCAGCATTTAACTAAGGGGAGACAACATTCTAACCGGTTCCTGTAATATCAACATAATTTGCAATTATGTTTAGTCTTTATCTTTATTAACCTTTAATAGGCATAGATAGATCAAGATTTACACAGACACATTCTGCAGTCTCAAGTATAGTTCAGTAGCAAGGAAATAGTCCACATAACTTGTTTAGTTCCATGACATGAAAAGCTTCAGCTGGCCGTTTCTGCATATAAAAATGTTATTAAAGGAATGGGACATATTTTTCCTGGGCTGGCCTGTTGGCCATGCCAGACAAATGTGCTGACAAGAGGTCTGACTCATGAAAACTTGTGCTGGACTAAATTCTGTCAGTCTTTCAAGTGCCACAGAACTTCCATTTTATTTTTGTTCGAACACATCTCATGCCACCTCAGAATTCAGTCTGATAAGAAGTCTGTTAACAGAATTACATTGGCCTGGGTTTGTGGTTTTTTCTGAATTTAGAAATTGTGATTGATAATCACAACCTAAACAATAGGAGCAAGGAGTTAGCATTATCCATGTCACCATATTTTGCCTTTTGTTGTGGAATGAGGTAGTTACAGGTAGGACTAGGCTCTACAATCGACACTCTTCTCTGCAAGCCTGTTGGGTGACTTTACACACGTCACACACTCTCAGCCTCATTTACCTCACAGGGTTGATATGAAGATAAAATAGAGGAAAGGAGAATGTTGTAAGTCTCTTTAGGTTCCCATTGGGGAGAAAGGGAGGAAACGAAGTAATAGATGGGAAACAAACAAAACAAATAAATAAAGCAAACAAGAACTGTGCAATAATTAGAAGTGCATGGTTCAGAGTCTTTTCAAGGAGTTGTGTTACACAGGATGGAGATGCAGTCTCTCAATAATGTGGGGAAAATTAGCTCAGAGCAGACTGCTTATTAATATTGCAAGAGGAATCTTTAATACCAATGCATACGAAGATCAACTCTTGGAAGAAAATCCACAGAGAGGAATATAATGCAAATTTGACAATCTTTGTTGTAGGGATAAGAAGAAGAGTTTGGATTTATATCGTACTTTTCTCTCCTGTAAGGAGACTCACGGTGGCTTACAAGCTCCTTTTCCTTTTCCTCCCCACAACAGACACCAAGAGAGGTAGGTGGAGTGAGAGAGTTCCGAAGAACTGTGACTAGCCCAAGGTCACCCAGCAGGAATGTAGGAGTGTGGAAACACATCTGGTTCACCAGATAAGCCTCTGCCACTCAGGTGGAGGAGTGGACAATCAAACCTGGTTCTCCAGATTAGAATCCACCTGCTCTTAACCACTACACCACACTGGCTCTCATTCATGTATGTTATATACACTCTCACTGAGACTCAAGTCTGGGAGGATTGTTTGAGAAACAATAGAGTGCACTGTAAGGTGGTCAGGAAAAGTTAGTTACAGAAGGGAGCATCTGGGTTAAGTATCTGAGCACTCGGAGCCCTTGTGGGGAAGGCGGCAAACAAGTTGAATTAAATAAATAAATAATCAGGGGAGGCAATGTCATCAGGGCTGGAAATGAGCATCCATTCAGCAGGGCTACTGTATTGTGTTGAGGACACATTCTTCTTTGGCTGTGGGCTGAAAAGGTGCTGCTATGGCAAGCAAGCTGACAGCATGAGAACAGAAAGAAAGAAAAAATCCTGGAAGTTCCTTGTAGGTAGACCTGGCTATTGCCAGAGAATGGGCTCCCCATTTCTGCAACGCTAGCATCACCCTTTAGGCTGGCACGCAGGGCATGGGTACCTGTGAATAAACACACCCACCCACTATGCCAGGGTGGTATGATAACAGCTGGGTCATGATACTGGGTTTACATCAGAAAAGAAAGGCTTAAACAAATTAAAAAGTAGTAGAGAGATGCACATGATATCCATCACAAAGAATCTGGTGTGACATATCCGGTGCTTTTCACATCCCTAAAATCCACATTAGACTCTGAGTCAAAGCATGCATGCACATAAGCACACAGAAGGTAGGTTTGATCACATCCATTAGAACTTGTTGCCAACGGTCCGCATGCAATGCTGACTCCTCCATAACACTAGCCTCCTTATGTTCCAACACTAACCCCACTGATGAACGTTAACAGAAGGCTCAAACAATGTGTGCCAGATGCTCTTCTCCACATGCTCCCATTTCAGAATCAGCAATTATGAGGTCAGAATTAGCAGGCAGGAAGAGTGACCTGAAAATCTCATATGTCCACAAATTTCTTTTTTCCTTCTTCAGCAGTTCTGCAATGTTAACCTGTTATCTTCTATTAATGCACTTATTTATTACATTTCTTGTTGAAACAACAACTTAAGTAGAATGGCGGACTCAGGACAACTGATATTGAGTTCACAATAGCCAGTGGTCTTCTCTCATTAGTACACAGCATTTGCTGTTCAGGGGTATACTGGCTCTGTGCAAGGAGGTTCCTCTCAGCTATCATCATAGCCAATGATTGATCAGGCTAACTCAGGGGTGGCCAACCTATGGTGCTCCAGATGTTCATGGACTACAATCCCCATCAGCCCCAATTGGCCATGCTAGCAGGGGCTGATGGGATTTGTAGTCCATGAACATCAGGAGCACCATAGGTTGGCCACCCCTAGTCTAGCCTCCATTAATTGAACTTCAGCTAAACTTCAGCTGGAACTGCAAAAATACAACTTGCACCTCTTGTAACTGAGATCTCCAATTTCTCAAGACAACCAAATGAAAAAGCACTAAACATATACGTTTTAGGGAAAACTTCCTTTCTTAGTTTCCCTCCTGAAACACGTTTATTTCATTTAACATTTTTCTACTGGGTTTACAACATTCTCCCCTGTTCCATGTTATCCTCACAAGCAGCCTGTGAGATGAGTCAGGCCGAGTGTGTGCGATTCGGGCTTCAACAAGTCCAGCAATCTGACCACTATACAGCATTGGCCGTCTGAAATCACTTTCGCTTGCTCAAAAGGAAGAAATCATTAGATATCCATATGATGATTTTTAGAGCATTTACAAGACTTTTATCACATTATGGCTGCAATCAAGAACACTTTATCCGGAGCAAGCCCCAATGAATAAAACAACCCTTTTGAGTAGACCCGTTTAGCATTTTGCTTCCACTGTCTCAGTAATCTCTGAAGAGGCATCATCCATGTTGGAAGAATGTGAAGGTGGATAATGGTTTTGTGACAAGCCAACAACTGCAATCAAGTGGTGAGAGCGAAGTCAGTGTTTTCTGGCTCATAGCTCAGCCCTCACCACTATATTTGTCCTCTCCTAATTCCCCCCATCCCCGTATAGTCCGCACACAAACACACACACACCATTTTATAAAACTGTTCATCTGTGAACTGCTGACAATAGTAATAACCGAATCTTCTGCTCAACAGGTCGGTGATCGCTGCCATCCCAGAGTCACGGCAGCAATCACGGAATTCGGTGACGCCCCGGGGAACCCCAGACCTGTCCAAAGGACGTTCCCGGGGCGAGCGTCCCGAACTAAAGTGCAATGGTTTTCTTTTCACGGCTTGAGAGGAAGACTTCGCCTTTCCAAGCCCAAAACACACCCGCATTTCAACTTCTTCAGTCCAACTTTGCTCTAACTCAAACCACAGCGGCACTCATGCGCGGAAGAGCCGCGAAGAACGACCGGTAGGAACAGGGTGTTGTTTTCCTAGGCGCTGCGCCCCAGCCCGCGACGCAGCCCCCGCCGAGCCCAACTCCCTCCACGCAACTCGCCTCCTCCTCCGCCTCAAACAATAGCAGCTGCTCCGCTCGTCGCGCTCTCCAGCCGCCGCGCTCCCAGACTCCGCCTCCTCGTTCCTCATTGGCTGCGGGGGGATTTGGGGAGTCCTGGAGTAGGGCGTGGGGAGGCGGAGTCGGCTGCGCGCGCCTTGCATTGTGTACGCCGCAACGGCAGCCAGGCCGAGGAGTGGCGGCGAGTGGGGCGCGCGCGCTGGCTCCTGGCTCGGGGCGCCCGGCGGCGGGCGAGGAGGAGCGCGCGCTCGCGGAGCCCCCTGCCTGCTGCAGGCACAACGCTGGCTCCGCTACAGGCAAGTCAGAGGCGGCGGCGGCGGAGGAGGAAGAGGAGGCGGAGGAGGGAGCCCAGCCGGCGCCATGGAGGAGCTGAGCAGCGTGGGAGAGCAGGTCTTCGCCGCCGAGTGCATCCTCAGCAAGCGGCTCCGCAAGGTGGGCAGCCGACCCGGCCGGGACTCGACGCCTGCCCTTCGCCGGGCAGCCTGCTGCTGCTGGCCTCTCCCTAACGCGCCTCTCCCTTTCTTTCTCTCTCTTTCGCCGCAGGGCAAGCTGGAGTATTTGGTGAAGTGGCGCGGCTGGTCTTCCAAGTGAGTTCGGACAATGAGCCCAGCAGCAGCAGCTGAGCCGCCCGCCCGGCAGCCGTTGGGCTGAAGGAGCCGGCGGGCGGGCGGGGGGTTGAGGGGCGTGGCTTGGGGGCTGGGGGATGCTGGGCCCAGGCGAGCGCAGAGTTTGGGAAAACAAGCCCCGGAGGGGGGCCGGCTGAGAGCGGCGCTCGGGAGTCCGGAGGGGCCCGTGTGGGAGGGGCGGGCGCGACGGGCTCTCGCTTCCAGGGTGCCGCAAGAGACTCTCGGGCTTGTTTTGGCGGTTTTTGCCGGCGAAGCAGAGCGACGCTTCCTCCCGCACGACTTTCTTTTGTTTACCATGAATTAGTTGTTGCTCGCCCCCCCCCCGCCCCCACCGGCCACTCGCCATCCTACTCTTTCCTCTGCAGTGGGTCTCTGCTGCAGCCCAGGTGTTGCATGTTTCTGTTTTACTCCTGCGAAACTGAGCGCCGAGTCCTGGCCGCTTCCCCCCCCCCCCCTTTGTAAGAAGGAGCAGCAGCGAAGAGTGCGGTGCCCTGCATCTCCCAGTCCCTCAGCTCCAGCGCAGAAGTGCCAACGGTGCCCTTGTTGCCTATGCTATGCAGGGGTAGCCAACCTATGGCACTCCAGATGTGCATGAACTACAGTTCCCATCAGCCCCTGCCAGCATGGCCAGTGGGCAGTCCATGAACATCTGTAGTGCCATAGGTTGGCCACCCGTGGGAGTCCCTTCTGAAACCTGAGATATCAGTTAATGGGCGGGGGGGGGGGGGAGTGTAAGCCAAAGAGAGGAACCTTTTTTGCTGTTTACTCCCTTTGCGTGCTCCCCGCACAAACCAGTAGTTTGTCTCTGTTTTTCTTCTATGAGTTCTCACCATACTTGCCCAAACACACATTTGCCAGATATCAAAATTCTAGCCAAGATGTTCCTTCTGTTGAGCAAATAGTCCGATTGCTTCCCCCTGTCCATTAAGCAAATTGAACATGGTCTGTCACAGGCCATTAAATTCTCACTCTGTTTAAAGGTCTATAGTTCTGACATTTCATCTCCCTGATCATTTTTTTAACCCATTCCAAGAATGAAGGCACTAGTTTGCCAGTATAGCTGTTCTGTACAGCTGGGGCTGTGGTGGTCAAGATCTATTCAGAAAACGCAACTACTTCTAGCCCTTACATGGAGAAGGGGGCATGCATGGCCTCAAAGTGAGGCATTTATAATAAAAGTTATATCATAACTTGTGTGTGTCACAGCTGACTTACAGTGACCCTCTAGGGTTTTCCAGGCAAGAGTAGTTCAGAAGTGCTTTGCCATTGCTTGTCTCTAAGGCGCCTTCTGCACCTGCAGAATAATGCACTTTCAAACTGCTTTCAGTGCTCTTTGAAGCTGTGTGGAATAGCAAAATCCACTTGCAAACAGTTGTGAAAGTGGTTTGAAAACGCATTATTTTGCGTGTGCGGAAGGGGCCTATATCGCATCCCAGTAGTCCTTGGAGGTTGTCCATCCAAATTCCAATCAGGGTCCAACCTGCTTAGCTTGAGATCCGCCAAGATCAGGCTAGCCTGGAGCTGTTACAAGCCAACTATTTATTTTATGATTTTTTTCCCCTTGTAATTACTTGTTACTTTTTTCCAGGCACAACAGCTGGGAACCTGAAGAGAACATTCTTGACCCCAGACTTCTGTTGGCCTTTCAGAAGAAGTGAGTGAGCTGTAATTGTGGAGCATGGAGACAGAGTTTATTATATGTTCCTTGTTTTGCCCTTAAACTGAGAGCCAGCATGATGTAATGGTTAAGAGTGGTGAACTCTAATCTGGAGAACTGGGTTTGATTCCCCACTCTTCCACATGAGCAGCTGACTCTGGTGAACTGGATTTGTTTCCCTTCTCCTTCATATGAAGCCTGCTGGGTGACCTTGGGCTAGTCACAGTTCTTTGGAACTCTGTCAACACCACCTACTTCACAAAGTGCCTATTTATGGGGGAGAAGAAGGGAAAGGGTTTGTAAGCCATCTTGAGTCTCCTTACAGGAGAGAAAGGCAGGGTATAAATCCAGACTCTTCTTCTTATGATGGCATTTAATGGACTATTATAGGCTTGAATGTACATGGTAATTGTCCACATGCTGCTGCTTTCTTGATTTGCCCAATTTAGTACCAGTTTTTGTTTATTTTAGTAATATTTTTGCAAGTAAATGAGTAAGAGGCTTTATGTTATCTGGAAAAAAAACCCTTTAAGGACGTATAATGTCTGGTGAACTCCTGCCTATTGTTAATGGGATACAGTGTACTTCTCAACCTTTAAGAAGGAAATGAGAACTTTTGGGGGATACACTGATTCAGGATATTGGCTGTTGCCAGGTGGATTGTAACAGCCCCTTCTTCTGGTATCCTGTGTATAACATAGAAAAGATACCACTCAGGGGTATCAAGATCTAGAGCAGATTACAGAGATCGCCAGAGGGACCTCTCTAGAGATGAGTGATTAAGCAACAGAATTCTGGATGTACAGAGGAAGAGAAGACCTGATGATGTGTATACCAAGTTTAAGACATTGTCAGAAAACTTAGAAATGCATGTTCTCTGGAAATTTGATATTCTGCAATAATAGAAGCCACCACATTATTAGGAAAAAATCAAAATTAAACGCACAAGAGGGAGCTGAAGCAGGTATTATCTTCCCTGGCATCGCATCACAACCTTCTTCGTGGGGAAGGGGAGGGTGTAAACAAGAAGAAAGATATCTGTCTATTTGTGCCCTTCCCCCAACCTTCCAGTGTAAATGGATCAGCATGCATAACGTTCTTCACAAGCTTGGAGCTCAAGATGTAAGGAGGTACATTCCTACATAGTACCCTCTTGTAATGGGGTCCAGAAATGGCCTCTGCTGGTTTAGACAGCTTTCTCTGTTTGTGAGGCTTGCTGCCAGCTGTGGTGGCTCTTGTTTCATGCCTGGTTTCTCATAGCCATCAATCCTCTAAAACGTTTATAAGTGGCCTCACTCCCTTCCCATCTCTGTGTTGTTACCACAGTTAAAGGTGGTAAAGCATCTTCCCCTCACCCCTTGCGTTGCTGTGATATGTTTAGATGCATTTAGGAATACTATACATATGGCACAAAATAGAGAAAATAAAGTAACTAAAATTATTCAGAATGCAGTCACCCTCATGAAAGCTATGCTTTGTAGTATCTTAATTTTTGAAGAAAGATGACAGTGGCCTAATAGAGACTTACATGCTTGGTATGAAAAGAGTGAAGCACAAGAAAACAGCCTTCCTCAAAATTGTATTCGTAAACCCGATAACTGCCTGGTGTCTGAAGACAGAATCGTGAGCTTAAGTTGCCTCATTCTCCCTCCCTGGCGCAATTCATACGCTCTTCTAGTGGTAGACGGCAAAGAATTTTGATATGAGAATTTACAGATATTGGAAACAATAACAAAGGGAGCAATAAAAACAATAGAAGGCTTTGTGGGAGACTAATCAAAAGCAAGCTGCTTAGAGTGGAAATGTGGTATCTGTTAATGAGAGGCAAAGATGACTTACTCTTGTGTTGTTGTTTTTATCTTTTCAGAGAACACGAGAAAGAAGTCCAAAATCAGAAAAGGGGCAAGAGACCTAGAGGCAGGCCCAGGAAAAACGTTGTGAGTAAGGGAGACTTCTGGAAAGCAGATGGGAGTGGAGGCTTTGGGGAGCAGGGTGGAAGGCTTATCTGTACATTATACATGAACTTCCTGCACATAAATTCCATATTGAGGCAACCAGGTGGGTTAGACGAGCATAGTGTGCTTGATTCAGCTCTGCGTCAGCATGTATTACCATGTGCGTAATTACATTGGGCATACTTGGCTAATATTTGAGCCAGGTGCTGCAGCCAGGATTTTTTTTCCCTCCTCACATCGTGACAAACTTGTTTGATTGCTTGGGGTGATTTTTCTCTTCACAAACCATCAGAGAAGTAAGTCACCACAAGCACGATTGTAGCTGGCAACTTTCTTATTAAAGAAAGTTGAAACGGTTTCTGAGATTTGAAAAGTAAGAGGATGTCCAGATAGAGAACATAAGAACATAAGAACAAGCCAGCTGGATCAGACCAGAGTCCATCTAGTCCAGCTCTCTGCTACTCGCAGTGGCCCACCAGGTGCCTTTGGGAGCTCACATGCAGGATGTGAAAGCAATGGCCTTCTGCGGCTGTTGCTCCCGATCAGAATCGGGAGCATGCTCCTCTTGTTCCAGACTTAGGATGATGTAAAGGTAGTCCTCTGTGCAAGCATTGGGTCATTACTTATCACAACATTTACTAGGCAGACTATTTAGAAGAAGAGGTCCCCCCTTTTCTCTCCTGTAAGGAGACTCAAAGGGGCTTACAAACTCCTTTCCCTTCCCGCTTCACAACAAACACCCTGTGAGGCAGGTGGGGCTGAGAGAGCTCCGAAGAACTGTGACTAGCCCAAGGTAGATAGATATTTATTATTACGGCCTTTTGGCCAGCCAAGTGACTAGCCCAAGGTCATGCAGCTGGCATGTGCTGGAGTGCACAGGCTAATCTGAATTCCCCAGTTAAACCTCCACAGCTCAAGCGGCAGAGCAGGGAATCAAACCCAGTTCCTCCAGATTAGAGTACACCTGCTGTTAGCCACTATACCATTTTGCCATTGCCTTCCCCAGTCATCTACACTATAACCCCATCAAGGTGGGTACTTGTTTTACTGACCTGGGAAGGATGGAAAGCTGACTCACCCTTGAGCTAGATACCTGCAACGGACTTCCATCGGGATTGAACTTGGGTCATGAACAGAGCTTGGACTGCAGTACTGCAGCTTCCCGTTCTTCATTATGATGTTTCCAAATTAGTATACTGTGGCCTTACATAAAACCTAACTTAATTGTTTGCATGCATGCACAAAGAGAGCTCTTTAATAGCACAAAACTAATGGTGTGTGCTATAAACCAGTTGTGTTAACTAAGCTATTTTAGTTTACTGTGGGTGAGATCACTAACTGTAATCCTAAACAGTTCTAAGCTGTTTTAGCAGCAGTGGCGTAGGAGGTTAAGAGCTCGTGTATCTAATCTGGAGAAACCGGGTTTGATTCCCAGCTCTGCCGCCTGAGCTGTGGAGGCTTATCTGGGGAATTCAGATTAGCCTGTACACTCCCACACATGCCAGCTGGGTGACCTTGGGCTAGTCACAGCTTCTCAGAGCTCTCTCAGCCCCACCCACCTCACAGGGTGTTTGTTGTGAGGGGGGAAGGGCAAGGAGATTGTAAGCCCCTTTGAGTCTCCTGCAGGAGAGAAAAGGGGGATATAAATCCAAACTCTTCTTCTTCTAAGCCCTTATTTTGGGTCCGCTTGTCTTGCAGAAACCCAAAGGATGAAATTCATTTAATTAGACCAGGGGTAGGGAACCTGCGGCTCTTCAGATGTTCAGGAACTAAAATTCCCATCAGCCTCTGTCAGCATGGCCAATTGGCCATGCTGGTAGGGGCTGATGGGAATTGTAGTTCCTGAACATCTGGAGAGCCGCAGGTTCCCTACCCCTGAATTAGACTTAGAGAAGGGAACTCCGCTGAGGACTGCACTATAACTGTTCTCTAAAATCCTTCACTACAATCGTAGTGAAGAACCAGATCATATTAGCTCTCTCACACTTTGTTTTTTAACTTTGTTTTCAAAGGAACCTGAGCTGGCACCAAAGAGCAAATCCAGTAGCTCTTCTTCATCAACCTCCTCCTCATCTTCCTCTTCTGAGGAAGAGGATGAGAGTGACATTGACACAAAGAGAGGTCAACGGAGCAGAGAGAGCCACCCTGTGCCACAGAAGAAAGCTCAAATTCTGGTTGCCAAGCCTGATAACAAAGATGCTGTTAGGAAAAAGCGTGGGCGGAAGCCGATGCCTCCGGAACAGAAGGCAGCAAAGAAGACCATCAACCTAACAAAAGTGCTGAAAACTAATCGGAAAGACATGGGGGGAGGAGGACCCAAGTTGATGGGCAAGATGCAACCACAACACAATGCTCAGAGTTCTGGCATTGCCATACTTAAATCCCACATGAAGGAAGCGCAAGGTGCATTTGGTGGCTTTTGTTCTGGAGCATCTTCTACTGACAACCTGGCTAATATTGTGAAAGGTAACTCGCCTGGAAGCCCAAACTGTGGCATCAGTTGGCAGAGCTCCATCGTACATTACATGAGCAGGATGTCACAAAATCAGAACTCAGCAGATACTTCAGCTGTGGGAAGGCTGACACTCAAGTCAGCCATGTCTTGCAAGAGTGGGTTAGGACTGGATTTAAAACCGAAAAACCAGAAAAGTGCCGGGGATTTGGAGCTGACTTTACAAGGGTCCAAAGTGGCTAAGAGACCGAGCGGCAACGCATTGGGGGAACAGAAAACAGGGTTTGGTGCTGGTGCTCAGAATTTGCACAATGGTAACAAGGTTCCTGCCAGTTCTCCCAGCAGCCAACTAGCTTCCAACCAAGAGCTCAATCTCCAAGCTTTAAATCTACAAAGTGTGAAAAATGGACCAACCTCCATTGGAGGGAGCATCCTTCCCCGACATGCTTGTGGGACGGTGGCCAAAAGTGCTGGCAACACTGCAGCCATGAGCACAGGTGTGCCCAAAGGCAGTGGGCCAGCCATTGGACCAAACACTGCAAATTCAGATACAGACGCTCACAAAAGTGAGAAGCCAACACAAAGAATAGCGACTGGCGAGAAAGATTTGACAACGAAAAGCAGCACCTCGAGTACACAGGAGGGATGTACCACAGCAGAAAATCACAAAACATCAGCTCTGTCAGAAATGAGCACCGGAGAAGAGGAGACTAGCTCTGATTCAGACCGAGACTCTGCCGCTTTCCCTGGAGCAGGCCAGAATATGTCTGTCTCCATCCAAACTAGCCAGGATTGGAAGCCCACTCGCAGTCTCATTGAACATGTCTTTGTCACAGATGTGACTGCTAACCTGATCACTGTGACAGTTAAGGAATCCCCAACTAGCGTTGGCTTCTTTAATCTTAGGCATTACTGAAACGTATGGCAAGGGTCACATCTTGTCCCTTTCCACCTTTCTCACTGACTCTGACTGTTGCATTGGATGCCAGAAAGGGAGATCTGACTTGGCTGTTCTCACCCTATAATAAGCTGTGTTCTAGTAAGTGGTGAACCTACACTGAGAGAGTATATAGTTGTTGACTGTGAGATCTTGTGGCTTCTGCTAGTCTACTCTATAGAAACACCTTGAAGACTATAGAGAGTTCTTCCTGTTCTGCCAAAGAGAGAGAGAGGCAGGGTTGAAGATTCTCAAAAATGTTGGCTTTAGTTAAAATCAGTCAGTATAGGAGAGACTGAGAGACGGTTACTCACCCAGGTATTGCTGAACTTGGATTTCTTAGCTTTATGGTTTGAAATGGCAGAAAACTGAGTATCCAGTTGCCTGGTAAGTTTGCAGGGAAGGATTCTAAAAACAAACTTCTACTATTATTTTGTGTTATCCAAGGAAATGTATTCTTCCACCAAATAATCAATATCTGAATCTTTTGAGCTTGGGACAGTGAAACCCAGTCAAAACTTGAATATTAGTTTTAATATTTAGATTACTACAAAAGGGTTGTGTGAAATGGGAATATTGTTTACATTTCCTTAAGTTTGCCTTTGCAAGCTAAATGGGGTTGATACAGAAGAGGATATTGCCTTCAGAGCTTTGGGGGGCTGGGCCTAGAAACTGTAGGTGCTACTGGCTACATGGCCAAGCTGCCTGTTTGCTATTTCTCTTGGCTCAGAGTGGTAGCATCAGGACTATCTATTAACATTTGTGCTAGAAATTGTTTGAAAAACAAAGCCTTTAAGTGGTCCCAGAAACATTTCCATCAAAACTAAGCAACCTTTTTCACCTGCCAGGTGCCGGTATACATGCTCTCCCTTCATCCCTATTATCACCTATGTGGAAACTTCTAATAGAAAGTACTTCTGCTTAACATCATCACATACACAGGGCAACTACAGCCCGTGGCACCTTCCCAGGATGAGTACAGACAGCCAAACACCTCACAAGCATGGTGATGGCTTATATATAGGCTACGTTTCGTATCGTACACAGAACTAGTATCCATGTTGAAATGTTGGAAGTGAAGTGGTCCTTAGGTTTTGGTACAGAGGCTATTGAGACATGTTCTCTCAGTACAGTGAGGAACTTCTGTAACTGCTGGATCTGTAATAAAAGATGGTAACTGAATCTTGGGAGCAGATGTAAGTGAGGTAAGGAAATGCTGTCCAAACGGAGTGGAAGGCTTTCATTATGTAGAGAACAGAGCCGCTATCATGCTGTCTCTGCCACACACTCTTGCAACTTAACCGTGAAACATTCCATACTGATATTCTGAGAAATTTGTTTTTTTTTCTCTTTTGAAGTGTGCAACTGTATATAGGTATTGTATGCCTTGGTCTTATGTGGGTTTTTTTAATGCAACATGAGCCTTACTTTCTTGGCGGGGCATAAGACAAGAAAGAAGCTAGGTTGGAGGGTAATCCAGCACCAAAGTCCATGTTGGGCCTAGGTTTTCCTGAAGTCACATTGTGACTCAAGTTTGGCTTTGTATTATTTTTTCCATGACAGATGGCTTATTGAGGCCAACATTATCTTCCAGGTTTGGAGTAGCTCTGAGCAGCAGCTCTGTTTTATCATTCCATCTTGCAGATGGCTTGTTTATTTACATTGGTACATGACACTAAATTAGAAACTGCAGCATTGCTTGGAAACAAGGAGTACCTGGAGTATTCATAGGCAAAGGCCTCCAAACCTGAATAGGGATACATTGCCAAGTTTCAGAATAGCTGTTTGTCTTTGCAATCTAGAGTGTATTGTCCTGGAGTGTCTTCTACAAACACTTGATTGCCAAGAGCTGTTGTTTGTTGGATCTGTCTGTCCTGAATAGTTTTAATGCATGTTGAGCTACCCAAAGAGTGTGTGGCTTGCTAACTTTTGCACCATTCTCTTTGGATCCTTGCTTGAAATCCAGTGACTGAGCCTGTTGGTTTCCTGTTGTCATTTTATATATCCTTTGGAGTTCATGGGGTGATAGCATCAACAAACATGAGAAGAAGGGAGGTTGCAAACCATGGATAAGATATTGCTTCCATTTATATTAAGAATTTTTGCTACTTAAATACTCACCTCAGCCTGTGATCCTGAATTTGCTTACATTGAAGTAATCTGCTTCAAAGTGGTTGTGTTTACAGTTGGGGTGCAAGTTTCTAGTAATGTATTGAGCATCTAAGAACAGTTTGGGTAAAAATTCTGGTGGAGGCTCTTTTGTGCAAGGCTGCGGAGCAGGGTTAGGGAAGCAGACTATAATGTTGGTTCCCCTGTTTGCAAGACCCGAAAAGATGGGTCAGCAAGACCCGAAAAGATGGCCAGCGTCTTTTCACAAGGAAAGAAGAGAACTGGTTACCACAACTCACCCAGGAAATCACTGCTTAGCATACTGCAGTGACACCCCTCCTTTTGGCAGCATGACAACTATAGATATCAAGAAACCTTGACTAGGCTCAGCAAACAGCTCTTTTGCTAGTATATTAGAAGGTGTTCTCATGGGCTCTGTAGATGTGACAGTTATGTTCTCTTCTTAAAGGCATCCTTGTAAATAGACTTAAGTGAAACAACATTTAATTCTGAATGCATGTATACTTTACAGGGATCTGTATTCCCCTCCTGTTCTTTGTTCTGCTGTCCAGTGTCCATGTTTTGTCTCTACTCCGCCGCCCCCCCTTTTAGTTCTAGCTACACTCCTGCCCTGTGGGGTAGAATGTCTACATCAGGAGACATGAATTTCTGTTGCAAAGTTTACATGAGATAATGAGCCCTTCGGGGGAGGGCGGTTTATAAATATAATAAATAATAATAATAATAATAAACTCTGGGGCCTTGTGGTCTAGTTTTTGTTTTAAGCGAAATATCAATCTATCCTCCCTCTCTCTCTCTCTCTCTCTCTCTCTCTCTCTCTCTCTCTCTCTCTCTCTCTCTCTCTCTCTCTCTCTTTGGGTGCCAAAAATGCAAAATTATGTTGATGCTTCTTTCTGCCGGTTAGTTTTAAGCTCAGACAGTTCTCCATTTGGGATACTGGGCACTGTTCTGAAAAGCTCTTGGCAAAGTCTGGCCCAGTTTAGGCTTGAAGTTCAAGACACAGTAAGAATGGTATTTTTAAAAAAAATTGGCAAGTTTTACTTTTGTAGTAAAAAGAGGAACTTTGATGGCTGCCATCTGTCTTTGTGGTCTGTCAGATATTTATTACGTATTTTGCTTTTATGAATCTAAATCCCTTTTAACTCTTCCTCGTGCCTTTTGGAAACAGTGTGTTTGCCGGCAACAGTTTCATGTTTTTATTACAACTGAATGAGTGTTAAAGGTCCTTATGACGAGACCGGGTTTTGAAGCAGAGTAAGAGGAAAGACTTCATAATATGCTAGTGCTTACGCTAAATTGGCCTGTTTGGCTAATAGAGCTGACAGCTGTCTGTTAGAGACATGCGACCCTCCTGCTTTGTTGAGGCCAGCGTCTTTTCACAAGGAAAGAAGGCCTTGTTCTGCTGGACTGGCTTCTAATGAATTAAAGGGATTTGTTGTTGGTTAGAGGTAAGAGGTCCATTCATACAGCTGAGAATGCAAGAGTGGGCACTAGCTTTCCCTCTACCCAGAAACCCCACTGTCATCAATAAAATCTCTTGGGCCCTAACTTTATTTTGTGCGTGTTTGTTATAATGAGCTCTGCAGTATTTCAGTAATAATATATTTCACTCTGGCCCTGGTACATTCTTTATTTCTGACCTACCAGGCCCCCATGTATTTGTTAAATTTCTAAATGCATTTTTTTCCACCTGTAATTTTAATGTATAGCAGCTTCCCATTGTTCCAGAGACCTCTGCACAAGTCGCTTGGGATTCTCAACTGTGCTCTTTGGTGAAAGCCATTAGAAATAGGCTTCTTTATATTTCCCTGTTCTCTTGGAAAACTGAGGTCTGTTGCTCTTTCCCTAGAAGTTCTAATCCTGTGCCTTTCTGTTTAACCAGCCATTTCTATTCCAAAGCCTATCTCTTGAAAATACCTTACTTAACCAGTAAGATGAACCACTTTCTGACGACTACATTGACATTGGTGCTTGTTACTTGGTGTACAAAACTGAGTGAAAGATTAAAAAATAAAAATTGAAGCTATCATTTCATAGCCTAACTGTGCATTTGAATTCACAGTTGAAATTTTAAAATCTGTCCTTGGCAGATGGTTCATATAAATGCTAACTATATCTACCAATTATTAAAAAGTAGTATTCAAAGCCTACCTTTATATATATATATTTCTTCAGTTTGCTGCTATGTGTCTGAGGGTTTTAGTTGTGTGGCAAACAATTGTCTAAAGTTCTGTTGCTACTCTGCTCTATTTTTGAAGAGGTTTTTTTTGCGGGGTTGTTTTGTAACTATATAGTGCTGCCGTATTTGTATATCAAATGGATATTTTTTTTTGTCTTGGAATAATGTAGTGGCTCTTTTACACTGACTGGAAGAAATGCTAAAGATAGCCCACTTCTGTAGAATTGTACAATATGTACAATATAAAAAAACCCACAAACCTGATTTACTTTATATTGTGTTTTGTTCTGATCCTCTGAATTCCATGCACTCACTTCTGAGCAAGAGAAATAGCTTTCACAAGAAGGAAACTTGTGCAAATTAGTTCAGTGCTTCTTGTAATATGTGTCAATCACTGTGTGTTTAATTTTTAAAAAGCCAAATAGTTCCTGTATGACATTTTCTAATTGCTTTAACTAGAGCTGTTTCTTTGCTTTTATGCTAAGAGAACAAAAGTTGGAGATGTTATTACCATGGGAAAGCTTAGGTTCTTTGTTAGAGTGGGACAGCCTTTCCAGCCAGAATATTAAATAAGGCTGAAAGCAATGTCTGCCCATTGATCTCACTGTGGGTTCACTGCTGCGTTTGGGGTTTGTTTGTTTGACCCTGGCTGCCTGGCTGGCTTGCTTCTCTTATATGATGTCTGCCTTCTAGTGTTTCTCGGCCGTTAACACTAGTTTAAACTTCAGCTGTTTAATTTATTTTGCAGGTTTAAAAAGGAAAAAAAATCTCTTAGATGGTATGCTGGACAATTTTTGTATAACTTTTAATTCATGGTTTTAGTATTCAATAAATATTTTTTTAAATTTTCACTTCACTGTGTGGCTTGTACTACTCCACTCTTGTAGTTAATACTGTGCTTCGCTGCCAAATTCAGTTACAGCATTAGAAACTGGTCATAACAAAATGCAACAGAATAGTTCAGCTAACCCAATCACTAATTTCAGAAAACATTTAATATCTTTTGCATCAGAAGTACGTGAGGAAAAAGAAACATGGGAGCCTTCCCATCTGTCTGGGGACATCTCAAGCATAAAGATAATCCATGTGGACATTGTCTTGACCATGATGGCTTGCAATTGTTAATGGGTTTATCCATTAGTTTGTTTAATACTACTTTCCACTGGCACAGGAGTTTTTCATGCTAGCAAGTAAAAGGTAATAAAATTGGGGTGAACTTTGTACACTGACTGTTTGTTCCCCCGTTTCATATATCTGTTGAACAGGGATGAAGGGCACCCTCAGTTCATGAGACCAAACATTTTCTTCAGGGCATTACTTAGAGGGCTAATAGTTTAATAAATACTGGCAGTCTTTAACACTAACATAAAGCCTTATTGCAGTTCATATTTTTAAAGGGGTGTGAAAAGGAGAGAGGCTGCTGCATTAATATCTGCTGCAATTTGGTCAGTAAACAAGCCAACAGAGTACTTAGGAGGCCTTCCAGATGATTAAACAAAAACTGATTTTAACATCGAACTACTGTGATTGTTTACAAAACCTGTGTGCCACCCTTCTGCCTGATGGGAACTACCCCAGTGGCTAATAGTTTTAAAAAATCACAAAGCATATAAATTAGAACAAAATTAAAAATATAGTAAGCAATTAAAACATATTGCAGGAATGAGGGATCATCAAGGGAATGCCAGATGAAACAAACTCACACTGTTCAAACACTGTCATACGAGAAACAGTAGATGACAAACAGCTATTCCTGGAAAGATCCGTAGTTTTGGTGCCTTCATTTTTTAAAAAGCTTTTTCCTGTGTTACTAACTACCCAAAATCAGAAAATGAGGGCCCTTAAAGCAGGAAAATGCCCTTAAGAGGTTGGTCAGGTTCTTCTGGAAGAAGATGTTATTCAGGTATGCTGGTCCCAAGCCCTGAAAGAGTTCAGCTTTGAGCCTGGCATATGGATTTGTGCATTTAGGATAAGCAGTGGATGGGTTGAAGGAAGGATTCAGTAACAAAGTGAAATGAAAATTCTGATCTAGCTCGAGAGAGGAGGTGCAGGTAGCAAGCAAATTAGTATCAACCTTTAAACTCCAGCAAGATCATAAGATCATAAATGACTGTGCTCACCAAGGTCAGTAAGCCAGAGGGGTGTCACAATCAAAGTACTGGTCTAGGTCTGAGGAGACTTGGGTTCAAATTCTGATTTGTCACAAAACCCACTTAGTGATACAGGGCCTGTCAATCTATCGCAGCCTAACACACCACACAGGATCATAGTTGTGAGGAATCGAGAGAAGCCATGCATGCCACTCTGATCTTCTTAGAAGAATAACATTTTTAGAGAAATAATATTCTTCAAATAGTAAAGCTTACGTAACGTTGCAGGCAGTGAAGTTATTTCTTTCATAGTACCAGAGCTAGCAGGGCAAGATTTTTTTCCGTCACAAAACTACAATTTGAATGCTGGGAAAATGTTTCCACTAGAAAGAAAGCTGTAAGGAGCCAGGGTAACAAATGAGTAACAAACTGTGCAATTGCTGTGCTAAGCAATCATGAACATGGGTCAGAGGCAGAACGACCTCACCATTCAAAGGCTTTTCCAAGATGATGTATAAACTGGTTCCTAAAAACAGCTATAGACAAAACCAGGTTAGTGCACCTTGTTCTGGGACACTATAAACATTGGCACAGGCAGGGCTAACATTTCTGCCATAGACCAAGCAGTTGTGCACTGACACACACACCCGCCCCCCACATAGTTGTCTGTCCCACTCCCTAACAACACTCTGATAAGTACATTGTGTGTCTGCTTCCTCTTCCAGACTAACCATACATAATAATCATATCACAGCAAAAAAAAAAGAGAGAGAGACTGGAGGAAGGGACATGTGAGGGTTATGGAGACCTGCTGCAGTCACAAGAAAACAAAATTCTATTGAAGAAGAACTAGTGAAACTAGAGAACACATTTATGCATGTGCGGTTTCCTTTGCTTTGAGTGTACATTTCCATCAGGTTTGATTCTCAGTTACTCGTCCACTCTCAGATCAAAGAATCCTCACAGTTTCCAAAAGCTCTTTAAGTGTGACCTTTTTTCTCCCTTCGCAGGAAAAACGAAGGAGATCCCAATGAGTTACCATTTCATCAGGGTTTCTCTCTCCCTTCCTCCCTCCTTCCCCTGCCCCCACCACAGTACTTCCTCTCACTTTACTGGCTCCCATTATTTTATTTTCACATTTAAAGCCTATCACTGGAGCAGTAGATTGGAGCTGGGAACTTGGTGAAATGGACAAGGCTTTCAATGATCTTTCACTAAGCAAGAGATGACCCCCCCACCCCCCAGGCAGCAGACAGCCTCCCAATGGAGGTTGCATGGCAACAACAAGGGGGGGGAATGGTGGATCAACTGGGATAGGAAGCAAAAAACTGTGGCAGAGGAAAGAATGGTGTAAACAGGAAAGCTCAACACTGCAAAGCAAAGTTAAAGAATTGACTGATTCTGAGCAACAGGGTAAGTATAACAACAGTTACAGGCAAACCTTGTCCTTTAACTGTTATTATATGGCTAAGAATTGGAGTCAGAGACCTGTGGAATAATTAAAGGTGTTTTGGTCTGTAAGGACTGCAGGTTGTTCATAAGCTCTGTAGCAACAGAATTACCTTCCTAGGAAGATGCACTTCTGTTGGTACACACACATTTGCAGGCTCGGGGAAATATTCTTAACTACTATGTCTGAATTAAATTCTGTACATTTTAGAACAACATCGTTGCTGTCCTTTTATAGATTTGCTGTTCCAGTTAACAATAGTGAAGGGGGGGGGATTCCCTCATGATCAGAGCAAAGCTCCCTTTGCAAGAAACAAAGCGTTATACTGTGCAGAGGTGGAACAGTCCAGAAGGAAAGGGATATAGAGAAGGTCTACCTTTAAAGCTTCCAAGTTGTATGGACTGATAAAGCAAAATTTTCAAAAGAATTTTAAGCTAAAGATATTTGCAGAATTGGAGATCTTTATAAAACGGGAGATGGAGAAACTGGGGAGGAGGGCTCTGCATCCAGTCTGAATAACTGGAATGGTTTGGATATAGCAGCTTCCATGCAATATTGGGATCCAGAAGCTCTGCTTGAAGCCACGGTCACCCTAGAAAGCCAAGTGGATGTGACTGGGTAAGACTGCTTTTTCCCAGCTTCAACTGATGTACTAGCTGTGTCTATTCTTTTTCCATTCTGATGTAACCAAGGTATGGATCATGGTGGCTGCATCTAGGCTGGATTTTTGCAGGGTTGTCTACTTAAGGATACCCTTGAAAAATGCTCAGAAGCAGCAGCTAGTGCAGAATGCTGCAGCTAGACTGATAGTTGGGGACAGCTACTGGGAACATATTACCCTGATACTATAGCAATTACACTGGTTACCAACCTGCTCCCAAGGCCAATTCAATTTTTTTAAAATCCCTGCATGGCTTGGGACCAGGGTGTCTTCTTCCATGAACTCCTCCCCTGGAGTTAATATTGCAGGGAGATACTTCCTGATTCTTCCTGTCCCATCAATCAAAGAACCTTTTCCACTGGGCACTTAGGAGGGGGCTTTTTTGGTAGCAAACCCCACAATCATGGAGCAACCTCGCAAGGAGGTGGGCCTGTCCCCCTTAAGGTTGATCTTCAAGAGGCAGTTTTATTTAGTGCTACATTTGACTGATTTGTTTTTTTTTTATTAGCGGTCCTAATTGGAATTTTTAAATTGTGTTCTTTTATTCACATTTATTGTTGTTTTTTCATAACTGGTTTATTTATATTCAAGCTGCCTTGAGTTCCACAAGGGATAAAGGTGCCTGATGCATTTGTAAATAAATACATCTGAAAAGCAGCTGGAGAAGCAATTTTGCCCTTTCATCTGGTCTTGAGCCATTGCAGCACCACTCCAGCTTTGCACAGAGGAGAGTATCCGGGGCCTATCCTGGGAGAAAATGTACTGCAAAAGCGCCCCTGGTGGCCAAAGAGAATCCTGCACTTAAAGACCAACGCTTACCTCCTCTAGGAAAAGTCTCAGCCTGAAATCCCACATCCATGTCAAGGTTATCAAGGAATTAGTTACTAACTGGTTAGTGGCCAACTGAAGAGAGTCTGGTAACAAGTTGGCCAGTAGGTTGGAAACCATTAATCGGTTATTATGGGGAAAATAGTTTAGGGATATTTTTGTTTCCTTCAGTGAAAAGGAAATACGCCAAGTGAAAAGATATGGGATTTTTCGCACTGAGTGGGTCACAGTCTTTTCTGCCTCCGTGATCCCCCTGGGTATATTAACAAGTCAGTGGCCCCTTCCGCACATGCAGAATAATGCACTTTCAATGCACTTTCAATGCACTTTGAAGCTGGATTTTACTGTGTGGTATAGCAAAATCCACTTGCAAACTATTGTGAAAGTAGATTGAATGTGCATTATCCTGCATGTGCGGAAGGGACCGCCGTGATTCCCCTTCTTTGGACACCAATAGATGGCTGGAGCCCAGCATCTGCACAATCCCTGTCTCCAGAGAAAACGGACCCCACTTCGTCAGCAGATTTTTAGCAAGGATTTTCAGCAGCCGCCTAATGAGGAAGGGGGGGGGGGAGGTTCAGAAACTTCTTCAAATCTGCCTCGTGAAGCCCTGCTTTCATGACCTGCGTTTGACTCTTGTGTGTCCCGAGGGAGGGTAGAACTGCCAAAAAGAAATGAGCCCCAAGAGAAATGCTGGCTAAAATCCGATGAGTGCAGATGGGAATAGGGCTCCAGCCAGCCTCTGAACGTACTGAGCCACCTCGAGAAAAGCTGTTTGGGTTTCTGATGTTCTGTGGCTGGACAACCTACTGAGCTTCAGAGATGCAATTTTGGAAGCAGTTTCATGCAACTTAATCTGGATCAAGCCTCACCGGACCTGAAATACTGGGGGGGGGGGGGGGGGGCTTTTCCACAACAGATTGATCAAGGAGAAGGAAAGGTGAAGGAAAAGAGATTCCACCTAAACATGCGGAAAAACTTCCAGACCGTAAAGGCTGTTCGACAGTGGAATGCACTCCCTTTTTTAAAGAGAGGCTGGATGGCCATCTGTCAGGAGTGCTTTGACTGTGTTTTCCTGCATTGCAGGGGGTTGGACTTGATGGCCTTTGAGGCTTCTTCCAACTCTATGCTTCTATGATCTGGGCTTGCAGATGACCTTTCACAGATTTCAGACTTCCCCCTGAGTCAATTGCGCTGCCTGCAAGTCTATAGAAGTTGTTCAGGTGCCCAGAGATAACTTCAGGTCTAAACTCTGGGTCACTTACAGTGCTTTGCTAATTCCAAGTAGACTGTCCCTCCTCAATATGGAGGAGGGCGTCTGATCTGCCCGCGGAAGTTTCAAGTTTCGCTACTTGGTTAAATGTGAACAAACTTTCCTCTGCTTGCTTCAAGGGGCTCCTCACTCATGTCCCCCTGGCACAGTCGCGATCGACATTTCCCTTGTTTTCGTGCGTACCTTTACTCGGGGAAATGGATGGAAAGAAAAGGGGCTATCTCTCCTCCAGCTACTTCCTTTGCGTGGTCTGGGGGAGAGGGCAGCGTCCCATCAAGATGTTTTTCCACCGACGCGCTCTCCCTCCTGCCGTCCCTCACAACAGTTTTTAACCGGGACAAAACTTCCCCTGCTCCTTCGCCCTCCTGTGTCCCGACGTTATTGGCCCTCTTTGTCAACTGCGGAGCAAACCCTTCAGGAAGGCCAAGTCTGCTCCCCGTAACGTAGAAGAACCCGAGAGCATTGATATATCTGTGCCACCTGATTTTTATTTTTGATATACGGAGATGTTTAAATCCTAAATATACCATTTGACGGGACCTCGGCGCATTCCGCACATGCAGAATAATGCACTTTCAAACTGCTTTCAGTGCTCTTTGAAGCTGTGCGGAATACCAAAATCCACTTGCAAACAGTTGTGAAAGTGGTTTGAAAACGCATTATTTTGCGTGTGCGGAAGTGCTCGTCTGGTTTTGTTTGGGGGTTTTCACCCAGTAGTAAAGGGAATCCGGGATGAGAGGTGAGCCTTTGGGAGATGACACTGATAAAGACACTGTGGATTTAGTTTGGTTATTGTTCTCCTGACGTCTTCCACAACCTCACTCCCTCCTCCCTGCCCTTCTCTCTCCCCATCCTGTGGCCGAACTGGAGATAAGACGGCTAAAATTCTGGTCAAGCAAAAAAGTGGTTGATCCTGCCCCTCCGTTTACATCCTTTGGGGAGCCTCGAACGTGGGAACTTCGAAACTGGCCCATCTCAAGTAGAAGGGAAAGTTGAAGCTCCGCTCTGCCCTCTGCAGTATTTATTTCTTTACAACGCGCTTTCCCAAACGCTGCTGCTCCACAACAAATGTTAAAAAGACCGTGCATGAAACCTACTTAAGCCACTGCTACTAGACTCGTCAGGATAAAGTCGCAGCAGCAGGAGGGGGGCGGAACACTCACCCCACCGGCATAGCAAAGACGATGGGCAGAAACCCATGGAAATAAAGGAGGACTGCAGCCCTTCCACCTCCAGGTTCGGGGGGGGGGGGCGGGGATCATCCCAGGGAAGAAGCGCCCCTACCCCAAGCCTGCCCTTAGGGACAGTGGCTGTGCCTTCCGCTCTGAAGGGGCAGGCAGTAAGCAAGGCGGTGGTGCAGTGGTTAAGAGCGGGTGCACTCTAATCTGGAGAACCGGGTTTGATTCCCGGCTCTGCCACTTGACCTGTGGAGGCTGGTTTGGTGAACTAGATTAGCTTGTGCACTCCAACACACCCCAGCTGGGTGACCTTGGGCTAGTCACACTTCTTCAGAACTCCCTCAGCCCCACCCGCCTCACAGGCTGTTTGTTGTGAGTGGGGAAGGAGTTTGCAATCCCCTCCGAGTCTCCTTACAGGAGAGAAAGGGTGGATATATAAACCCAACTCTTCTTCTCTTCTTCTGCGTGCAGTCGCAACAGGCGCCCTTCTGAGGTACTCCTTGCACGTGCGAATGAGACAGGCCGCCCTATTTCTCCACTCCGTGGGTCCCCCTCCCTCGGTGGAGACACGGAGGGCCGTCGTTGAGCTTGGAGAGGCTGTGAAGGCTATGAATGCGATTCTAACCAGCCCATCGAAACCCACTGATCGCAATGGACTCCTGCCTGGAGGTGCAGCCTTCAAGAGAGAGACACCATCAGAAGGGCGTAACTGTGGAGGGCTGCACCGCCAGAGGTTTGCCCCCTGGTCTCCGGCACCCGTTGGGAAGCCGGTCTTGCAGAGACCTCTGGGTCTAAGAAGCTTCAGTTGATGCCTCCAGCCCCAAGAGAACCGTCCCCGCCCCACGGTGCTCACACATCCCTCTCCACGTCCAAGACAAACCAGTGGAAGTTGTCTAGAACAGACGCTGGGTCTTTCCCCTTTTTGCTCACCCTCTTATTCACTCGGCAAAAGGGAGAACTGCGCGGGGAAGGCTTTCTGGGACACTCACTAGATGCTGGAGAATAACAGCCCATCTGATCAAGTAGGGGGTGAGTCTGAGGGGACGGGGAGTCTGACGGCGGGGAGCCAGGAAACTGCCTGGCCCACTGTCGCCTTCCCCATCAATAGCAGCGCCTCTTCCAGAGCAAGCCATCGATTTGGAAAGAGGGGAAAGGAACTCAGTGCCTTTCTGTACCGACGGTGCGTGAAAGAACAGCGGGCTTCTTAACAAGACTGACGTTCACCAAGCAGGAGTGAAGGCGGCCAGCCCTGTTCCACCATTTAAAAAAACCCTTGAGATTCCAGGGCACTGTTTTTAAGGTGGTTTTGGTTCTCCCCCACCCCCCACCTCCCCTTAGAAAACAACCCCTGGACTTTCTCCTTGAGACAGAAAGGGAAGAACGTGGCCAAATCGTCATCTCAGCTCTAGGAACCTCACAAAGACATTTCCTTTCCTCCGGCTCTGCGCGCTCCCCTGAAGCCTTGGCCACTGGCCTTTCCCACGCCCTGGTCGGTAGGTGAGCCGGTTTCCAGGTGGGAGGCGCAAAGGTGTGTGCGCCTCTTTGTCACTCAGCGCTCTGGATGCTTCCACGCAGTCCGACCAGTGTTTCTGGCCATGCGAACTGCCGAGCTGATGACACACAACAGAAGGGAAAACACGCCGGAACAACAACAATTACACCGGCGCGGTGGCTGCGGAAGGGAGACGGTCCCAGACAAAACATCTCCTTCCCAGACAAAACTGTCTCCTCCTTCGCTTCCTTGGCAGGCAACAGCATCAAGAACGTGGCCCGGGTTAGCCCTGCTGGGCTGCCTGCAGGAGAACAGCTGGAGCGCCTCAGAGACCAACTCGAGTCCCAGGGTGGGCGTTTTCCAGAGTCAAAGCTCTCGTGGGGACCTTGCTGGTCTCAAAGGTGGATCTGGACTCGTTTCTAACATCAAGACACTCAGTAGTTGACTCAAGGGAACTTGAGAAGGGAGCCTCTAAGAACTGGGGTGCGCTCCTGGCTGGGGAAAAGCCCCAGGGGAAATCCCTGAATCAACGGGATGGAGACTTTACCCCCACCCCCACCCCCACCCCCACCCCCATTATGTCTTCTTCTTTTTTAAGTTGAAGAAACAAGTCAGGTGCTGAATCCGTGTTAAGACATTTTCCATCCGTTTGGTAACACGGTTGCTGGTTGCATTAAACATTGCCCATACCTTGCCCATACCATGCCGAGTTGAATGCGTGTTCTTCCAGATTGCTTCACCCGGGAGTAAGAGAGGAGGAACATGATGAAGCCTCTCCTAGGAGCATCCTGACCCTGTGCTATTTTCCCCGGCCAGGTCAGCCCCCGTTAGCCTTTATACCTTCCAATAGTCACACTGGGTGGACCCAGAGTTTTTCAGAGAGGTCGCCTCTCTCGAGCTCCCCAATGGATTGAGCAGGTTCCTGAAAACCCTTCCTTGACAGCGGCCTGGATTGCTTCCTATGCCCCTTCCACACATGCGGAATAATGCATTTTCAATCCACGTTGAAGCTGGATTTTACTGTGAGGAATAGCAAAACCCACACTCCATCAATTGTGAAAGTGGATTGAACGTGCATTATTCTGCATGTGCGGAAGGGCCCCTAGTCTCGCAGGTTTCCATTTGCTCCGCCCTGGACTTAAAAGCTAGAGGTAGGAGCTTTTTATGCATGTTAATATACATATAACTGAGCAGAGAGGTTAGAAGGGGTTTCTAGGAAGGATACTAACATTTTGCTTGACTCCAGCGCAGGAGAGCAAAAATGAAAGTGGCTTACAACCGGGAACAGAACAAAATGCGGCCACACATTAAGGGGAAGAAAGGGCTGAAAGGGCAACAACTGTAGCTGGGTTTGAGCAAAAGGTCATTGGCAGGTTGGTCATGTTGCCTTTTTTACCTTTTGTCTCTTTAGCCTTAGGAAGCCACAGCTTTTTCTAGGGAGGAGGAGACTGTGGCCCTAAGCCCTGTCAGCAGCCTCATTCCAACAGCCCCATTCCAAGGTCCCTAACTCAGCTTGGAGGTCAGGCCCATTTCACCCCCATTGATGTTAATGGGATCCACTCTGTTGCATTTCTGCTTAACTGCATGGCTGAATGGGATGGGATAGAGGCTCCCCCAGCTTGAATTTCCCAAAAGAAATCAGAAGTCCTAGACTGATTCTTGCAGTTTAATCTTCACTACCAAAAACAGGGTTGACATCTGGTTTATTCAGGCCTGTATTCTTCCTAAAATGTAGGAAAAATAGGCCAGGAATGATGGAATTTGCCATTCTTTAAAAATCTGAAGGCCAGATACTAATTTACTCAAGAGGCCAGATTTGAGTCAGTTTTGGGCCCCTACTTTAGGTCACAAAGACTTGAGTATCAGTAATTCGTCTAAACTGATCAGGGTTGCACAGGAAGAGAGATTTCTTCCAGCCAAGTAGCCACAGCAAGCATTGAATGGAGTTTGGAATACACCCTGTACAGCCACTCAGGCAACGTACCCAATACAGCCACCCCTAACCCCCCCCCCCTCCCCAACCAAGAGCAGCTGCTCAGCTAGCAAAGGGGAATCTGCAGTAACCTCTGTCTTTGCTCTTGGAATAGCAACAAACACAAAACAAAAGCCAAATCTCTATTTACAAAGGAATATATATATATTTCAATTCACATAAAAAGCAGGTATTGCAAGAGACATTCAACATGGGCAGAAGACACCTATTTAAGCTTCACCTGTGAGACTGTTAGGCCAAATGATTATAGGTTTGCTTTCTTTACAAATCTTAAAAGATAATTAAATAACTCACACACACATACATTCAATATATGTAACTATGTACATACACATATACACCCACATGTATGTCTAGGATTTATATACCCATTGGTGTGTCCAGAAACACATCTCGTAGATGACATGTACCACTTTTGACACCTGAGGAGGGAAGGACACCATTTAGGATGTTTCAACCAAAGAAGTGCTTCTCTTGGCCTACATCTCTTCTCTGCCCCCATCCTCTGTGAAGGGCTATGGAACCTTTGTGAACATACAGATGCTGATGTACAACCCCCACGCACCCTTGTAAGTTTCATATGAAAGGAACTGAGCACATTTGCTGTTTCTTTACTTAATCCACTGAACTGACTGAAGTTTAAAACCTTGACATTATTTTTAAGATGGGAAACAAGAACCTAACTTCAAATAGTTTAAACAAACCCAAAACATGTTTAGTTAGAAAAGAAGAAGGGGAAGCCTCAAAAGAATATATGAGAGAAAGAAAGGTAGATCTCTGTTTGATCCCAGGAAGAGCAAAAGCTCCTTTCTACTCATCTCCCCCCCCCCCTCTTTCTAATGCCAAATGTGCTTCCAGCCCCTGTGCAGTCTCCAAATGAGAAAATGCTATAAAAAGCTCCAGTGACTGAGTAGGCCATTGATAAGAAGATGGAGAAGGCTACTCATCCCCCTGCTAGGCCCTTAGGGGCCGCTAGGCAAATTTGTGCTTTTTGAACCAACAAGAGATGTTTAAATCAATATCTGTTGGAACACCACAGCACCTGCTATACAGAAATGAAAACAGCCCCAACCCCCAAACTGCACATTCCCTCCTAATGCAAGAGGTTACTGCAAGTCTAGGAAAGAAAAATGTATTTTCCTTAAGTGGAACAGAAATTTTTTTAAAGGAGACTCTAAAATCCTTGGATGTCATATTGCTTTCTTAAAGGAGGCAGGAAAGTGGGGGTTGTATTTTACATAGCGCTGTTGGGAAAGAACTGTTTCACTTTTAACAGGCTGCAGAATCCTTTGGGGGTGGGGAATAGATACTTGTTCCAAGAAAGATGTACAAGAAGGAAAAGAAAACAAGGCTTGCTGATTAATGGCCTTTTTAAAATGAATTGTTTGTTTCCCCTGCATTTCTGACTGAAGACTTCCATTCACGAGAAAGATACATTATGCAACATTTCAAAAAGAATTTTCCAGAGACCTGGAAAAGAACTATAATGGGGGGGGGGGGTGCTCTACTTTCAATAAAACAGCAGGAACACCTAAAATATGAGCAGTGAAACATTTGCCTCCCCAACTTTTCTGGCATGTAAGGAATGTAAACAGATTATCTTTTTGGAGTGAGCAGGGATGGACTTAAAGGAGGAAAAAACTTAGACAAAGTTAAACTAAGTGTACAGTTCATTTCTCTCTCTCTCTCCCTCCCCCTCCCCCCCCCCCACAATTGTATTAAAGTGCATGGCAGCAGCTACTCCTTTTTGGACTCTTAAAACGTACAATTTCCCTCCTCCCTTGCAAGAAAAGGTCATTCAAGTTAATACTTCTTTGCTAAAACATCTTTCATCTGTTTTTAATGGACATTTTAAGCGAACAACATTTTTTTTTAAACTGGAGCAACACAAAAGAAAGACAATACTGTAAAGTCAAGTGCTTACTTCAGCTGTCCAGCTAGAACAGGTTGAGTACACAGCACACTTGATTGTACAAAGCAATACCTTATAATATAACAATCAAGAAACTGGAGACATTTTTCAGTCCCCAGATGAATACAATATCCCCTATTTGCCATCAACATCATCTTTGGGGGAAGAGAGGAGAAATAACTGAATAAAAAAAAAATCAAACCAAAATGTTATAATTAGCTAATAAGGTCATTTGCTATCTACACCTGCTCTGGCCATTGAGGCAAGAGATACATCAGTTCTTTGTTTGTTAGTCCTTCTCCAAGAGCCTTAAATTAAAAAAGAAAAACAACTTAAAATTGAAATATATATATATGTATATAGATATATATATATGTATTTTTATTTAAATAACATATTTACATCTAATAGAAAATATAACTCTAGAGATAATCTTTTCAACCAAAAGTGAAATTGGTGGTGAAAGGGGAGGAATAAAAGAATAATTAAGGACAGATTCTTCAATCCTGCCCAAGAAAAAAAAATCCATAACCAGACAAGCTCTCCCAAAGCCTTTAAATGCATCCTCTGCTCCAAGGGGATTCATCGCTTTTCCTTGAAGAACCCTTGGTCTGTGCTGCTCTCCTTAATGGTCACTGTCAAGAAATTTGAGGTCACATCAGTCACAACCACTTTCTCCAAGTTGTTGAGCGATGGGCTCCAAGCTTCTTCCTCAGGGTCCCCGAGGATCCTGGACACAGGGATGCGAGCAATGAGGGAAGGCCGACCAGCCTGGGTCCCCAGCCCATCTCGGTATAAGCTGCCTTGGTTTGCAGAGCTGTGTAAGATCTTAGGGGCACCCAAGTCCAAACTGCTTTGCCCCTTTGGATCCAGGAAATCAGCCCTGTGCTTGGTAAGCCTGGGGGGGTAAGCCTCAGGCACTCCCAGCTTCATGCCAGTTTCGGCTCTGGGGCTGGAAACAGTACAGGGCAATTCAGGCTCCCGTCTCCGGGCTAACTGGATCACACTATGTCCTGAACTGAATTTGGCTGCACCAGGGTTTGCAGCCTCTTCCAATTTCCTGGCTTTTAGGTAATCTACCACCACTTTGTCCCCTGGTTCAACCGATTTCCTCTTGGAGGCCACATCAGCAGGCTCAGGCAGGTCTTTGTACAGTTCTTTCCTGGGCTTTGGGCCTCGCTTTTTTAAGGCTGCTTCAGATGGGTCCTCCTCAGCCCCAACCCTGTTTTCCTGGATTGTTTCCACTCTGGAGGTGCTGTTGGTCACGGTGGTGGAGCAGCTGCTTTGAGGGGGCAGAGGGATTTGTCTTAGTCCTTCTCTAGCCCGGGAAGTACAGCCAAGTTCCTGGGGAGACCTTCCTGGGTAAGGCACCCGGATCCCCCTGCTAGAGTCACTACGGAATTCATAGGTTTTAGCTTTGGCTTTTGCCTGGGCCTGAAAAACAGATAAGGTTACCAGAGGAGGGTCATCACTTGCCACAAGAATTCCACAATTGCAATTTACAAGCCAGTCCTGGTGTCTGTTTCTTAGGCACATATAGACACCATATCTTTAGCCATGTAGGGGCTCTTCCCTCCCACCATCACAGACCCTCGGCTCCTTCCCTTACCTTTAACAAGAAGGTTTTCGGTTTAGGACCTCGTTTTTTGGGGCCAAAAAGTTCCATTTCTCTTTCCCTATATGTGAATGTTATTTTTTAAGGGGGAAAAATTAAAAAGGAACATCAGTTTAGCATTGCTCCAAGACAGAGCAATATGGCTTTGCTAACATTCATAAATGCATTTCCCAGCAGCATACCTTTCCTCAAAAGCTGCCAGCAGGCGAGCATCTAGAATGTTTTCTTCAGGCTCCCAAGTGCTGTACCTGACCAATGACAGGGGAGGAGAGAAAGCTGTATCATTTTATATTTATTTTCTTATTTTTCCAGAATGTGGTGACTGCAAAGTCCCTTAAAAGATCACCCAGTCCATCCCTCCACAAGAAAAGCACTATGCCTAACTGTAAAATAAAACAAGATCACAAGATTTACTGGACTGCAAGGGTAGCAGAGACAGTCACTTACTTCTGGGACCAGCCCTTCCATTTCACGAGATATTCCATGCGACCCTGCAGAGGCCAAGAAAAGAGAAGTGAGCACGCCTTTTCGTGGCGGGGGTGGACGCAGGCCAACAATTATCTGCCTGCCACAACACGCATTCAACCAAAACAAAGGTGTCTTCACAGTCATGTGTCAAAAATCATGCCGCACAAACGCGTAGGTAAGGTGCAAGGGAGGAGAAGAAAAACCCATGCATGAGGAAAGGGGGCGGTGCTGCAAAAATATGCTGAAATGTGCATGCAGAGAGGGAGGCACAGCGGCAGGCAGGCAGGCAGGCCGGGCGGGCGGGCATGCCTTGTTCCCAAAGCAAGCCGCAGCAGCCGTCCATGGTGGCGACCTGCCTGCGCGGCGCAAGAGAAAGGGGGGAGCGGCTGGCTGGCTGGCTGGCTGCGAGGGGCTGCTGCTGCTGCTGCTGCTGCTGCTGCAGGAGCCGAGCCCCCACCGGCCAAGCGCCGCTCGCCCATCTGCAGGCCTGGCGGCTGGGGGTGGGGGGTGGGGGGTGGGGGGTGGGGGGGAGCACAAAGCCCCGGCGGCGCGGCGGAGGCACCTACTTTGCGGATGCGTCTCTTGAGCAAGGCCTCGGCCGCGAACACCCGCTCGCCCACGGCGGAGAGCTCCATGTTTACTCGGCCGCTGCTGGCAGCAGAAAAGCGGCGGCGGCGGCAGCGGCAGCGGCGGCGGCAGCAGCCAGCGCAGCCCAGACCATAATACTCCGCTCGCTGACGTCAGTCCTCGCCCGCCCGCCCCTCTCGGCTCGGCTCGGCTCGGCTCGGCCCCTCGGCCGGGCTCTGCCTCCGCACTTGTTGCTGGCCCGGGCGGCCTGCTCGGGGACTGGTGCTCGGGAGCGGGGCGGGCGTCGGCGGGGGCTCCGGCTGGGCCCGGCTCTTCCCCGGCCGCCCTTTCCAGCGGCGCCCGCCCGCCCGCCTCCTGGCGACGTGATCCGCGTTTCAAGCACCCAGAGGCGGAGCCAAGCCGAGGAGCAGGGAGACCGGGGGAGGGGGCGGGGAGGAGAGAAGAGGGGGAGGGGGAGGGGGGGAGGGGGGACGGAGGGGTCCTCAGCTGTCTAGTTGTGCGAGGGGGGAGGGAAGGGAAGGAACGACCCTTACCAGGCAGCCCCTCTCCAATCCGCTGCCACCCCCATCCCCTCACCCCCGCCCTCTCCCAATCTGCACCTAAGAAATAAAACGAAAGGGGGGCATTTCGAGGAGCCGGAGGGACCCCAATCTTCGGGGGCTCGCTCACCCCATCCCTCCCCCCCATCCCTCCCCCGCATTCCATCTCTTCGCTCCAGAAAAATAAACGTCTCTCCCCCCCCCCTTAGATATCCCCCTGAAATGATGGGGGGGGGAGGGCCAAGAATAGCTTTGGGCAGGGATGCGCCCCACTCCGCCACTGCGGCCTCCCAAGTTTTCGGGTGGGGGGGGGGGCGGCGGCGGCGGCTGAGATCACAGAAGGCTTCGACTCATACATCCACTATTGTGCTGTTTGGTTCCCAGGCCTGCCCGGGTATCTGGCCCGTGTGCAGGAAGAAAGCCCGGCTTGGTGCGCGCACCTTCCCTCTCTCCCTCCCTCGCCCGGCGAAAGTGCATTTTAATAGCCAAAGGAGGCGGGACCAGCGCGGGTTCTGCACCGCCGCCGCCACCCCCGGGCCCCGCGCGCCGGCTGCTTGCGCCCGGCTCCAGCAGACGCTGCATTTCCTGAAAGGCTGCAGCAACAGCGGCGGCGGCGGCGGCGTTTGTGCAGAGAAACGGGTTTTCCGAAGCCCTCGCGCACAATGGGCTGCAAAAGTCGAAGTCAGAACACGGGCCTCGGCGGCTCTGGAGCAGGAGGGCTTCCCGGACTGGACGCCCCCGAAGACCCCAAGGCAGCCAGACTTTTGGGGACCGCGTTGGGTCTGCGCGTTGTAACAGGGGCTGTCTGCACGAACCGGGAAGCCCGCGCGCTTCCCCGGCTAGCCAACCGCAAGTCCTGCCGGAGAAGTGGCCGCGCAGCTCCCTTTCGGTTTTATGACAATCCAATGAGCGAAACTCGGTGAACTTTGACTTCGGCATATTTTCTGCATGAGACAGGCGCGCGCATTCATACCGCACATTGGTTATGAATGACTGTGTAGTCCCCCACTCCCGCACCCCCCAACAAACGTTCAATTTGCAGGGAGAGAAAAGTAAACGTTTCTGTTACTTATTACCAATCTTTATTGACCTTTCTGTCCTGTAAGTAGAAAGGTATCTGAACAGTAATAAAACTTCTAGGGGGATCCGAGCCTTGAAGTTCCGCTGAGTAGGAGTAACTTCATCAAAAATTCAAAATAAATGCCGGCGGGGTCTGAGCGGTGTGGGCACCAAGCTGCGATCCCGAAGAAACCTCGTGGGAAGCAAACTTCTTTGACATCATTGGGGGCTGGGTGTGTGTGTGTGTGGGGGGGAGGTAGTGCTTTCGACTCAGCTCTCAGGCACAGAAGTGCTACACCGGGTGGAAGGGAGTATTATTGTGATGATGATGACGGTCCCTCCGCGATCCACAACATGCTGAAGCCCGAGTCTTTTAGTCACTGAAACGGTAGTTTCTGATGAACTGGAGTAAAAAATCTCTTCCTAGGAAGACGAAGCGATAATCTGATCGGCTGACTTTTATTAAGTCTGATTTACGCCGTCTTCCTGTGGACTGGTGATTGTCCTGTTGTGATAACTTGTAATAAAAAGCTACCTATGAATGCTTCAGTTAGTCGATCAGTAGACTAACTAGTCGAAGTTTTCTTTTTTTTAAAGATATTTTTAATAAGATGCGTGAGACTGTAGACTTTGGGGGGGGGAGGTTATCTACAGAATACGCGAAAAAGTCCGTGGTCGGACAATAGCTTCCAATTATTTCTTCCGTTTCAGAAGCCCCTCAGTTCTGTTCAAAGTCTTCTCGGCAGCAACAGAGAGCCGTGCCAGCAATACAGCTGTTTCTGCTTAAGTTTAAATACTTTCCAACAGTTTGGGCAGTGAAAATAAAGTCGACCTCCAGAGCCAATATAACACGAGGCTCCGGTTTCCTAGCTCCAAGGACCTCTGGGCTTAACTTTTCACAACTTTGCTCGAACAGGGCAAAGTGGGGCTTGCCTCATCCCCAGGGCTTCAAGGGACTCTGGATTCGGCTGATCTGGCAGAGGGATCTGTAACCAAGGTGTGTGGCCGCCTGTGCGTGCGGGTGTGACTTTGTCACGAGGAACAGAGACCCAAAAGTGTTCTGAAAGTTATCACGAGACACACCCCGCCCGCCGCGCATTTTGATACCCCGTTCACTGAATCCTCTCGCAGGTTCTCCGTTACGCCCCCACCCACCCCTTTAAATCACTGATGGCTCTTTAAGGGTTCAGCTATTTGCTTTAAGGTAGTATTTCTCTGCATTTCATCCCTCAGTGACTTTACTGCCTCTTCACTCCAGTTAACTATGTTTACTTTTTCGACGGCTGAAAGGACTCCGGGTTCAGACGCTGTGGGAAGAGGGGACGGAGAGAGAAAGAAACCTTTTTCTGTTCTGGTTCACGAATTGAAGCACACTCACGACCTGTCAAGCCGGCAAAAACCGAAAATTCGAATCAAGGTGGAATGATTCACACCCAAGTCGCAGCTCGTTTTTGCGGTCAGGGTCAAGGGCAGATTTATTAAAACAGTCAAGTTAGCTAGGGCTCCCAGCGAGTCCTGGAGCTGAATATACAGCTGCTAACAGAAACAAGTGGAAGAAATGGACTATCACTTGTCAGATGCCAGGGCAGCATTGGCGGGAAGGGTCTCCCTCCATCTCAGACGGGACCGCACTGAGAAAAACCGCTTCTTCCCCGCATCCTACAAAGTCCACAGTTCAGCCTCAGCGAAGATACCCCTAGGAATCTCAGCAGTTTCCACCTGAAAGGAAAAATTTTTTGCAACTGGAAGGCTGATATCAGTAAAGTAAGCACATAAACTAAGTTAATCTTAAAGGAGTGGGTTCTAGTCCTCGAAAGCTGATTCTGGAATAAATCCCTTTAAACTGCCCCTGCAGAAGACCCAAAATATTCAAAGTGCCCCCAAACAATATGGCGACGCTGTTGGCTTCCTATATTTTCCCTTCCTTGTAAAGGAACATGACTGTTAAGATCGGTGATCAGCTCTCTAGTACAAAACCTGAACCTATCCTACAGAATTAGTTTTGCTTTGGAGCTTTGTCTCTACGCCACCCCTTCCCCTCCCCCCATTCTGAGCAACAGAGCACGCTGCCCCTTGGGGGACTCCTCAGCAACCCCATGTGCTAGATTCTGCTCCCCACCCCCCTGACAGAGTCTAGAACGCGCTGTAACCCGGTCGATTTCCAGTCCTTTAGAGGGAGGGGCTGGCAGAAGAGCAGTATGCCAATGTCACTGCGCCTCCGCTTGGATAAATAAGGTAAAGGCAGTCTCTTCCATCTAGGTTGCCTCCATCTGGCTGCAATTTTGAGTGCCTCGCAGTGAGCGCGTGCGCCTGTGTGAAAGTGGAAATAAAACGAGCCAGTATGGCCATTTTACGAAGAAAAAAACGCCAGCAGTTCCATTTAGGATCGTTAGCAGCGTGATAAATGGGCTTTCTGGTTGGCTCGCCTTCTCCCTGCTTGCCTCTGCCTCTGTGTGTGTGCGCGCGTGGGTGTGTATTTAATGCAATACGCGCTGCTGAACACCTGTTTCTCAGCTAGCCTCGGGTGTCTGGCTGGCTCTCGCGGGCCTCTGAGAGTTCGGAGTTCAAATCCAGCACTTGGCGGACTCCTTTTCGGGAGCTTCCAGCGGTGGGGCTGCGAGTAGGGAGGCGGTGGCGGCCGAGGCTACTGATGAGGAGTGATCCTTGCCCAGGGATGCCCCAACCCAATACTCAAAGCCCCCCCCCCCCCCGGTAGAGACCAGGGTATGTTTCTTGGCCTGGCCCTTGGCTTGCTCGCCGGCTTCTTGCCTTCCTCGCCACCGACAGCGCCGCGCGGCGCCGAGCGCGGGGTCTTCGCCATCTAATGTGGCTGCAGTATTCGGGAGGGTCCTGCGGGGGCGGGAGGGGATCGTCTCAGGCCAGGCTCGGGAGAGGGGGCGGGGCGGCTTGTCAATCTCGGGGAGCCGCCGGCGATCCCGGCCTGCCTCGACGCTTTCGTGCACTCATTTCGCCGGGACTCCGTTGTGCGCCTGCGCCTCCAGAGCGGACGGAGGGAATGCGCCTGGGCAGGCTGCCTTGTGCCCGGTCCCCGGGAGTAGGTGGCTGCCGTGACTGGCCAGAAGGAACGACGCATTCCCGTGCCTGGCGGAGTAAATTGCGTCGGACTGGGCGCCGCTAATCTGCAACAAAAGCGGAAGCGATGATTTTTTGAAACAAAGCCACCGCATGCTGCTATGAAACGAATGAGGCACCCAATAACTTTAAGCAGGCTGATGAGGAGTATTGTGTCACCCGGAAATCTACCTACGTCAGGGCAACAGAAAATGGTTTCAGACAAAAAACAGCAGTTCATTCGAATTTCTGGTCTTGGGGAGGGGGTTGAAAGCTGGGCATGTTGTCCAGCTGCTTGCTGGGAGATCTCACTGGACGGACTGAACAATAAAAACGCTGATGGTGGGAGATCCAGCCATGAGATTTGGACTAGTTATTCTTTCCAGACTCAGGACTGGGTCGTTCCCACAGTCTTGACCCCCGATCCACCATTGGGCCGCGAAAGTCGTTTGGAATTGCACCCAAATTCCGTGGGGACTAGTAGCTGCAACGAACGTGTAATTCCTTGCCCGTGAAGGAGTCTGAGCAGGGCAAGCGTCGAAACTATCCCTACAGCTGGTAGAGACTCTTAGCTGCGCAGGATCGAGCTTCCATGGTGGAGTGCAGCTGTACTTAGAATGTACAGAGTGGTGCATGTACAACACACACACATGGATTCATGAACTAGGAAAAGTGCAGTAAATACGATCGGGGGTCGAAGCGCCTGCTCTTTGAAGCAACTGTGCTTTTTTTTTTGTTTAGAGGTTTTAGTTTGGAACCATCGGCAGCTTTTTAGTTTAGAATTTTTAAAAGGCTACTGAAGAGGTGAGAGGAGAGAGATGTTCAAAATTATGCAAGAGAGATATTTTTTTTTCTCTGCCTGCCCTTAATAGTAGAACTCTGGGTCGACCTATGAACTCGTTGGCGGCTGGTTCAAAACTGCGACAAGAAAGTACGACACGGAGTGGGTGGCTGACCTGTGGAACTCACTGCCAAAAGAAAAGTGATGGCCACCGATCCGCCAGTGCATTTCAAAGAGGGCTGGATACACTTATCGAGGATCGGTCTATCCTTAGTTACTAGCCATGAAAGCTGAATGAGGGTTAGACAGGCTGGGGAGCTAGCGACAGAGGAGTGCTGACGCTCAGGTAGAACAAGAAGACGAAGACCCTTTTCTCTCCTGTGAGGAGACTCAAAAGGGCTTACAATCTCCCCTCTCTCTCCCCCCCCCACAATAAACACCCTGTGAGGTAGGTGGGGCTGAGAGAGCTCAGAAGAAGTGTGACTAGCCCAAGGTCACCAGCTGGCATGTGTTGGAGTCCACAAACTAACCTGGTTCACCAAATAAACCTCCACAGCTCAAGTGGCAGAGCGGGAAATCAAACCAGGCTCTCCTGATTAAAGTGCACCTGCTGTTAACCACTACACCACTACACTCTTGGTCTGATCCAACACGAATATTTCGGTTCCTGTGCGAGCCGGAGCTCTGGAGTGAATGGGTTCCAATGCTAAACACATTAACGCAGAAGTGAGCCTCATGATCTAAGCCGAGTTTATTCCCACAGAGGCACGTGCATATGATTGCAGGGGTAGGCACGCTGGTCGGGGAACAGGCGCGGGTGTCCCTCGGTGCGACCGGCCTCTGCGTGAGGCTGAATACGACGAACGCGTTGGTGATGATCAGTCGGGTGAATCCTGGATCCGCCCAGCAGAAAAGCACAATCCCAGTCCTCCTTTCCCCAAGGGTAGTTAGAAGGGGGGTCCCGCACCATCCTTTCTCATGGCCAGAGCCAAACCCTCGGCACTCTGATTGACGGGCGGAGGCGGGGGCGCCGAGGAGCCAAGGGGCACGGGCAGGACTCTCTGGTCGATTCTCTTAACGCCGCTGGGATTTTTCGCGGGCTCTGCTCTTGTTGGCACAGCGACAGGTCTTCTGGGGAGGCAACGGTGCTGGCCAAGGGGCTCTGACAGCCTACGGTGGGGGCTTCGCAAGTGCAGCGGAAGCGACTAAACCAATAAATACGGCGGGTGTCTCTGAGGCTGTCGGTCTCAGCCAGGGGGCCCAAGGTGGCGGTGGGGGACGTCGCGCAAGTGACAGAGGCAGGCGGCATGTGGACACGCAGCCGCGGCTTCCTGCCTGGGGCACACATCCATGTCACCTTGGCCTGTGTCAGCCTTCTTCCCATGCCAGCAGAAGGGTAGACCCAGGGCTCCCCGGGAAAGCTCCGACCACCACAGCTGGGGGACTGTCGCAGTTTCCTGGTCTGAAATCCCCCCAGGAGCCCTCTCTTTTCATAATAATATCCATCTTTGCCCCCACCCACATTTCAGCTCCCTGCCAAGCAAACATTCCTGATCTGGGTAAGTGCCGTGGCCTCCTCCAACTCCAATCTGGCGGCCAGTTGGTTGCGGAGAAGGGCTAGGAACTGGGAGATTCAGGTTCGATTCTCCGCGCTATCATGGAAGGTGGCTGGGACGGTCGCTTTCTCAGCCTAACCTGTTGGAGTGACCCTGAGCGGAATCCCCTCCGCCCTTCCCGCCCAGTTCCCAATCACTGAAATGTCTGGGCGTCCCATTGCTAAGGACTCGGGTAGGAAAGGGTGTTCCAGCTAAACACTGAACAAAGAGGGCGGAAGTTCTGGTCACGAGTCAGCACAGCGGGCCCTTGGCTGGGATGAGAAGTACTTGGGGGACCAGCAAATTCCTGGCTGCTGTAGAAATAGGATATACCTGTCAAAGCCTCCCTTCCCCCTTCAGTTTCTGAACCCAACTCCGAATATTAGACTTCCCTCCCTGTCTTAGACTGGAGGAAATGCACCTTTCCATTTTATAAAATGTCAGCTCCACGAAACATACTTTAGAAGTATATCAGCGTCTGGTATTGTTATTTGCACTAACTTGAGAGCTGAATATTCATCAAAGCGGATTGAGGGGAGTGGATTGCTGATTCGGACTTCATGGTATGGGCAGACTAAGAAGAAGAAGAGTTTGGATTTATATCCCCCTTTTCTCTCCTGCAAAGGGGCTTACAATCTCCTCTCCTTTCCTCCCCTCACAACAAACACCCTGTGAGGTGGGTGGGGCTGAGAGAGCTCCAAAGAACTGTGACTAGCCCAAGGTCACCCAGCTGGCATGTGTTGGAGTGCACAAGCTAATCTGATTCACCAGATAAGCCTCCACAGCTCAAGTGGCAGAGAAGCGGAGAATCAAATCTGGCTCTCCAGATTAGAGTGCACCTGCTCTTCACCACGCTGGCTCTTTCCCAGCGCCTGCCCACCAGTTCCAGGGCCTTCCTGTAGCAGAGTCAGCCTTGGGACCTTCTTTTGAAAACGGCTCCCAAACTAACCCAAGGGGGCGTTGTTCTTTTAAAAAAATATTAAATTTATATACCGCCCTCCCTCCCTTCAAAAGGCTCAGGGGCGGTGCACAACAACATAAACCACAACAAAAGCATAACATCATATAACAACAAGAACATAAGAACAAACCTGCTGGATCAGACCAGAGTCCATCTAGTCCAGCACTCTGCTACTCACAGTGGCCCACCAGGTGCCTTTGGGAGCTCAACAAGGAATAAACATGGCAACAGTAACATAGGAACAATAACACAGGATCAATAAACATCACATCATAAATATTGTAAGTATAACATCATAAATATAACATCATATAATATAAATATAACATCATAACATAATATGTTGTGAGCTTTTGGGGAGGTCAGCCATGTTGCACCTCCCCCCCCACCCTGCGCCCCTGGGCAGACACAAAAGCCTGCAAGCAAGGCCTCCAGCCCTGTCCTTAAACGGGGGTGGGGGTGGGGGAGTCCATGGCAGTGCACTTTGGGTGTTTTCCTGGGCGCCCAACTTCACCCTTGTCAGTAAAAAGCAACTCTGGCTGTGGGCAGAGACAAAGAATCGCCAACTGTTCCAGGCCTCTGGACTGGACCTGAATCACAGTCCAGGCCCTTCATCCTTCCGCAGGGCTTCGCCTGGCCGCCCTGGCTTCACCCATCCTTGCAATGCCACCAGGTTTTAGCAGGTGGGGCGTTCATGCCTGGTTGGAAGCGCTGCTGCTGCGGCCCAGGCGTCGCATAGAGCTGCCTGACGGCTGGTGTAGGCAAGAACCAGCGGGGGCTGCTCAATCCCATCATCGCGCTTGGTTGGCCCGGAGGGGGAAAGAATGGAGCGGAAAGGGAGCGAGACCCGGGCAGGCAACGGGGACCTGGAAAGGGGGAGCTGGAGGAAGAGGGGGCGGAGGTCAACGAGGGCTGACCCGGGAATGGTTGCAGCCAATCAGAGTCTCCTCCATCTCTGGCAGGGGGCAACGAGACCACCCCACCCCAGAGGCCAAGCGCTGGGCAGCAGGGGGTAGGTCTTTTAAAAGCGAGTCCTCCCCAAGGGACTGATGGGGATTTGGAAAGAAGTCTGGTCTGGATAGGTGAAGGAGCTTTCCGAAGAGACCACACTGAGAGAGCCATGATTACGGGATCTAGGAAAGAAAGCAGAGAGCAACCCGCTTATGCTAGGATCCACTGCTACAGTTCCTCATACTTGCTTGTCATGGGTTATTTATGACAGCAGCAACCTTGCTGATTTCCGATGGTTTGGGAGAGAGAAAAAGGCTGCATTATTTTATAATTTGGGATTAGAATTCACATTATAGGAATGAGAAGGCCAAAAGCCAGTGTGATGTAGTGGATGAGATGTCAGATGGGGAACCAGTGAAGTGTAGTGGTTAAGAGCAGTAGCCTCTAATCTGGATAAGAACCCTGTTTGATTCTCCACTCCTGCACATTAGTGGTAGACTCTTTTCTGGTGAACCAGATTTGTTTCTCCACTCCTACATTCCTGCTGGGTGACCTTGGGCTGGTCACAGTTCTCTAAGAATTCTCTCAGCCCCATCTACCTCACAAGGTGCCTGTTGTGGGGAGAGGAAGGGAAGCAATTTATAAGCTTCGTTGAGACCCCTTAAAGGTTGAGAAAAGTGGGGTATAAATCCAAACTGTTGTTCTTCTCTTCATTCAGGAATAAACAGTTGCTGGATGAACCTGGGTCAGTCTGTCACTTTCAGACCTACCTGAAGGGTTGTTGTATGGGCAAAAGGGGAGGGAGCTCCATTTAGGCCCCTGTGAGCTCCTGGAGGAAAGCCGGAATTATTAGACAGAGGCATTCCAGCTGTTGCATTGAATGCGGGATTCAGATTGAGATGCTAAATGCACTGACCTGGGAGTAAAAACCCACTGGCTGCAGAGAGATATTGTATAGTATCGAGCTGCAGCAAAATACCTATAATCCTAATCCGGGTTCAGTCACATGTGGGCTGTGGGCCTTTGGCCCCCTCTGTACATGCAGAATAATGCACTTTCAATCCACATTCACAACTGTTTGTAAGTGGATTTTGCTATTCAGCACAGCAAAATCTGGCTGCAAAGTGGATTGAAAGTGCATTATTCTGCATGTGCGGAAAAGGCCTTTGTAGCACAATCCAGATAGCTGTCCCTGCTCTATTAATCCGCAAAAGAGGGGCCATAAATTGCCTGACACATTAACCGGTGAGCTGTCTCTCCGCCTCATCTATTAAATGGAAATATCCATGCCGCATCACATCCAGGTGATAGGAGGAACCAGCAAAGGATTAGCAAGCGATTGGCTTCCTGAGCTTGTTATGAAAATGCAAAGCCCGCACTCAGTTACAGAACGGGAGGCCAACCGGTGGTGGGGTCTTTCCGGAGGAGTTTCTTCACACAAGCCAGAAGGCTCTGCGAACAACATACAGTGGTCCCTATTTAAAGCAAACAACCAGACCGTGCTGGGGTGGATGTGAAATGATATGGAAGCCACTCCGTGGCGGCGTCCTTCACCCTTCCACGCCGGGAGCCTACACATGTTTAGGAAGAAGTGAATCGCCCCTATTTCAATGGTGTTTCCTTCCTAGCAGGTTGCTCAGCATCTGGCGGAGAAGAAAGGCCTTGAGTACGCAGCCGTCCTAAGGACGCTGACTTGCCATTCCACATTGAAAGATTTTGGGCTATATTCCAACGGCCTCCATTTCAGTGGAGAGGGAAGCCCGAAGGACCGCAGGTGGAAGGTGACTGGCGTATTGTTTATGACCTGCTTTCTTTGTCTCACCAGTCTTTCAGGAGGGGTAGGGGGGTGAGAGCGAGTAGTGTCGCCCTCTGTACGTCAAGGATGGCTCGGAACCCGGGTTTTAGGTCCGAGCCACTGCAGCCCAGTGCAAAGACAGACGGCCCCCACAGTCTCCTCTGCCTCCTTCACTCGCGGAAGGAAAGAAAAGCTACAAAGCGCAGGCCCAGCGCGTTGCTTTGATGTTGCCTTGTTTCTGACGATCGTCACACGCACGCACGCGCGCGCACACACACACACTTCTCAAGAAGTGGGCGCGTGGCTGTCATTGTCACCCTTCAGTTGCGGCGGCGCTGCCGAATTGCCTCCCCCCCCCCCCCCACGCGGACGGGGCTCCCTGGCTGTTGCAATGGCCATGGAGGCGGCGGGGGGGGGGCGGGGAGGAGGAGGACTTGGGCAGCAGGCGGTGGAGGGCAAGGAACCAGACGTGAGGCAGTACTGATTCTGCGCGCGAGAGAGAGAGAGGCGCTGGGCCAATCGGCAGGAGCTGGCTGGTCATTGATTGGCTGAGGACTGGCGACCGGGCCTGGACGTTGCTGTGGCCGCGCGCTCGCTCTTCCCAGCGGGTCTGATCCATCCTGTAGGATCGGGTCTAATTCTCCTAAGCACCGTCCTTCGGCCTCTATTCGTCGCCGTTAATTTCAATAGGCCCACGAGACCCCTCCGGCCGCAGCCGGGCCTTCGTGACAGGAGCCGGCTGGAGGGCAGGCTACTTGCTCCCCTGAATAGGCCGGAGCCGCTCTTTCAGGAGAAGGCATTGTGTGTTCCGGCTCCGATAACGGGTGATAAAGACGATCCCCCAGCTTTTAAGGGGATCTGAGCTGCGTGAAGAAAAGCTCGCGCAGATGGTGGTTTCAGGAGCGCCGCGCTTCCTTTTGAGACCAGCTGCAGGTCCAGAGAGATCAGGGATCCATTGAGATCACCGAAGAGATGGGGCGCTCAACCCCCATTCCTGGTTCACGGGAGTTTGGGGGGGGGGGCTGGGGCCGTGACGTAGGTATAGATTTGTTATGGGGGGTTCCAGGGTGAGACCATGCCCCCACCCGCCCCTGGGGGTGTGGCCACACTTCCCCACTCCCTGCCCCTGGCCTCAGTGCTTATAAAAGCAGCTCTCCGAGGCCAGGGAGGGCAAACTCCCCTGCCCTGCCTGCCCCGCCCTTCCACCGGCTGGGTTCCCAGTTGGGAGCTGGCAGTCCCTTCCCCTTCCCCTCCAGGCAGAGGAGTAGCTAGGGAAAATAGAGCCTGGTGCAAAATCAGAGGTTTTTGGGCGGCTGCTGTGATGCTGGAATCCACCCCCAAACAGCATCACTTTCAATGGTGTTTAAATTAGGGAGCCCAGATTCTCCTTTTAAATCCACCTTGGAGGGAGAATCTGGGGTCCCCAGTTAAAACAACATTGAAAGTGCTGCTGTTTTGGGGTGAATTATCCCCCACCCTGAGACAGCATCACTTTCAATGTTTAATCTGGGGACCTCAGATTCTCCCTTTAAATCCATGCCAAAGGGGGTGGATTTAAAAGAAGAATCTGGGGAAATTTGGGGGGTGCCTGCTGTCAGGGGTGCAATTGTTAAGCTAGCAGCACCAAACTTTCAGGGTATCTTTAGGAGACTCTCCTGATGATACCACCCAGGTTTGGTGAAGTTTGTTTCAGGGGGTCCAAAGTTATGGACCTTCAAAGGTGTAGTCCCCATCTCGTATTAGCTCCCATTGGAAACAATGGGGGATGAGGGCACTCCCTTTAGGGGTCCATAACTTTGGACCCCCTGAACCAAACTTCACCAAACCTGGGTGGTACCATCAGGAGTGTCCCCACGATAGCCTGAAATTTTGGTACCACTAGCCTAAAAACTGCACCCCCTGCAGGCCAAAAACCGGAAAAACACTTTAAAATACAAAAAACCACAAACGGGAGGCAGAGCTTCGGACATGCAATGGGGGGAGGGGGGGAGGGGGGTTTTGAACCCGAGAAAAAAACCCTTACCTACATCCTTGGCACTGGGAAGAAGTTACAGGCAAGAGGGGTTAGTGGTCAACAGGCCTCACTCGACCCATTCATTTGGTGTTAAAGTGAAGGCAATCCCACAGACACACAGACAGGCCTAGTCAGGCAATTCTCCCCCCTTTGTCAGCCTAGGCCAAACCTCCGCTTGTAGTCATTGTGGCTCAGTCCCTTGGGATTTATGTCCAAGCAAGTGTGCAAAGGATGGCACTTTTAAACATGGAAGCATTTCATTCTCCCCCTTTTAAAGTCTCCTAGATAGTCTACCTGATCTAGCACAAACAGATGCATCCCACAGAGTTAGACTGCACCTGGCCCTACCTGACCATTCAAAGAGCCTCCCTAATCGGCAAGAGAAATGGAGGAAACCTTGAGCGAGATCAGGGATCAACTGAATCGCTCTCTGAAGGAACTGGTCCCAATTTTTCTTTTAAAATGTGAACCATTTCCAACCTTGGCTTCACCTGTAGGCCTTGAATTTCCAGTTTTATTTTTGGTCATTTGAAACATGTGCGTTTTGTTACAAATACATGCTTAAACAACAGAAAGTGTAGAGAATGCACTTTTGTTACAAATACATGCTTAAACAACAGAAAGTGTAGAGAATGCCGGGAAGGAGTATCCTCAGGACTGTTTGGAATGATCACACAATGTCAGGGTCTGTTGAGTTTCTCATGCAAGAATCTGAGAAGACACTCAAAAATCCTTATAAAGAGCATGAGAGGCTCAAATGCCCACCAAATCCAATTAATCCGGAGCACTCTCCCTGCTATGTACCCGAACTTCAGAGGACTCCGATTCCCAAACTCCGAGGGAAGGGGGGAGAGAAGACTGATCTTAGCTTTATCTGACTTCCTCCATCTGCCATTTGCTTCCTTTCCCATAATAATATTTCTATAAACCTTGGCATTATGCACGCTGTTGTATCCTGATTAGCAAAAGTCTAAAGCACCCTATTGGGCCAGGCTTGAGAGGAGGAGGGGAGGACAGTTTCCAATCAAGAACATCAGGCATGGGGGAGGAGTCAACCCTCCTCCCCGAAAAGGGTCGTTGGTTGCTTTTAATAACTCAGTCACAAGACTTGACACGGATTCCCAGCGTCATGTGGGACCTCTGTCATTCGAGATCTTGCCGGGTATCTAATGAATGCAACTGTAGCCAATTTCCTCTCCCAAGCTTGCATAACATTTCTCACACACACACACACACACACACACACACACACACACACACACACACACACACACACACACTTCAGCTCTTTATGTGCAACCCACCTCTTTAGATGGTTGCATCTTCCTCATCTGCAGTTACAGAGGAAACCATCAACGGTTCTGTGGTTGGGGTCTTTTTCTTGCTTGGAAAGCGAAAGAAAGAAGAAGAGAGAACTCTGCCTTCCCACACGGAAAGGGGGTACTCAAGATCACTTGCTGAGGACTAGTGGCTCCCCAACGTTTTTGAATCAGCCCATCACAAATAGAAATCAGGATATTAGTGGTGGGGTAATTTCCCCCACACTTTCAACAAGCTTAGGTATTCTGTGGATTTTTAAAATAGCTGTGGGTGACCATTCCCTTGAAAACCAGTGTAGCAGTTAGGGTGGGTCGTGTTGTTGTTAGACTTGGGCTAGGTCCTAGGATGTGGAAAACCTAGATTCAAATTGCCTGCTCTGCCATGGAAACTTACTGAGTCACACACTCTCAATCTAGCCTACCTTACAGAGTTGTTGTAAGGTGGAGGAAATGTAAACTGCTTTATGTTCCCATTGGAAAGAAAGGTAGGAGTATAAATAAATAATTGACACTGAGCACCAAGATGAGATCCTGAGTATGTTGAGTCAAGACAACATCTGTATGTAAATTCTACACAGAAAGGCCTATAGATGTTCAAATCAGTTGGTAATCGTATTTTCTTTCTCATTGGGGAACCCCCGCCACCTCCCTCTACATACTCTTTGCTTCTGTGTATTTGGGAGCCTTTGAATTTTTTGGTGTGGTTGCTAAATGGTCCACAAGAATCAAAGCATGGCACTCTGACCATGCTTGGGAGCACTCTTCACAGAGTCACAGATGCCTTGGGAAACTAGCACAGGCTGAGTTTGGTTCTGCAAAATTTTCAGGAAGTATTTGATCAGTTTTTCAGATCTGTCAATAGGAATAAATTGACAGTTATAACTTATATTTCCCCCATCCCAGCTGCTACATCCTGTTGGTACTCAGGGGCTAAGTAAGTCCTCGATCAAGGGAAGGCCAAGAGGGGAAACAACATCTGTCCATTTTCTCCGCATGTCCATCCACCTCCATCCTTACCTTACTCCACCGATCCCTAATTTGGGTTGCGACCAAATACATCTGCAGCTGGACTGGTTCAGTTGCTCTTCTTAGAGCTGTTCACAGTTCAAACCCATCTACAGTTAGTACTACAGTCTATGTGCATTAGAATCAGTGGCTTTGATGGAATCAGTGGCGTTGACTGGGGTGACCAAAGAAGAACCCATTCAAACAGTGGTCCATCTAGTCTAGCATCCTGTTTCTCACAGCAGCCAATCAGTTGCCCTGGACGGCCAACCAAGACTCGAAGGAAATCCCTGTAAGTCATCATGGAGAGTAGCTGTCCATGGACAGTTTTGTACCATCAGATGAAGAGTACTGATGGGCTGGAAAGCTTGCACAATATTTGGTGTCACTTTGATGTTGCTTTTATTTATTTCATTTATACCCTGCCTTTCTCCCCACTGGAGACCCAAAGCTGCTTCATAATTCTCAACTCCTCCTTTTTTCTTCACAACACCCTTGTAAGGTAGGTTAGACTGATGGTGCAAGAATGGCCTATGGTCAGCTAGGAAGCTTCCATGGCCTGATGGAGATCTCCCAGATACTGCTTTGATTTAGATAGCTCAGCCTAGTTCAATCTGGTCAGATCTCGGGAGCTAAGCAGAGTCAGCACTGATTACTATTTGGATGGGAGACCACCAAGGAAGGCCAGGGTTGCTATACAGAAGAAAGCAATGGCAAACCGCCTCTGCTAGTCTCTTCCCTTGAAAACCCCACAAGAGGTGGCCAAAGGTCAATTGTGACTTGACTGCAGTTTACAAACACGCACATCCCCAGATCCTAGTCTAACACTCTAACTAACCCCTTGCACCACACTGGCTCTCACAATAGTAGTAAAAGATTCACCAGAAGCCACCACATTACCCAGCCAGCCAGTGTTGCCTGACAGGCCGTGGGTTTTGTGGGTCTGTTTTTGCGGCAAAGAGAGAGCGATTCCCTCCAGGGACTGACCTTTGCCACATGCTGACTTGGTGGTGCCACCTGCGGAACTCGCTGGGTACTGATTGACTGGTGAGAGTGGCAGCCCGCCCACTTCCACAGAGCCACCTTGCCCCTCCCCCTCCATACACACATGCAAGCATTGAGTTTTGAAAGTATGCACATTCTTAGCAGAGTTTCCCAGTAAATATCTTCCTTGTATACCCTTTTGACACTTTTATAAGAACATCCATAATGTGACAGGGAAATAAGTGAGAAGTGGAGATGCTACTGCTCCCCCACCCCTCATGATCTGGACGCAGAGCAAAGGACTAAAGCAATCCCAACTGTGTCTTATCATCCCTGTGAGGTACGACAGGTGGAAAGAGAATAATTGGTCCAAGGTTGCCCTCCAAGCTTCCATGGCAGAATCTGGATTCGAACCTGGGTCTCTCAGATTCTGGTCCTAATCACTAGAGGCTGGTGGAAGGGGAGAATTCTGACTCCTGACTTTTCACCTGCATCCTCTGAAGATGCCAGTCACAGATGCAGGCAAAACGTCAGGAGAAAATGCTACTGGAACATGGCCATACAACCCAGAAAACCCTAGTGATTCCTGCTGTGAAAGCCTTCTCTGCCTGTAAGGAGACTCTGCTTGTAAGGAGACCAAGGACGTAAGGGGGGTTCTCGGGTTCAAACCCCCCCCCCATTACAAGGTTGAAGCTCCACCCCCGTTTTTTGTAAATTTTAGTGTGTTTTTTGGTTTTTGTCCTACAGGGGGTGTAGTTTTTTGGCTAGCAGCACCAACACTTCAGGGATTTGTTGGGAGGCTCTCCTGATGATACCACCCAGGTTTGGTGAGGTTTGGTTCAGGGGGTCCAAAGTTATGGATCCCTAAAGGGGGTGCCCCCATCCCCCATTGTTTCCAATGGGAGCTAATAGTAGATGGGGCTACCCTGTTGAGGGTCCATATCATTGAACCCCCTGAATCAAACTTCACTAAACCTAGGTGGTATCATCAGGAGAGTCTCCTACTGATATCACCCAGGTTTGGTAAAGTTTGGTTCAGGGGGTCCAAAGTTATGGACCCCTAAAGGGGGTGCCCCCATCCCCCATTGTTTCCAATGGGAGCTAATACGAGATGGGGACTACACCTTTGAAGGTCCATAACTTTGGACCCCCTGAAACAAACTTCACCAAACCTGGGTGGTATCATCAGGAGAGTCTCCTAAAGATACCCTGAAAGTTTGGTGCTGCTAGCTTAACAATTGCACCCCTGACAGCAGGCACCCCCCAAATTTCCCCAGATTCTTCTTTTAAATCCACCCCTTCAGCATGGACTTAAAGGGAGAATCTGAGGTCTCCAGTTTAAACATTGAAAGTGATGCTGTTTCAGGGTGGGGGATAACCCACCCCAAAACAGCATCACTTTCAATGTTGTTTTAACTGGGGACCCCAGATTCTCCCTTCAAGGTGGATTTAAAAGGAGAATCTGGGCTCCCTAATTTAAACACCATTGAAAGTGATGCTGTTTGGGGGTGGATTCGAGCATCACAGTGGCCACCCATGCCCCCCTCCCCCCTGCAAAACTCAGATTTTGCACCCGGCTCCATTTTCCCTAGCTACACCTCTGCTGGAGGGGAGGGCAGTTGCCTCTGCCTGGAGGAGAGGGCAGAAGGTTAAGGCAGGGGAGGCAGGCAGTGTGGGCCGGGCATATGGAATCCTGCCATTTCCTGGCCCTCAAGATAGCTGCATTTACTATAAAGCACTCGAGGTTAGAAGGGGTGGAAGCTTGGGGATGCGTAGCCACACACTCCCAGGGGTGGGTGGGGGCGTGCCCCCCCATAAAAATGTATACCCATGTCACTGAAGGAGACAGTGTACTGAGGTATGTTACCCCTCCAGCTAGCTAGACCGTGACTTCAGGTCTTGAGCCATCAGCTCCAAAAGCCACTGTTGGTGGCGACTGTGCGCTTTGGCTCCCAGGACTATTCCTTTGTGAACCGGCCCTTAAAAGGAGACTCCAAAGGGGAAGGGGAACGGTTGGTCCGGAAGAGAAGAGGACGCAGCCTGGCAGTTTAACAAGCGGGTATCTTCTCCGGCAAGATTTCTCTTTTCACCTTTTCGACCCCTTGGTGGTGATAGTGAAAGCGCCGGCAGTCGCCTTTTGGAAGCCTGGCTTTCTGTGCCTAAAAGCGAATCCTTTCTATTGTATGCCCCCCCTCCCTTGCATGCTTTGACCTGGTCAAAGCCAGAAGGTTAACCCTCCAAGCCTAAGTGCAATCCTTGACCCAGTTACAGCCCGATGGATCAGTTGGTTTAGGGAGGACATAGTTGGGTTTGGACTGCGCTGATTGCGTTTACTGAATGGCCAGTACCCCCAGCCCACCCCGTCCCTCTCCAACAGAGGGCAGCGGGGAGGGCCTCGTCCACCTTGTGGGTCATTTTCGTCTCTGTGCGTGCAGATGCTTGTAAGAACTACAGGCTCACTCGTCTGTCCTGTAGATGAGGCTTGGCAAACAGCCTCAGTTAACTCAAAAAGAGTGAACAGGCAGTACAATGCTAAACGCACTTGGGAGGCAGCAAGTCCACTTAGTTCCGGCGCATGATGCAAAACTCCAAACCAGTGGGCTCCTATGGGCAACATGAGGAGATCTTTACCACTGAACTCAATGGGATTTATTTGCAGGTAAGTTTGTTTAGGATGGGGTAGGAGACATATAGTGCCGATGACACTCTATTATGAGGAGATCGCTCGGAAGTAATTAAATTTCAGCGGAATTTATTTCCAGGTCAATGAGCAGGATCGAAGCTGTTCTCCGCAGCAGTCCAGCTATGTCTATTGAATTACCACCTTCAATCAATTCGTGCACTCCAAAGCTGAATGCTCCCAGGACCATCTACCCAGCTACTGGGTCCGCAGCACCGTCCTCTCCAGGTACTGGATTCACCCGAGCCCTTTGGTGGCATGGTCTGGAAAGGATCGGTTTGATTGACAGTAATTTCATTTCCGCTGTTATTGAAAAAGGGGTAATGTGAGCCATGTCTCCGCATTTGAAATACTGTGCCCCTCCTCCTCCAAAAGGATATCTTAGCACTGAAAATGGTCTATATTGCCCCTCCCCTAGGATCAAGGGACGAAGCACCGTTCTCAGTAGAGGAAGGGGAGGGGGTTAGGCTGCAATGTTTTCCTGGGAGTAAGCCCCATTTAATAAAATTGGACTTAACTTCTGAGTAAGCATGCTTAAGATTGCTTTGTAAAAACAGGAGGACAGGTCATAGTAGATGCTTAACAGTATACGAGGCGTATAGCCCAGTGGACAGAGAGCGTTTTCTCCCTATACGATGATGTTAGACCTTGGAGTACCTATTGAGGATGATGGGCAGCAGATTGAGGATAGACCAAAGGAAAGAATTCTTCAAATAAGGCATCATTCAGGTATGGAATTCACACCTTTAATTAGGGCATGTGGTGTCAGAAGATGTAGCGATGGTTTAGATCAGGGGTAGGGAACCTGCAGGCTCTCCAGATGTTCAGGAACTACAATTCCCATCAGCCTCTGTCAGCATGGCCAATTGGCCAATTGGCCATGCTGACAGAGGCTGATGGGAATTGTAGTTCCTGAACATCTGGAGAGCCTGCAGGTTCCCTACCCCTGGTTTAGATGGTTTTAAAAGAGGCTTAGACACACTTGTGGAAGTGACACATTCATGGAACTCAGGCCCACCAATGGCTATTAATCCAGGTGGCTAAATGTCTACAGACCATGCACCTGTGAAGGCCAGTAGCTGAAGGGGAACTTTTAGGGCACCACGGGGAAAGGGGAGGGATAACAAGAGCTCTTTTCCGGTTGTCAGTTGTTCCTAGACTGTGCTTGGATGAGCTATTTACCTTACTCTGAAATACTGCTACTTGGTGTGCAGAGAACTTCTCACTTGTACAAAACGCTTTATAAATCTCAGAAATCAAAATAGGCCACCAGGATTACACTCAGCTAACAGAATGACAGTTTACCGCTGGCTGTCGGATGACCACCCGGCAATACAGGTAACTCAGCTCAAGGGGGCGCTTTCCAGTCTAACTGGGCATAGGACCACAACCCTCCTGTTCACGGCTGAGGCAAGAGCCCTTGTGGTTTTTCGGTTCTCAGCTGGCTCTCACACTACACTAAGCGACCTACTTTCGTTTCCTTTTTCCCCCAATGGAGTAAATCCACTGAAGCAATAGGAGCTTACTTCTTAGCATATGGGTTTAGTGAACAGCTCCAGACAGTACCATTGGTTGTAGCAAAAGATTCATAACTAACCCCTTTCTGTAGCCTCCTTGACACCCAGGGCCAGCCTGTGCTCCATCCACTTGGTGCAAGGACCTTGTTAGCTTGGTGTTAGTGGTTAAGAGCAGGTGCACTCTTATCTGGGGAATCAGGTTTGATTTTCCACTCTGCCACTTGAGCTGTGGAGGTTTATCTGGGAAACTAGATTAGCTTGTGTACTCCAACACAGCAGGGTAACCTTGGGCCGCCCCTCACAATTCTTCGAATCTCTCTCAGCCCCACCTACCCTACAGGGTGTTTGTTATGAGGGGGGAAGGGAAAGGAGATTGTAAACCCCTTTGAGTCTCCTTACAGGAGAGAAAGGGGGGATACAAATCCAAACTACTACTCCTCCTCCTTCCTTGCCTGCAGAATCTGAAGCCCGCAGAAAGGTGGCATAGGATTCTGATTCGTGCCACGTGGTGTGAATGGAGGTGCAGGCAAGAGCGGAGATCCAAGTGCGGGCTGGAAAGGACGCCCTCCCCTTACTGACCAGTTTGGGCGATGCTCCCTTGGAGACTCTCTAAAACGCTTCCGACAGAAACAGTTCACTCTGGTGTTTAAGAAAGAACAAAGGTGTGCGTGTGTGTTAAAAACACTCTTCCTACTCTGAAAGTCCAATTTTTCTTCCCATAAAAACATATTCTGCATTCTCTGCTAACGCTCAGTCTAACGGGGCTGTCCCGGGCGTTCGCCTCCCCCAAAGGGAAGAACGTCTTGAAATGCCAGGGATTCTTTCTGGCGTCGATCAAAGAGGGAGTTTCCTGGATCCTTTCGACCTCCTGCAGAAATTCTGGAGTTTGGTCCCTGGCAGGTTTGAGCGTTGCTTATGATTCCCCTTGGGCGCCACAGCAAAGCCAAGCTTGGAGAACAGAGTGCAGAACTGTCCCGGGGAGGTCAGCATATTAAATTTTAATATTCATAAAGTCCTCAGAAAATCCCAACCAGGGAGAAGAAAATATTAAGTTTGCCTAGAGCGTTTGGGTGGGGGTGCTCTTGAGCCTGGGTGCCTGTGGAAGGGGAGGGGGGGGGGGAAGCAACTTTCCAACAAAAGTAGAAAGCGATTTCCAGTGAAGTGACACAGAAATGAGCAGTTTCCCCAAGACTCCAGAGCTGCGGTCCCAGACGCACTGAGGAAATACATCCCTGTCCTTTGAGGTCTATTTTCCGCTGCTCAGACTGAGGCTCCAGCGGCAAGATAGGTAACACAATGGATGAATTGCCACCAGGTTCCCTCCCTCTCCCCAGGTACATTTTCAATAGTTGCTCATGAGCAGCGGACTCTGATCTGGAGAATTGGGTTTGTTTCCCCCACTCCTCCACATGGAACATGCTGGGTGACCTTGGGCTAGTTTAAGTTCTCTCAGAACTCTCTCACGATGTCGGCAGTGGGGAGAGGAAGGGAAGGGGTTTGTCAGCGCTTTGAGAGCCTTAAAGTCGAGAAAAGCGGGCTATAAATCTAAACTCTTCCTTTTTCCAGCAAACTTTGTGTTTTCCAGTGAGAAGCGCCGAGGAGCTCCCCTTTCTGTGGTCTTGGATGCGAGCCCGGGCTGAGTGGCGGTTGTGACCGGAATATGGGAGCTGGCCCTCGTGATCGGGTTCCTGCCACTCCATTCCACCCGGAGCCAGACTCTCTTAATTGAACAAGGCAACCGTGCAGGGCTGCTTTAGTTCCCTCCCGCTTCTGCAGTCCTAAAAACAGGTCCCTGAAATCAAACGTCACGAAACAGATCTCAGGATCCTGCAGAAACCTGCTTAGGATGGGAGTGTGCCCTTGCTGACGTTTGGAATGAAGTCACTCGGGTGACAGGGTCCGGGAAGATCTGACTCCTTTCCGCTGTAATTAATTCGAGGTAGCTATTGCGAAGCTCAGGTCTTCCACTGAGTTACACACCTTTGCTCAGGCCTCCCTAAAAACGCGATGAGCCAAAACTCATGAGCAGAAAACGTGTTTCGGAACTTGGCAAAGTTTCCGCAGTTCAAATCTCCTTTCTGCCACCCACTGCAGACAAGGCGGACTCTCTCAGCTCTTCGTCGCATTATGGGGGTGTCGGGGTGATGATACCGGTTTGCTCGGCAGGGCTGTCGTAAGAATTATTTTTAAAAGTGTGGGAAGCACTTTGAAATGTGAAAGTTTTATACAGATGCTAGAGGCTGTTATGACGCTGCACAAAAGCATCTCTACCCACACTCACGGTGACATTCAGAAGCCTGAGGAGTCTCCTTTCTGAGTGGCTGCCAGTTCGAAGGGGCAGCAGGAAGTGACGCCTCCCCCCACCTCCCAAGGTACAAAGAAAGAAAGAAAGACTAAAACCGTGTTCGCTGCTTTGGAAGCCCTGCTTTGTAACCCTAAACTAATAACTCTCAAATACTTCAGTGGTGAGGAACAGGTGAGGAAAAGGCATTCTGTATAGCCTCAGAGGCTTGCTTTTGTACATTTTTAAAAAAGAACCCCAGACTTTCATTTCAGTATCAGTGTGGCATTTCTTTTAAGAACTGCTGAGGTAGTACACGACTGGGGAATGCAATAGCAAACCACCCAATAGCAAACCAATAGCAAACCAAACTTGGTTTGCCTAGTAAAGATCGTGTCGTGGGTCACTCCATGGGTCAGAAATGACCCGGTGTTTTATCTTTTAAGGTAACAGACTTCGAGGTCAAAAGCAGCCCACGATGCCCTGCTGCCTCAAATTTAGTAGCGCGTTTGTTTAATCCGGCACCAGTTTTTAGCCAAGAGTTTTAAAATTCCCCCCAGGAGGAACAAGACGATCTATCCCCCTCACCCGCCCTTTAGGGAATGGCCTCTGCTTCCTAAAGCACGCACACACAGAACTTCTCCCTCCCCAGTCCAGAGACTTCCGAAGTGGGGCAAGAGGCGCTGAGTGGTTTGTGTGCGCGGCTGGTAAGGAATAATTCCAGGTACATTCCATAGGTGGCACCGTGCTACTGTAAATGGCACTTGTGTGTAAATGGCAAGCAACTAGCGCTGCCTCCTCGGTCGGTTCGGCTGAAACTTCGCCGTTTGTCCCGAGGCATGGATTGCATCGAGTCGAGGACCACTTTGGGCTGCCCACGGTCCCAGTTGCTTCTCAGGGGCACAAGATCCGCCAGCCGATCAAACGGAAGCTTTGGTAACACCCCTTCTTTCCGTCAAACCATGAAGAGACCACCAGAAAGAGATCTGACAGCCCGCGCACATGGGCTGGGATTGACTGCTTTGCAGGGGAAACTGTGCATCGGATTGGAGCCTTTGAAGTGAATCGCATTCTTTGAAGTGCGACTTCCTACAGTCAAGGAGACAGTGATCCCACGGATGCTGGAAGGCTGCAAAGAAAGCGCTTTCGGATTTCCACCCTTAGTCTGGACTGGAACCACACCCCTTTCAGATCTGCGATTCTAGACAATTTTCTCTGGAAGTGATAGGTTTCTCTTGGATCCCACCCCCTCCGCCAATTGTATATTTAGGACGAACATAAATGCGCTTTCTGCTCGATCCCTTTGGCTTAAACAATTTTTTGTGCGATGGCTGACATCTGTATGGCCCCCTTTTTCAGCCCTTAGAGAATTCAGTTTGCAGAAATATTTCTGGTTGTGGATTGACACATTTGGAGTCTGCGTAGTCCGCAGCAGGTCTGGGGAGGGGATGACAATACTGGGGGGGGGGGGGGAATCATACTAGTAACCTTGATCAATTATTGTTTCAAGAGCTGGAGGTCGAATTCTTGGGGGCGCTGAAGCGTGAATCAGGGCAGCGCTAAGGGACAGCGTTAAGTAGTGGGTGTTGCTCATGACCAGTTACCGCACTCAGGAGTCCCACTCAGGAGCCCCACGAGCGGGACTCCTCAGCCTCTCTCTTTCCTAACACCAACCAACCTGGGGAAGAGAGGGTTAGGTGGAACAGGTTGGGTTGCTCCAAGTTCCAAGAGACTTGTGGCTGAACCAGCCACTCCCTGGGCAGAAATATGTTGTGGATTAAGGAAACTGGTCGGAAGAGGCTTGGGCGAGTCCTACATTTTGGCAAGGGGGAGGGGGGAAATCGGGGAGTTGGGAGTCCATGGAGATAACTGTGCATAGTCCACGAAGCTAGAAATAGACACTGAAAGGGGGCGCATACAAAGCCGCCCATTCTGAGTTGGGTGCACAGATTCCCGGAGCGGTGCGCATCTTTGAGTCCAAACAGCTCTAAACCCTTTAAGGATCGGAGTCTCGCCAATACGAGCGAAGGCATGGGCCTTGAGCGTGCCAGGAGGTGTATGCAGCACAGAAGCTGAACTCTGTCCTTCCAAGAGAAGACCAACAGCAGACAGCAGTGCCGCAGAAAACTCTAACCCCTTCTTTTTTTAGTGGGGGGTACCGAATATACTCCTTCCAGGCTCACGAGACTCTCAAAGCTGTATCCCAAAGAAGCCTTTGACGGGAATCCTACCCCCTCCCTCCCACCTCCTCCCTTGTAGGCGCGCGCTCGCGCTCGCACCCAGAGGCGCGCATCGATGCCTGCCAGTCTGCCAGTGATCCTCCTCTCTCTCCTGCCAGGAAGGGGACGCGGCCATTTCAGCCCAGGGACCCGCCAACTCGCACAGGGAAATCCTTGTGATATAAAATTGCTTCACTGGGAGGAGGCGGCGGCCGACTTGCGGGGGGGGGGGGATAGAGCAGCTTTATCTGACACTCGCGGCACAGGAAGGACGTTTTGCACAGAGCGCCTTTTGTTCCTGGCGGCGACAACCCCCACCCGATCCGCGATTATACCTAGAAATACAAATACGGGTGTTTGCAAACCAGGGCCATCGCCCCTGTCCGTCCCCGCCAAAGCCGACGGAAGGGGGCCGAGGCGGACGACAGCCCTGCAGCCCAGCTCCCCGGTTTGGATCCATTTTGTCTCAGGGACTCAACCTTCGTCGTGTGCGAATTGTTTCTCTTCCCTGCTGGGCTCAGGAAAGAGCCAGCAAAATCTGGCTGTGTAGAAGAGAGAGAGAGAGAGAGAGAGAGAGAGAGAGAGAGAGAGAGAGAGAGAGTATAGGAGAGAGCGAGAGAGCATGCGCTCCTGGGTGCGACCAGAATTATTATTGCACACCCGCTCCTGCAGTCCCCTTCGGTTGGGGCGAACCCCCCACCCGCGAAGAGGGAGGGGGCCGTCCTGCCTTGCAGAGAAAGCACACACGCACACCCTCAGCCCCGGCACAGCAGCTCGCTGACGTCAGCGCAAGGGTAGGGGGAGAGGGTTACATTGCAGTCTGACAGCTGCAAGGAGGTGTGGCCGCAACTCCTCGCCCCTCCACTTCGGCCTATGATCGGCTCGGAACAAACCCTTTCTGAGGCCGTTTTACCAGGAGTCAGGCTGACATCCCCCCCCCCCCCTTCTCTGGTTCAATCTGAGCCAGGCAGGACCCGGAACGCCCGGGATTAGCCCTCAGTCTGTTTTCACTGCCAATAACTCAAGCACAGTGCCAAGCAGAAAGATCTCTGAGCGAGTGCAGAGTGTTTCTTCGCTCCTCGCTCCGCAGTCCCCCCATGCATCGCGGCTGGGAGGCTACAACCTCAGGCCCGTCTCCTCAAAAAAAAAAAAAGCCCCTATCTTGCTGCCGTAGTAGCCCAGCGGGAGGGCGAGAGCCGTCAGCAAGCTTCCCCCGGCCTATGGAGACAGAGGGGCTCCCTCTTCCTCCCAGACCTCCAAGGGGTGTCCAAGTGATCGCGGCAGAAAGGAGCCCGGGCCTGAAGGCCCTCAGCCCCGCCCCACCTCGCTTGACGTGTTGGCAGGCAGCAGAGCCCAGGACGGTGCTGTAACGTAGCCATGGCGGCTACTGCAGCAGGCGAAAGGATCTCCCGCCCCCTAATAAACAAGCAGATAATTTCGCAGCAGCCTGCGGGGGAAAATGGCAGCAACATCTGTGTGCCTGGCCGGGTCTTCTCGACCTTACAGAGACGGCGGCGGCTGCAACAGCAGCAGCCCTGCCTGCCTGCCCCTCTCTCGGTCTCTGGCTGCCTGGGCACTGGCCTCCACCCCCGGCCACTGGCGGCGACATTTGCCGCCGCTCCCCGCCCGGGCATCGATCGCCTGCCTGCCTGGCTGCCACTCGTCTTGGGCGAAGGAAGAAAAGCGGGGGGGGGGGGGGAGCGAGCGAGCGAGAGAACAAGGTAGATACTGTATTTAGGTTCATGCCCTTATATGGTGATGAATGCGGCGCCCTGCAGACTGCCCGCACCATATAAGGAAGCGGCGCGAGAGCCTCGGGTGAGCTGGTGAGACTTGATTGGTCGGCGCGTATCTCGGCAACCAGACTTCAGTGGGGGAAACGGGCCTGCGAGCCCCACTCTCCTCCCCCCGGCCTCCCCCTCCCCTTCCCCCCCCCCTCACCCCCAAAGTCAGGAAAGGCAAAAATGGTGGCGCCCCGTGGGGGGAAAAAGAAGGCCGGGGAGGCCCCGTGCAGGCCCAGGCAGCCTCTCCCCCGCCACGAGCCCACGGGCCGCCTGCCTTCCTGCCGCGGGGGCTTCCGCACCAGGGGCCAATTTGGCCCTGCGTGGCGGCGGGGGCCTTCTCGCCACCCGCAGCCGCAGCCCCGGTTTTATGTTCTCTGCTGCCGCCGCCGCCGCTTCCCTCGTCTGGTCCGCCCCTCCCCCTCCTTCTCTGGCTTGGAAATCAGAAACAGCGTAATCGCAATTACAATTAGCTCCGGGAAAAGAACAGAGAGTGAGAGAGAGAGAGAGAGAGAGAGCGGGGTGGGGGGGGCGGCGGGGTGGGGGGGTTTTCCACTGGAGCGGCGAGATTCGGAGCGGGGGCAGACTCGGAAAGCGGGAGATGTTGGGGGAGGGGGTTTATAGGTGTGCGTGATTGATGGAAATACCCGTGCCAGTGATGGATGGATGACTGTATGGAGAGCGTGAATTGATGGATGGATGGGTTGAGCAGGAGAGGGAGGGAGGCAAGTGCCAGAGAGGGACTGAGAGATCGGGAATGGATTTTTTGGGGGGTGGGGGGCTTTCAGTGGGAGAGGAAGAGGGACAGACGGATGGGGGGGGGTTGCTGGTTGGCTGGCTGGCATCGACTGATGGCGCAGCGAGGAACCCTACTCATTCTGGCTGCTCGGAATGTCAAGCAAGAACTACCCTGTCACTCAACATCAGACCCCTGTGCTGCAGACCTGCAGCCGGTCCCTCTGTGTATGATGCAGGTGTTTTCAGACACCTGTTTGCCGCATCCACACGTGTAGAAGACCTTTGGGTGTCAGCTAGACTTGTCCTGCCTGGTGAGGATGAGGCCTTGGCACGAAGGCCTTGGCGTTTCTGGGCTTCGGGATTTTAAAATGAGTCAGAATCCTGAAACCAATCGTACCGCACCTGCAGGCCATGTTGCGCATGATCTGTTCTGTGGAGGTTCGGGGTATTCATCGGATTGTTTGAATTCGGGATGTCAGTTCTGCGGAGCCTAATGAAATAAGAACAATTCTGTACCAGCTTCCCTGGAAACCACCGAGGAACTGGAGGCATCGGAAGGCATTTGCCCTTCATTGGCAGGCACTCTGCGATCCTTCTAGGCACCCTGGCAGGCGATTCAGTCCAGTAGCTGGGAAAGCCAAGCGGTTGGCCAGGAGAAGAAGGGACGGCTTTAAGAATTAGGGCGAAATCCGGGGAGGACCCTAAAGATCCAGGAAGGTGAAGAGGGCGCCGGGCACCACTCTTTGAAGGGCACCACTCTTTGAATCCCTGTGGTATGAGTATGTCAGTGAACAGATGCAATAGGGGGAAGTGAGGGAGAATCAGAGGAGCTTTAAAGTGGGCAAAGGAAAAACAGGTAAAGGGGGAGGGGGGCACAGCTAACCAAATTAGCAATCCACTCTAATGTGAATTTGGAAGGCCTACATCAGAGGCTTCATGGGCGCAGAAGGAGCTGGTCCTAGGTACCACACACACGCACACACTATGGGTGGAGGAGGTGCAATGGAGGATAAACCGGTTGTGCGAGTGGGACGGGAAGACGAGGGGATCCATCCCGACTTGAAAGTCGGTGGCTGCGGCGACCCATGGAGCTCGTGGCTGGCCAAAGAGCACCTCCCAAGCGGCAGTTCTTCTCTGCTGCAGCCCATCGGCTCAGTTCTGCCTTTCCCCGGGGAGACACTCGGCCCACTTCGCTTCTTCCGTGGCGATTTGCGGACATAGATTTTGTGGGCAGAAGCCGCCTTAAATCCCAGACTTTCTGCTCCACGCCTTGAGGGATCGAGCTGAGCAGCAACAGCCCAATTGCCGGTGCCTCCCCCCCCCCCCTTGACCAAATGTCTTCGGATGGGGAAGGGCAACGAAGGATAGATCTGAAATGCCAGCGGCAGGACTCCGCTGCTGAGAGATCCCAACCGGGCCTCCTCCTCCTCGCCGGGTTTAACTTCCTCTCATTGCAGCTTACAATGTAGGTCAGTCCCTGGCACTGCAGGAGATTTGCTGGCTGAGATCGAAGCGGCTCGCCTGACAGCGCCGCAAATGCCTGCTGGCCTTTCAATCTCGCCTTTTCTGACCCCGGATCTCGCCCTGGGGATAGCGCTACTACCCTGTCGCCTTTCAGGTGTGTGTGGGCGGGGGGGGGGGGGGGAAGTTCCAGACCTGCCCCCTGTGTGCGCCAGCGGTCCGAGCCTCTCTGCCGGCCCCACCTAGGCAGCCAGGCGCAGCTGGGGCCTTCGGCCGGGTAGCAGGTGCAGCAGGACAACGAAGAAGGGCATCTGCTGGGAGCCCCGAGGGCAGGAAATATCTGCTGGCCCTCTGGGAGTCTCCCAAGAGACTGTCTGCAGGGCCTTGGAGGATGGTGGCCGGGCGGAGGGAAGGCTTTGGAAGCAGAGGAAAAGGTGTCTCTTCTCTGTGCGAGCCAGAATGGTGTAGTGGTTAAGAGCAGGTGCACTCTAAACTGGAGAACCAAGTTTGATTCCCTGCTCTGCCAATTGAGCTGTGGAGACTTATCTGGTGAACTAGATTAACTTGTGCACATTCCTGCTGGGTGACCTTGGGCTAGTCACAGTTCTTCTGAGCAGTCTCAGCCCCACCAACCTCATAGGGTGTTTGTTATGGGGGAGAGGGAAGGGGAAGGAGATTGTAAGCCCCTTTGAATCTCCTTACAGGAGAGAAAGGGGGATATAAATCCTCCTCCTCCTCCTCCTCCTCCTCCTCCTCCTCCTCCTCCTCCTTCTTCAGCCTCTGGCCAGATTCCCTGCCAGTTATTTCAGGAATATTACTGGCTGGAATTCATCTCAGACCAACCAAGACAGCCTTTTCCAGTGGTTGTGATCTGCTCTTGACTTGGTTTTCAGTCGCTGCAAGAGTCGCAAGCAACCCTGTCTCATGTTTGTCACAGACAATTGCCCCAGGCGCTTGCGGCAGAAACCTCAAAGCGTTGAGCCCCCTGAAGCGATCCTTGTCCTTTCTGGGGGGGGGGGGGGGGGGGGGGGATTTCAGAATGCTCTGCTTCATGAAAAAATTTAAATACCCAAAGGTCACCGATAGAACACGAATTCCCGCAAATTCCCAGGATTTTAACAGGTGAATCCCATCCACTCAACTAACCACGTTGCCCAGAAAGGCTTGTGATCGTCTTCTCGTTTCTTTGCAAGCTAGGAATTGCGAATAGCAGCAAGGGTAGCTTCAGAGAAGGCGCTCCTCATAGGAATCTTGAAAGAGAGAGAGAGAATCATAATAGGTCAAAGGCAACATGAAGATGTCACTCACGCTATCATCCCAAACTAAAATTATAGGTTTCTGTGTAAAGGAAATAGACACCGGAAGAGGACTGTGCCAAAATACACAGTGGGACTGGTTGCACCCTTCTGGCAATATTCTCTCACTTCCTTTCCCCACCCCACCCCCTCTACTGTCTGCCTTCAAACCAGGACAGATTTCTGTCGCATCACTCAGAAATAACTTCACATTCTTTAAAAGTCCCGACGCAGGACAGGCATTAGGATCAGGAGGAAACTACGTGGATTTGCACACAACTTGGCTTCCTTCTTGGAGCCGCCCAAGCTGCCCCTTGGTGCCTGTCAGGAGGAGTCCAGGGGACTGCCCCAATGGTCTCTAGGCTGCCGCCTGAACACAGACCTTGTAACATGCAAGCCCATTGGGGATGAAGGGAAGGACTGTCAAGTTGCCGATTTACCAGCTTGGTGTAGTGGTTAAGAGCAGGTGGCTTCTAATCTGGAGAACCAGATTTGATTCCCTACTCCTCCACCTGAGTGACAGAGGCTTATCTGGTTCCCAGATGTGTTTCTGCATTCCTACATTCCTGCTGGTTGACCTTGGACTAGTCGCAGTTCTTCGGAACTCTCTCAGCCTCACCTAGCTCACAAGGTGTCTGTTGTGGGGAGAGGAAGGGAAAGGAGTTTGTAAGCCACCTTGAGTCTCTTTACAGGAGAGAAAGGTGGGGTATAAATCCAAACGCTTCTTCTTCTTACCTCTTCTTCTTACCGGGACCCTGTAGGGCTTCCAAGGCCCTACGAACAGATGTGGCTTCCTTGGATGTCTCCCACTAAATACTAATCAGGACAGACGCTGCTTAGTTTTCAAGATCTGTTGTCCATTTAGGAGGGAATACCTGCCCTTGCGCTCAATGAGACTTTCTTTCTAAGGGCACCTGCTTAAGCATCGCGCTACATTCCGTGCCAATATAAAGCTAAATGTTTTGACACGGAGGCCTCCCTAGCAGGCACGGGGATCCGGAACTGCGTGTGTAAGAGCGGGTCCATGCCTCTTTGACTGATTTAAGAAGAGTTTGGTTTTACACCCCACCTTTCTCTCCTGTAAGGAGACTCAAGGTGGCTTACAAGCTCCCTTTCCTTCCTCTCCCCACAACAGACTCCTTGTGAGATAGGTCGGGCTGAGAGAGTTCCGAATAACTCGACAGGAATGTAGGAATGGGGAAGCCTCCGCCACTCAGGTGGAGGAGTGCGGAATCAAACCCGGTTCTCCAGAATCCACCTCCTCTTCTCCACTTCCCCACGCTGAGTGAATGCCTTGAGGACAACAGGCTTGCCCTCTGCTTGTGTGCGTGTGAATACCGACATCCGTGTCACTAGGATTACACCTGTCCCCGGCCCTTCCACCGGACTGCGGGCAACAGCGTGCCCGGCTCCGCCAGCCTCCCGCTATCTGTGTGGCTCGCTCGTGCGAGATCCCTTCGCCCGCACCCGCCACTGCGGCAGCATTTAGCAGCCTCCCGGCGCTTCCTTATACGGTTGGCGATCCGGCGCCCGCATCTTTTTATACCCTTGACATCAGCGCTTATAGTCTAAACTTGTTGCGGCTCCGGAGAAGGGCGCCTCCCGCCCCCGGCGTCGCCCTCCTCCTCTTGACCTGTCCAATCCAGGGTGAAATACCAGCCCCTAAAAAGGCTTTCGGGGGTTTCGTTGGTTTCGGCTGCGATACTTTGAGCCCCCCCCCCCTCCGCGCTGGCAGGGAAAGGCAACCGAGCTTCACGTCCTTGTCACTGATCTTATTCCGTGCCACCGGCAGCCTCTACAATCCCATCTGTTTCAATGGATTTACACCCAAGTAAGAAAGCACAAGAGTGCAGCCTCCTTAAGCGTCTTTCCAAGTAAGCGCGTTTAGGAATGGAAGGGCACCCAAGGTTCCTCACAGTAGCCCGAAGAGGTAGACCACTCCCGGTCCCATTTTAGAAAAAAAGCGCAAATGGAAGCGATTTCTTCCCGGGCGCAGGGGTTTGTTTGAGCCGATGTTCGAATCGAAGCGCCCGCTCCCAAGAAGACCACACTCGTTCCGGTTGGGTGTTACAGGCTCATTGTCGGGTCGGGTCGCCACAGAAAAGTGGATGAGGGAGCAGAAGTTCGGCTCCCCACCTCTCCTTGCTTTTGCCGACTATGAGCCCCGAGGACTTGTTTTCTGGAACCGGGATATTGTCGGTAACCTCTGCGCTTTCCTCTATCTCTACACGTGCACACGTGGAGAGCGACAGCCACAGCCCGTGTTCACCAACTCCTGTCGTCGCACGTCGGGTGGAATTAACTGGTGACCGGTCGCCTCTGCTTCGGAGTTCCCGATGGCCAACCCAGATCTAATAAATTCCTATTCTAACTATCGGCGGCATCTTTAAAATGTCTCTGTGTGGGGTATGCGGGCGGGATAGGGGTTCGAGAGAGCGATCCAGCAGGTGAGATTGTGCGCAGGACGGGGGACCCAGAACAGCGGGATTCAAATGCCCCGAAAAGATCTCTACTCCGCCAGTCCCAAGATAAAGGGAGGGAGGAGGACTATCCGCGGGCACCGACTCTTCCCCAGCGTGTCTTTCACCTGAAGCAGACTCAAACTCGCGCCAAGGGAGGGGACCCCCTCCCGGTGGTCGTGCCACCCAGGGTGTCTTCACCAGAGCACAGAGGCACCCTGCGCTCTTGGTTGCCGCACGGGCCGCCCTTGATGGTCAGGGCTGGCTCTCGGGGAGGTGTGTGCGCGCGCGTCCGTGTGGGTGCCGATCCGGGCCAAGGGATTCCTGGATCCCTTCAGCCACCCGTGGCAAGAACGTGCCACCACCCTAGGTTGCTTCCGAGTTCCCGCTCTCTGCCCGTCTCCACCCTTCCTTCCCCCGCCCCCAGCGCGGCAGGAGCCGAAGGGAGAGGCTTGCTCGTGCCCCATGCCGCAGCTGCCCGCCCAGATGTGCGTTGGCGCGCGGGGCCAGGCGCAGGAATCTCGCCCACCACCAGCCGCTCCCTGCCGCGCGCCTTCGCCTGGCAGGACCCAGCCCTGCAGCAGCAGCAGCGGCAGCGGCAGCGAGGCAGCCATTTTCTGTGCCTTCCTCTCTGCCTTTAGGATGGGATCGCTCAGCTGCAAAGCCCGCCGCGGCGGGGGGCAGAGGCGATCCAGCGGCGGGGAGGGCATTAGGGGGATCGGGCTGCCGCTGCCAGGTGCTGGGGGGCGGGCGGCGGGCACAGAGAAGCGGGGGGCTTCCTGCCTCGCGCCTGGTCCACCCTTGACCCGCCATTTTGTCCTCCGCCAGCTTTTCCTCCAAAGCAGAGAAACCAGGCTGGGCACGGGACCTTTCACGACTGGGGAAGACGAGAGATCCCCTAACCCCTCTAATGTCGCCCCGCCCGATCTATGGGGTGGGGCAGAATAAGCGGCTGTCTCCGATCTCCCAATGCTCTTCTGCCTGAATTGGTGTGTGGATCTCTTGGTCTGCTTTTGGACTGGGATCTCCGGGGCGATTAAGACGCCCCCCCCCCCGAAAAAAACCCCCTAGGGTTCTGCAAGACTACCAATGGGGGAACGCGGAGCCCTTGTTTCACAGATGACCTTGACTCAGTCTCCCTGCATAACAGGCGGTGCTTCTACACGAGCCCACGCTTTTAATTCGGATTAGTTCCTCTGGACACACTGCGGCTCCCTGGTTGTAGCTTCACAAGCATTCGTTCCTGCTTAAAATTCCAGCCACTCCGAAATGTGAAGTGAGGCTGAAACCCTCAGTGAGCCTTTAACCCACCAGCGAATTCCGGAGGGGGTTAAAGCGAGTTAAACTAACCAGTGTTTTGTGATCTTGAGATTCTCCAAAGGGAAACTGGACTCCAGGAGTTCGGAAACTGGACTCCAGGAGTTACAGGTCGGGGTTGGCTGTTCTCTTTGGGACCCTGGCTAGCTCCATCTGCCCCCTCCAATTTTCCCAGCCGGAGTCGGGAAGAAACCAGCCAGCCTGTCCTTCCAGCGAGCCCAGGGGTGGGTGGGAGCCCATCTCCTCCCTGCTTGCCCCCCTTCGGCCACCCTGCACCGTTCCCAGCCATGGTGGTGGTTACAGCGAGACATTCATTTGTGTGGGGGGATCTGCTGGATATCGCGAAGCAAACCCCTGTCACCTCCCGGCCGATAGATCTGTAGCTGCAAACCGAACTCCAGCTTAAAATGAACCCATTCGGGCCTCAGGCTTCCCATTTGAGGTTTCGGCCCTGCGGGAGGGGGGCATCAATGGGAGTGACAGAGGATCAGAACTGCACACAAAGAATGCAATATAACTGCCGTTCTTGGCATCTATAGTCGATGTGTTTTCACAGTAAGGAGGTCAGTTCCACACACCCACACCGGCCCAGCTCCTGCCTCCTCGAAGCTATTAATGGCATGAGGGTGGTTATGGTGGGGGGAAGGACTGGGGAGAAAGGGTGCCAATCCGACATCTTTGCAGTGGGGGCACAGACATCCCAGTCCAGGTTTGGGAGCTCATGGCGGAGGGGGTGGGTGTCAGGGCCGGGCGTGGCAGCGCTGAGGTCGGCGACCTCGGGGCAGGAGGAGGCGCTGGCACTGTGGCACAGGCGGCCTTGGCTTCCCAAGGAGGAGGCGGATGTCTGGCAGCGATATGGCACCCCAGTCTAGCTTTGATCTCGCCTCTCCCTCCGAACCAGTCCGGCAGCTTCTCTCCCGCGGCCACGCCAAGTGCTCGGCGTTGCTGGTTTCATTTCTGAATGTATTAGGTGACGTGGCCCGCTTGTGCTGTAATGCGCACCCCCCCCCCCCAAATAACCTCTGCAGAAATTTCATGAAACCTCATGGAAACCAAGGCTGGGGGTGGGGGGTCTCCACCGCCCTTTCCAAGCCGCGTCCATTAGAGGCAGTGGGAGGGGGGTTGGGCGGGGGGCTCCGGCGAAGAGATGCGCAACAGATTCAAGGAGCTCCGCTCGCGGAGGAGGGCTGGGATGGGGGGGCTCAGTGAAATCCGGCGGAAAGCCCCCGTCGCCCGGGGAAGGGAGCGGGCCCCGCGTTTGCGTGCGTCGTGATTTCAGTGCAGAAGGGAGCCAGGCGTTGGCTGTGCTGCATTGCAGGGGATGGCGCGGCGGCACAGAAGGGGAGACTGGAAGGAGATCCGTAGTGTTGCAGTGCAGGTATGGGGAGCGCTTGCCTGGCTGCAAGGCAGGACTGCAGGTGGAGCAGAACCGGTCAGGCTCGATGGAGCAGCACCAGCCAGGCTTTCCGGGACCTCCTCTTCCCAGATGCTCCCCCCCCCCCAGCCCTTCCACTCCATTTTGTTCTCCACCCAGTCTCCTCCTCCAGCGAGTGCACCCGATCCAGGTGTACTGCAGATGAAGGGCTGGAAAGGGCGCTCCCCTCCCCCTCATCTATGCCTATTGGTCGGAAATACACTGCACTGAGATCCAAAAAACACCAGCTTAGAAAGGGGATCCGGGTGTGAAACTGGTACAGTCGCAGCGTTTTAGAATAACTGAGGAGGGGTTGGAAATGGAAGCCCCCACCCCACACACTTCTGCAAACCTCCCACCCACCCAACCCCGCCTCAGAAGCTTCTGGAAACTCTTCCCTTAACGAGGCAAAGAGATTGGAGGCGGGATCAGTGGAATAGTATCCCTACCCCCACCCGACACCAATCATTTTATAGAGTTCCGGATCTCTCCAGTGGCGTGAGTGCTGGGGACGTTGTGAATTTCAAGATCCCTAGTGACTCTCTTGCACTGAAGCCCAGCCCACTTACAGTGCAGTCCTAAAAACACTTTATTGGGCGTAAGCCCCGTTTGAATGGACCCGAGTAGTGTTCTGAGTAGACCTGCTTCAGGGTGTCTCTCTCGGAATCCTAGGGTCGCAGCCAAAGACAGCGACGCAAACCCGACCCACAGGCGACAAACACCGGTTGGCTGAAGTCCAAAGAATGTTGCTGGGAAGATTTCAGTATCGCTTCTTTTGTTTCCAGAGAGTGGATTATTCAAGAGTCATAAATTAGACCAGAGAATGTGCTCAGACTCGAACTCTCCGGCTGACCTCGGATCATTCTGCTCTTCCTCCTCTTTGGCTTGACTCTCGTGAAGAGGACGCGCCCTCCTCCAGCCCAAATCCATGGCATATCCCGGCCGCTGAATCTCATCCCCCGCAACCGGGCTTTCCATTCACTTTGCCAAGGAGTGTACCTGAAATCACCAAGCTTCCTCATAAGAAAAGCCACTGATCCCCGGTTCTTGACTAAATGCTGTCCGATTGGGAGTTCTCATATTAGACAACTGGGGTCCCTTCCGAAGAAATATACCCCACAGTTTAAACGGTGGGGACCCGCAGGGTTTAACGAGGATATGGGGATGGCCAAAATGCTTGAGACAAGCCTAGGAAATTCAACTCACAGAACCCTCCCTGTGTCTCGAACGCGGCCATTCCCAGATTAGACTACTGGGTTCCAGGCTACCAGTGGGCAGGTGGACGCGCGTTCATGTTTTAGTAAGGCTTTCCGGGCAGGAGACGTTTGAAGACCCTTGTGGCAGTAGTACGCTTGAAATTAAATTAGACTTTGCTGAAAAGAAACTGCAGGCTGGTGTGTGTGTGTGTGCGTGTGTGTGAGAGGGGGGCGGGGAGAGGGAGAGAGAGAGAGATCCGGGCTGGGAAGCCGGAGGAACCTGTGTTGAATCGATAAAAGCCCCCGCCCCCCCGCAATCCTGCACTCATTCACTTGCCTTCCCCCATCCCCACCTCCTTCCAGGAACTCCTCCATTTCTTTGTAAAATAGAACGGCGAGATCTTTGGTGGGCTTCCAAGCTGAACCTCCCCCGTCTGGTCTGAGCAGCCAGACGGGGGGAGCGGGTTCCGTTTGGAAGCTCATCTGGATCTCACAAAGCTGCCTTCCGCCGGTCCCGGAGCTTGGTTGAGTGCAGGACTGTCTATTCGACCTGACAATGGCGGAGACTGAAGCGCTATCCACGCATCCGTCAGAGCTACCCTACCTCTTGGCTGGACATGCGGGGGACTCAACATGGACCGTCTGCATGTATCCTAGGGGCTCTCCCATCGTTGGCTGTTGCAACCTACAAAAATATATTATCAGCCGAACCACCAGATAAGCCTGCGATTGGCTCGCTCCGGATTAGTTCACCAGGCATAACGATCTCTCTGTTCCCAGTCCCGGCCAAGGACGACTTGCGCTGGGAAACCACCTACCAGGGAATCTCTGGGGACTGATCCTACCCTGCTTGGACTGGGTTTTCTTTTCCCTTTATCAAGAACTAAGCTCTGCAACCTTTCTGGGGAACTCAGTCCTTAGCAATGGAAGTTGTGCATTCAAAATGGAGAAGATCTGCGCATGCAAAGAGTGCAGTCCTCATTACTATGGGCAGCCAGTGTTCCCGAGGAACAGGGAACGGGACTCCTTTCGACCTACTAAACATTGTTGAGATACTAAGTGTTGTTCTTGAGCTGCGGCCCCACAGCCTAGCAAAGGCTGTATGATAATAATGCAACCCTTAGTCGTACTTAGAAGCCCGCCCCATCGATTCCAACAAAACATCCAAAGGAGCCGGCGTAGTATTTTATTAACATCTAGCTTTCCTTACTTCACGAGCTCAAGGCAGTCTACAAGGACTTCCAAGGAGGTCCCCCTCTACGGAGTGATCCCAGCCAGATCAGCTTGGTTTCCGGGAGACTGTTGAATCCTGTCTTCCAACCACACATAGTGGACCCTGGTTTCGCACGGGGGTCTTTGGAAGCTAAAAGAGTCAACAATCATGACTTCAAAGCTATTTCAGTGAGTTCTCCACTTGGTTTACCCTGTTTACAAAAATTAAGCCACCGACAGCCTTCTCCTTCCCGTTCAGGCGTCCAATGACAATCAGCCGCGTGCCTGGGTTATTCGCATGTAACGGGGCCACCACGCCCACTGTCCCCTTTTCTCTCCGAGGCCTGGTTCGGTTCCATCCGGTCCTGGTAAACAGTCCATTGCATTGTGATCAATAGGATAGGCAGTGAAGTCGTCCCATTTGGTCCATTTCCTGGTTTAAATCGAAATGCTTGGGGTTAGTTATGGAGCTGGCTAAAAGAATGAATATCAGCACGTGGGATCTCCATTTGAATGGGATCAGAACAGACTTTCTTAAGGGTAACATCGCTGTGGATTCAGGTGCATACTGGAGAAGTTGCCCAATAATAGATGAGTGCACAGACCCAAGAGCCCTTGTGCCGGGATGTGTACATTTCACTGGGGGATTGCATCGATCTGCCTGTGATAAAGGAGGCAATGTTTGGGAAGGGTGTGGTGAGGGAAAGCATGTTTTAAATGGATGCAGAGGTGTCTGGCCCTGTGAAACACAGACGGGCTGGAGAGAACTGAGATTCTAGTAAGCTGTGTGTGGGAAGTATACATTTAGCAAGAAACATCAACCAAACAGCAGGGCTACGGCAACCAATCTATGGCTACCAATCTTGATCCTCCTTGATCTTAGATTGCAAATGCCTTAGCAGACTAGGTGCTCGGGAGCAGCAGCAGCAGCAGGCGGCCATTGTTTTCACATCCTGCATGTGAGTTCCCAAAGGCATCTGGTGGGCCACTGCGAGTAGCAGAGTGCTGGACTCTGGTCTGATCCAGCAGGCTCGTTCTTATGTTCTTATGAGGGGCTATTGTGGGGAAGGGTATTGTGAAAAAATTTCGATATATTTTAATGAGACTTTAAGAGTTGAGGTGACCGCATGGGTCAGTAATGGCCCAATGCTAGCACCCAGGACTACCTTTACCTTTTTAAGAACTGAGAAAGGGTAAAGATCTGAGGACTTTCATTCCTTTCTCTTTTTTCCCTCAAACAAAGGGGCTCTAAGAACATTGGGGAGATCAGATTCGGTTGGAGGGGCCTTTGTTTATACCTGGGAGGTGAGTGGAGGTAGCTGGCAGAGGGAATCCAGGCTGATGGCTTCTGCCACCTGAGATCTAATCCCTTAGCTGGATCAATGGACATCCTGAGCGAAGGGAAGGGAAGGGTAAGGGATTCTGGGTGGCATTAGCCATGCCCACAGGCCAAACTAATAAACACCACGTGTTCACCTATTCTCAAGGGAAGAAGATGGCATACTCGCATCAGGTCTTTAGGGCATACTCTAACCCTAACCCTAACATTCCTTGAAAATACTGGCAAAATAAACAAGTGATGTCACCCTTGTAGACAAAAAAGTTTAAAACTATCTGAGGAAAAAGGGGCTTTTTGCACTCTTCAGATGAAAAGGGAGATTCTACATAAAGAACACTGAACAGTTGAAAATAATTTTATTTGAATTCTCCAGTGCTGGAAGCAAACATTTGAGTCACACTGAACCAATCCCTCAGGTTGGATGGCCTGCAAAAAAAAACCCATAACCAAAATACACACCATTTTGCTGGTGTGGTATTCAACTGGCCTTCCTAATCTTGACTATGGTACTGAAAGACTGTAACCTTCTCATCAATGGGGTGTTGTGGGGTTTCCACAACACCCTAGTAATTCCGGCCATGAAAGCCTTCGACAATACGTTGAACTTCTCACCAATATCTACCTCCACCCCCTCACACAGTAGTACTCCAGATGGTGTGAAAGATTGCTTATGGGAAGAAATCTCATTCCCCCCCTCTCCCACTATTTGCTCCCTCCCTTTCCTGAAAGCCCCATAGCCTCTCCCCTTTCCCTGCTTCCTTCTCTCCTTCCCACCCAACAGCCAACCTACTTTGACTTGCTCCTGTCTTCAGCTTCCCCCTGTAGCCTCTACAGAGGAAAACTGTGTCCCAGGCATGTGATGCTGCTGGCTACTGGGCCAGGTCCACATGCATGGTAGGGAACCCTTAAGAACCTTTGGGAAGGGCACCTCACTCTCCCCTGTGTCCCCGTCCCCACACTATTTCCCCTTTCCATCTTTGGGCCAACTCCCATATCCTCTTCCCTTCCCCGGCCTCGTTCTCTCTTTCTCAGCCACTCATCAACTTACCTTTTGTCTTCAGCTATATTTATTATTTATTTACTTCCTTTAGATCTTTCTCCACAATGAAGATCAAATCAGCTTTATATTATCCTTTCCTCTTTTTTTAAAATCTACACAAGAACTGTGTGAAGTAGGTTTGGCTGAAAGTGTGTGATGGACCCAAAATCAACCAGTGAGCGTCCACAGCAAGATTCACACCTGAGTCTCCCAGACCCTAGTCTGAAGTTTTAACTGCTACACCACACTGGCTTTCATTGGGTGGCTGCTGTTGAACAGTAGCAAGCAGCCAGATCTGGTTAAGTCATGCAAGCAGGGTGATGCCTAGTCACCCAGAGGTTGCTTCTAGGCCTAGTGTTGCCAATTGCTGATGACAGAGATCTGTCCAGAATCTGAAGAAAATGACTGTTTTGAAGGGTGGGTTCTATGGTATTATATATGTCTCTTGTCTTTTCCCCCTCTAAACCATGCAATAGAGGAATTGCCATTATTAGCTTAGCCAAAGCGGGGCGGGGGGTGGTGGTGGTGGTGGTGGTGAGTTTTGGCCTAGCAGTCCTCAAGATAATAGCTTGTTTTGGCTTTTCCCCAGTGCTTTCCACTTACCACTGAGCAACAGTTGATTGAGGTTGTGAACCAGCTGAATGAAGTTTCTCTAACAGGAATGATGAGTCATACTACCTGTTTGGGTTAATTGGTGCTACTCCTGATTAAGTTTTGGTTTTTCTATAACTGCCTCTTCATGGTGAATTCAGCTAACCAGTTGGTTCCACGTGTAGCAGCCGTGTTGTAATCATGTCTTTTTTGTGCATAGAGCTTGTATAAGATTTATTGCTTGAATAAGAATGTATCTCTTGGTTTTAATTGCTTGCCCTTCATGGACTGATTGCTTGCCAGTATTTTTTAAAAGGACTATTGTAGTTAATAAAACCTTCAAAAAGGTATTTTAAAAGGTTTTATTTTGTCTCCAAGTTGTGAATATTCTCAGAGTCCTAACCCACGCAGAGAGGAGAGACACATGCCCTCCTCAGATTTTACTACAAAAACTACAGGAATTTCTAAACTTGGGGCTGCCAACACTTTTCAGACCTGGCCCAATGGGTTCTTCCTCAAAGGGCAACGATTGGCCTGTGAAGGACCCTGCTTTTTCCCCCTGCCTTTTTACTCACCGAAACACCAGCTGGAATACTGTGGTTGTCTAGCAACAGCCACTGAGGAAATCCATTGCTATACAGGCACTCCTTTCAATACATTTGGATGTTAAAATACACCTCCATTTTTTTTAGATTTCTTTTTTTCCCCTGCAAACCTAGAGCCTTTTGCAGGTTTGTAGAAAGATCTGTCTTGCCCATTCACGGCTCTAGGCACCTGATTTAGTATCTCAGATTTGGCCAACTCTGGTCTTAGTGTATAGATGACCATTTGCTTATAAAAAGATACCCTCTCAAATGCTAGTTCACCTATTTGAATAAGAACATACATTTAAAAGGGTTACACACCTATTCCACCAGGGTTATTCACAGTCAAGTACACATATACCATATGTATTCACAATGAAGTAGACATGGAGCTGCTTGAGTGCACACTTTTAATCCTTAACCCTTGGGTGTCATGTTTCTTGCTTTTTGAGAAATCAATATAGTTAGAGATTTGGACTGAACACAAGACATTTTCAAAGTGCTTCAGGATCCTAAAAATAACATAAAATCAATGACATCAATGAAAAGATGCTCAAAAGTGAAGGCAATTTTTAACCTGTAAGGGAGCCATTGTGAAATTACTTTCCAGCAATCCTCCTCAAACTGAGATGAGTGACTGACCCTTTAGAACATAACAATATGAATACCCAAGAACAAGGTTCCCGATGAAGCAAATTACAATGAAACGAGTGACTGCTGGGTTAGATGTTCCTGATGTGGTAGTCTGTACATTGTTGTCACATACGTGGACCTGAACTCAAAGTCATGCCTCACTCCCCATAGGCACTGCTATTTCTTGGAGAAATAGATGATGATACTATGGTGACTGCTACCTACTGTCTATTGCTATAGGAGCAGCACTGGCATAGTGATTAAGAGCAGGTACATTCTAATCTGGAGGAACCGGGTTTGATTCCCCGCTCTGCCGCTTGAGCTGTGGAGGCGTATCTGGGGAATTCAGATTAGCCTGTGCACTCCCACACACGCCAGCTGGATGACCTTGGGCTAGTCACAGCTTTTCAGAGCTCTCTCCGCCCCACCCCACAGGGTGTTTGTTGTGAGCGGGGAAGGGAAAGGAGATTGTAAGCCCCTTTGAGTCTCCTACATGAGAGAAAGGGGGATATAAATCCAAACTCTTCTTCATCGTCATCTTCTTCCTTTCCTCTAAAGCAGGGGTAGGGAACCTGCGGCTCTCCAGATGTTCAGGAACTACAATTCCCATCAGCCCCTGCCAGCATGGCCAATTGGCCATGCTGACAGAAACTGATGAATTATTCATCTAGGCATTCCTAAAAAGATCAGAGAGGGATCTATGACCTTCCCCCTATTTATCCAAAACAAGCATTGCTGAGAAAAAATAATAGGTCTGGTTACACTAAACAACATGGCCATGAAGGCTTTGAACCCAGATTTTCCCAGCCCAACATTCTTGCCACTAGAACACAGTGGCTTTCTGGGGTTACAAGGGGTCATTCCTCTGTGCTGCTATGAAAATAATGGGTAAGAATTCTTCCTCCAAATGCAGAACCCCTCAGATTCTACCAGTATGAATGAGAAATCATAGTCATATGGAAGGAGACCAAACCCTCACTTTCTTATAACCGTGAGTCACTTTGGGCAATATATGCCCAGCCCAGCCATAGATTTGCTTAGTATTGCCAAGTGGGACACGACACAGGCTTGGTCTATAAAAACTGTCCTTTGCATCATGCACAATTATATATTTCACTCTGGAAGCTTGGGTCCCCTGGCTTTAAAAGGTAGTTGTGGACTTACTCATATACATAAAAGGGCCTATCAGTTCTGCTGTGCATTGTTTAATGAAGCATTTTTATTTCGTTTTCTCATGGGCTGAGTTTTAATTGCAGATGCCTAGTGCATTTCTGCATATCTATTAAAAAGCCTCTTTGAAAGTAAATGTGTTTGGATTGATTATGGAATTCTAGCTCTCCAGAGAAGCCCAAAATTATGGGTTACTAGATAAATCCTCAGCAATAAGTTTGGGGGAGGGGAGGTGTCAAAGAGAGAAAGTAGATGAGTTGAAGTGTTCAGTTTCTCCAGCACATTTGATCACTTCCAGTCTTGATGACCAGCAGCCTGCTCCTAGACATGCTTCCTCTGAAAGGGCTTTGTCCCAGGTAATTGCCAACAGGAGGGTGGCAATACACAGTTCAAATCAATGAGAACATCCAGCTTGTCTGCTCATAGCGATGTAGCGCAGAGACAGGAAAGCGTGGCTCCAAAGGGGACAGGGGTAAAGCGCCCAGCGCACCAGGTTACCGCCCTGCAGAGATTAATGGCGAGAACTGTTGTAGGTAGAGGTGGGAATATGTTCACCAGGGTGGAGGCATTTTGGGACGGTGGGGGGGGGGTGATTATAGGTAAAGAGACGTAAAATGCTGAATCCTCTGAAGCCAATATGCTTAGAAGAATGCATCTTTGCTTAGAATTGCATTGTGGAACTAGGGTCTGGGAAACCCAGGTTCAAATCTCTCCTCCACCAAAAAGCTCACTGCTTGACCCTGGGCCAATCGCTCTGTCTCAGGCTAATCCACTGCACATAACAGTTGTTAGGGCGAAACGGAGGAAGAAACCAGTGTACATCATGCTGAACTTCTTGGAGGAAGGTTAGGAAGAAAATCTATCAAAGGAATTTGTCAGTCATGTTGTCAGCCCCTGTTTTTGTCCATAACCATTCAAGATGACATGAATACTAGACTAAGATGATGCGTTCTGGGCTCGTTGCCATGTTGAATTATAGCGGTAGCACCGGTGACATAAATCAATGCATTTAGGATACAATTCAGTGACTGGTTTAAGGCAATCCAATGAGTTTTATAGCTGAGCAGGGTTTTGAGACTGATCTCGATCCCGCCATAATACTGCTTCATGATTCCTAACTCCTCTTGAATAGCATGTCATGAGCAAGTGAGGACACAGCAAATGCAGTTAACTTTTCTTTTGCTTTCAAGTCACAGCTGACTAACATACAACAATAGAAAGAACTGCAAAGGAACATTACTGAGAGCGGACAGAGAAACAAAAGGGAAGTGAATGACCCTGCATTTTATATTGCATATATTAAATGTTTCACTGAAAGATCCCATCCATCTCTCCTACTTTTCTTGATGATTCAATGCAAACGGGAATAGTATGAGTACTGGTGCTGATGATATCCGAAAATCTAACTGACGGATATCACATGACACAGCCACCTCATTCTAGGTTTAATTGGTAGAGAGCAGCGTTGGCCGTAGCCGATATAAAAGGCAGCATTGTATAGGTCTGTAGAACCGCTTGTCTTCACACTGCCTGGCGAGAACTTACTTTGTCTGTGGCCCGAGCTATATTTGTGAACGAATAAAAGTAGGACCCTTCTGTGAAGCTGAGCTGCCGTAAAATGCAGAAAGCTTCCACTGGGTTCAGAAGTTGTTGTTACCAGCTCATACTTTCTGGGGCTTTACCCCATACCTTCACAAAGATGGTAATAGATATTTGTTTGTTTGTTCCAAGAAGTAGTATCTGATAATCAGAGGACTACTACTTTTGAACATGGATATTGTGGCTAATGGTTCTTGAGAGCCTACTCTCTCCACTCATTCAATCCTAGTTTTATAGATAAGAGGATTGTTGTATGGCACTCCTGGTAGTCAAAATATCCCATACAAAAAAACTCCATCAGTTAATTATGCATAGTGAGCATGTATGATTTCTTTCACTGCATCCTCTTCCTCCTCTGTCCAGCCCACCAGGGTCATACCTACAGAAAATGGCAGCCAAGCAAGCTCTCAAACTTCACCCCCAGCCTTTGCAATTTGGATGTTCTACACCAGGGGTCCCCAAACTACGGCCCGGGGGCCAAATGTGGCCCCCTGAAGGCCCTGATCCAGCCGCCAGGCAGCGTAGCGATAAGCTCCATTCTGCCATGCCGGTGGGGGCTGAGGAGAGAACCCAGGCCCACAGCGGCCGTTGATTGGTCGTGATGGCACCCCGAAATCTCCCCGCCATTTTCTGACCCCAGAGTTGGAAACCTTACATGTGGCAATGCGCAACAGCGCCCTCTCGCTGCCATGTGTTGCTCTCAGGCTTTTTTCTGTTCATACTCCTCCCATTTAGCATCAGCCAGGCTGGCGAGCCTTTCTAAGCTGGCTGCTGGGGAGAAAAAAGAACCCGAGAATGCCTGATCCTGGGTTAAGTGGAATGCTTCATTGGGAAAGTTCTGCTTTTTTTTTTTTTTACAGGGGAAGGTATTCCACAGCCTCCCCAACAATATTTGGAGTCCACCCTGTACTTGACATACTTTGGTCACTGTTCTAAAAATAGACCATGACAGAAAGGCTGAAAGGTGAAATCAAACATTTTACAATCATTTGTGCATAGGAATTTGTTCATAGTTTTTTTTAGTCCGGCCCTCCAACAGTCTGAGGGACAGTGAACTGGCCCCCTGTTTAAAAAGTTTGGGGACCCCTGTTCTACACCTATTGATATATCCCAAGATCTCAGCAACCTTTTTTGTGGCTGCATCAAACTGACTGCTCATACTTAACTTACTGTCCATCCATACCCCCAAGACATTGCTCTCACATATCCTCCATCCCGAGAGAAGCGGGGAAGAATAGGAGAGAAACGGGAAAGGGAGAGAAACGAAGGAAAGATAAATGGGGCAAGAGAATGGGGGAAAGGAAAAGAAAAGGCCAAAGAGAGAAAGAGTCGAAAAGAAGAGAATTTCAGCAAAGGAGAAGGGACAGGACCGGGAGGGGGGGGGTGTAATGGTCACCCACATTCCCCTCAGCCACCCCCTGCTGCAGCAAAAAAAAACTGATTGCTTTAAAATTAATATTAACTTACTTCCCAGCAAGTGACGACTGAGAAGAAACTATCCATGGAAGTAATGTAATGTTAATTTTAAAGCAACCACAGGCCTTTTTTGCTGACGGGGGGAGGAGGATGTGACCTACTTTTGTCCCCCCCCTTTCCCTGGTGCCAATCTCCCTGCTGCTGCTGCCACTGCTGCCACAAAAGCCTCTGGTTTCTTTAAAATTAAGCTTAATTTACTTCCAGGCAAGGGGTGCTGCAGCCAGGAGGAAACTGGGAAAGGGACAAGGGCCAGGAAAGAACGCTCTTCCTGGCCTCTCCCCAGTCTCCTCCCAGCAACAAGCACTGCTCACCTGGAAGTAAATTAAGCTAATTTTAAAGCAACCAGAGGTGCTTTTTTTTTGTGCAGGGATGGGTGGGGGGCCGGCCAGGCACCTCCAGGCAACAGCCCTCCCTTACCCTACCCTGGTTACGCCACAGCAGCCAACCAGTTAAGATCTGTCTCTTTCAAACTTGCTCTGCATCTCCAGCTATAGAGGTGAGGAGGTTGGTGACTAGAGACAGGACATTTTCAGTGATGGAACCTCACCTTAGGAATGCACCCTATAGACTTACCTAACATTGACTTTACTGTTTCTCATGCAGTAGGCCCAAACAATTCTTTTTACTCAGATTTTTCACAAATGAGGTTTTATTTCTTTTCAGCCATTTCATGGTGCACTTTTAGCCAGCCAGATGTTTTATGACTATTTCTTAGGCTGAATAATTATCAAATAATTTCATACCAGACTATGATTGATGTGATCCCAAAAGCTTGGAAATATATCTGTGGGATCACTGGAATCTGGTGACATTCAGGATACTCTAATTCACCCATGATAGTGTTTGTGGGTGTATACTGGGGCAAGTCAGGAATGCTTGTGTGGATTTTAAAAAGTATATGGTGAACAAAAAGCTAATGTATTCATCTTGGGCAGTTTGTCCCTGAAGCAAAAATGTCACTTTTTCTCACTCTTAAAAAAATATAATAATGCCTCAAGATGGAGGCAGAAAATGGTACTGCTTCCAAAATTCACTGCCCAAAGGAACAGTCACATCTCACTTTGCAGTGAGGCACCAATCTAATCTGCACCATGAGGTTGCTGAGAAGAGAAAGAGGAAAAAAGTGAAAGAATAATTTTTAATGCACTACAGATGAAAAACAACGAGATAGGACTGAACCTGCTCCTCCCCTTTTGTTACTGCCTGCTCCGGGGCAGCTCATTAAAGCCTATTGTCATAGCCTGGCACCAGACTTCACAGATCAGCATATCAGATTAACCATAAAAGAGGAACTGGAGATGCTAGTTCAAGGCCATTCCTGACATTAGAAGAAAACAAGGTAAACACACAATAGGCAAACTAGTCGCTAAGCAAAGGTCATAAGGAGAAATGCTCAGGGAAGGGGCTGTAGCTTATGGTAGAAAACTCCAGATTCAATCTGTGTCCAGTTCTGGTCGCCCCATCTCAAAAAGGATATTGAGGAGATAGAAAAAGTGCAGAGAAGGGTAACAAGGATGATTGAGGGACTGGAGCACCTTCCCTATGAGGAGAGGCTGCAGCGTTTGGGACTCTTTAGTTTGGAGAGGAGGCGGCTGAGGGGGGATATGATTGAAGTCTACAAAATTATGCATGGGGTAGAAAATGTTGACAGAGAGAATTTTTTTTTATCTCTTTCTCACAATACTAGAACCAGGGGGCATACATTGAAAATGCTGGGGGGAAGAATTAGGACTAATAAAAGGAAACACTTCTTCATGCAACGTGTGATTGGTGTTTGGAATATGCTGCCACAGAAGGTGGTGATGGCCACTAACCTGGATAGCTTTAAAAGGGGCTTGGACAGATTTATGGAGGAGAAGTCGATTTATGGCTACCAATCTTGATCCTCCTTGATCTGAGACTGCAAATGCCTTAACAGACCAGGTGATTGGGAGCAACAGCTGCAGAAGGCCATTGCGTTCACAACCTACATGTGAGCTCCCAAAGGCACCTGGTGGGCCACTGCAAGTAGCAGAACGCTGGACTAGATGGACTTTGGTCTGATCCAGCTGGCTTGTTCTTATGTTCTTAATCCTTGGCTTGTCCAGTTAAAATGCTGATTCATAGTTGTGTAAAATGCACCTATCTGGAAGACCACGGTCAGTCAAAGTAGACAACACTGATCTTAACTGATCAATGGCGTGACTCAGCAGTTTCATGGGGTTTATGTGTAAACCTTAAGGCAGGGGCCTATCGCACAAGGGGACATATAGGGTCAAATGTCCCTGGGCTGCACCCCCATGCCCCTCCTTCCCCCCCCCCCCGCCCATACACTGACTTCAAGACCTGGTGCAAAAAAAGTTGTTTGGTGGGGGAGGACAGCTGCCCATACAGGGTATGTGTGGAAAACTCAGATATTGTACCGGGCTACATTTTTCCTAGATACGCCTCTGATTTAAGGTAAGTCAAAGGTGAAGCGTGTAAAGTGTGTACAGGGGTGAGAAACAGGAGTGAAAGTGAGCCAGTCTGAAGTACTGATAGCAGAGTAACTGAAGTGGTACCTGCCATTGTCTGCTTTGAACTCCCTGATCAGTGAGAAATGTGCAGTGCAATCCTAAGCAGACACTCTTTCCTGGCTGAAGGGCTCTGGCTTTGCAGCTGCAAATCAGGCATGAACTCAGTTGCTTACGCACCTGCAAAAGCTGCCTCTTCTGAGTTTTTGTCCAATGAGCAACCAGCAAAGGCACAGAGTTTCTTCTGCACACATAAGGGAACAACCTAAAGCAATGGTGGCGAACCTATGGCACGGGTGCCAGAGGTGGCACTCAGAGCCCTCTCTGTGGGCACATGCAAACAGAGTGCCCCCCCCCCCCCACATCTAGGCTGGCCTGGGCCACTGGGCTCGATTATTAGCATTAAACCTAAGACCTAGTTTTGGGGAATCAATGTAGGTAACCCTGTTAAGCGCTGTTCAACCCCACTGATTTTCATGCAAAGAACTAAAGCATTATCCTTTACCTAGGAGGAAGCTCAGTTGCTGGCAATGGGGCTTGCTTCGGAGTAAACTCTCCTAGGGTCATGATTCACCCATTGGAAGAGTTGCATGGTTGCTTCAGAACAAAGCCACCGACTACCACCAAGCTTACTCCCGAGTAACGCACGCCTTGGAGCCAACCGTTTTTCTAAACTAAAACCTCAGTATTCAGGTTAAATTGCCATGTTGGCACTTTGTGATAAATAAGCGGGTTTGGGGTTGCAATTTGGGCACTCAGTCTCGAAAAGGTTCGCTATCACTGACCTAAAGGGTCACCTCCTCCTAGACTGCTGAGCCAATTAGGATCTGCTCTTCCCAAGCCCCGGTCTCTGTGCCCCCTTCTACAGAGGCGAGGCAGCAGGTGGAGACTAGAAGGGATGGCATGCAAGGGAAGAGGAGGGAGGGAGAAGAGGGGGTGAGGGGTGGCATGCATGGGGAGGGAAGGGAGGGGGCCCAGCATCTGGACATGGTCCACCTACCCTAGCAGAGAGAGGGGGAGGAGTGGCGTGCAAGGGAAGAGGAGGGAGAGGAGGGGGTGAGGGTTGGCATGCAAGGGAGGTGAGGGAGGGGGTCCAGCATCTGGACATGGCCCACCCACCCTAGCAGAGGGAGGGGCGGGGTGGCATGTAAGGGAAGAGGAGGAAGGGAAAAGAGGGGATGAGGGGTGGCATGCAAGGGGAGGGAGGGAGAAGTGGCATGCAAGAGAGGGGTGGGAGGGGGCCCGACATCTGGACATGGCCCACCCACCCTAGCGGAGGAAGGGAGGGGAGGGTGGCATGCAAGGAAAGGGGAGTGAGGGAAGGGAGTGAGGGAGGGGTGGCATGCAAGGGAGGGAAGGGAGGAGCAGCAGTGGCATAGTAGTTAAGAGCAGATGCATCCTAATCTGGAGGAACCGGGTTTGATTACCCGCTCTGCTGCTTGAACTGTGGAGGCTTATCTGGGAAATTCAGATTAGCCTGTGCACTCCCACACATACCAGCTGAATGACCTTGGGCTAGTCACAGCTTTTCGGAGCTCTCTCTGCCCCATCCACCTCACAGGGTGTTTGTTGTGAGGGGGGAAGGGAAAGGAGATTGTAAGCCCCTTTGGGTCTCCTATAGGAGAGAAAGGGGTATATAAATCCAAATTCCTCCTCCTCCTCCTCCTCCTCCTCCTCCTCCTCCTCCTCTTCCTCTTGAAACTGTGAATTTTTAGTGGTGGCAGCTAGCTTTTAGAATGCCCTCCACCTTGAAGCTTGCCTGACTCCTACCATACTAATTTTCAGGTGCCAGCTCCTATTACGTATCTTTTACCCAGACTTTTAACTAAGCGGCTTTTTAGTTGTTTTATTGTCTGCTTTTGGACTGAGGGATGTTTTGTGGATATTTTTAGACTGTTTTTATGCCCTGGCTTGTTTTTAATTGCTTGTTTTGTTTTTATATTGGTAATTTGTGCAAATTCTATGGTATTGTTTTTACTTGTAAGCCACCTTAAGCAAGACTCTAGAAAAGCGGTATTTTAAAAAATCCTAAAAACAAACTACAGGCCCAGAATGTTTCTCAACACTCCCCAGTACACAAGGATGTCTGACCCTCCAAAAGGATCCAGATAGCATACGTTAAAAATTAGCATTTTCTAAAAAGCCCTTTTAGTATTAAAACACTTTATAGTATCAAAGGAAACTGTCAACCACAAAAGTGCTGTAAATCCATTGACAGGACTTTGAAAACCTTAGTAGGCCAGTGATAGAATAAACAATTTCAGCCAGCCCCTGTGTAACCATGTGCCCTTTGGTTACCAAGGGTAAAAAGGGTAAAGAGAGAGAGACAGAGAGACAGAGAGAGAGATAGATATTTTCAGCTCTATGATGATGGGATGCAAGTAGGGTTGTCAGCTCTGGGTTCGGAAATTCCTGAAGATTTTTGGCTGGATCCCGGGGAAAGTGGGGTTTGGGAAGGAGAGAGACCTAATCAGGGTATCATGCAATAGAGTTTCTTTCTTATATTCTTTCACCTTGTACAACAACCATTTTTTTCCATGAAAACTGATCTCTATTGTCTGAATATCAGTCATAATTCCTGGAGATCCCCAGGCCCCACCTAGACTTTGGCAGCCCTAGATAGGAGACCTCCAACTATCTGCTAGGGTGCCATTTTTTTCAAACTTTGCTGGAATTTGTTTCTTACATACACCATTTCACAAAGCCATGAGACTTAGAGAAGTCCTTCAGTACTAATAGGAATCCCAGGAAAGTCCTTGTACATCTAGTGATGGTTACAGATAGCAATCCAAAGAGCTGATTTATTCAGAGTGACATTATAGCCTTTGAGTTTCAGGTATTTTCTAGGTACCCCTAATATTTGGAATTATATCCACACCCCTTCTTTCTTGTAAGGAGTCTCACTTACAAATGCCTTTTCCTTCCTCTCCCCACAACAGACTCCTTGTGAGGTTGGTGGGGCTGAGGAGTTCTGAATGAACTGTGACTAGCCCAAGGTCACCCTGCAGGAATGTAGGAGAAGGAAAACAAATCTGGTCCATCAGATAAGAGTCCACTACTCATGTGGAAGACTGGGGAATCAAACCCAGTTCTCCAGATTAGAGCCCCCCCCCCCCCCGCTCTTAACCACCACACAACACAGGCTCTTGTATCACCAACCAGTCACATGCACCAAAGTCAACCTACCTGTTTTAGAGAAACAGCCCTAGGAACAGAAAGCCTAGCTATATCTACAGACTAAATAACTGATAGCAGCAGTATTAACAGACCCATTTCTTTGCATTAACGCTCACAGCTTGCTTTGCAATCTGGGACAGATGGGGATGTATACCCTAATGCAGAACTCTGTGCTTTCTGCAGCGTTTGGGAAACTGTTTGACCCATGTGATAAATTGCCCACATTTTGCACCTTTGGCTGTTTTCTCATCTGTCTCCAGCCTCCCAACTCCTAAGCAGCTTTCTAATGGCTGCCATTAGGTTTTAATTAAAAGAACCTGCCCCCAGGGTATTACAGCCTTTCTTTTCATGTCCATCTAATGCACATACATTCACAAAACGACATCTATTCTGCCTTTTGAATGCTCCTAAGTAGTATAAGGTTTAAAAATGCAAAAAGTGATACATTGTGCTTTATTAGATCAAAGTTTTCCAGAGACACTGAACTTAGAGGCGCTGCAGCCTTACATAGCCCCTCTTCGTTTCTCCCCAAGGAAGAGTTTTGCAGTGCTCCAAAACAATGTATCACTTTTTGCATTTTTAAAGCTTATACTACTTAGAAGCATGTTTTAGTTTAGCTCGAAACAAACAAATCTGTGTTTCTAACTTCTATGCTCTAGTGGCAATAAGGCACCGACTGTCTGCGATAACTGAAGAAATGTGGTGGGAGTTCTGGGTGTCTGCGTATAGCGGGCTGCTTTCTGATTTGTGACAGATGAGAGCTATTTCATGTGCAGTTTTAAAAAGTGGGTGGATGGGATGGGCTATTTGCTTACAAACTGCCTTCCGTCCTGTGAAATGACTGATCCAGCTCACACACAGAGCAAGAAGAACAAATCCAGGGAGGAGGAAATAGAGTGTCTTTTCAGGCAGGACAGTGAATCAGTGGTTGATCCTAGGATGAGTGCTAAACTGTAAAGCTTACATGAAATCAAGAATGATTACATTTGTACAGGATTGGTGTGTGTACATCTCTCTCTCTTAAAAAAAAAAAGAAGCTACCCAGGAGTTAGTGTATGGGCATCGAACATCTAAGTAAAAAAAAGAAAGCAAGAAAAAGGAAAGAATTATTTGGATAAAGAACTTTTATTAGATAATTATAATCATTATTCATCTATTTACTTCATTTATACCCACCCTTTTTCTCTACTGGGGACCTAAAATGGTTTACGTTGTTCTGTTTACTTCCATTTTATCCTCATAACAACCCTGTAACATTGTTCACGGTATGAGTTGTGTGACTAGCACTGGCCCAAGGTCGCCCAGTGACCTTCCATGGCAGAGTGAGTATTTCGACCTTGGTATCCCAGATCCAACACTCAGAGTATTGACTTGCTTCCATTGCTATTATAGTGAATTCAGGAGTTGCTTTTCTTGCCCCAAAGACAAGTTACACATGCAGGCACTAGTTTATATTGATACGTTAGCTAACTTTTGATCTTCAAGCAAAAGTGATTGCTATAAAACAATCTTAATAGTTTTTCTTAAGTATTACTAAAAAGTATTTTAAAAGTATAATTGAAAAAGTATTATTATTGGTCAATTTGTGAAAGCTCCTAAATAAAATCCATTTGCATACCCTACAGTGCGAGAAAATACTTCATAAAAATGGCACAAAATAGTCCTAGAAGCATATTTTATTGACTGTTTATTCCTGAATTATCATACTGGCTTTGGAGTTATGCAAAATGCTGCAGAACCCAGAATAGGGGTAGCTGAAGTATGTCATTTTCTACCTGCACTTTCTAAATAATTATCATTCAGTGTCTACACAAACATTGAATTAATTCTCACATGAAAAAAGCAAACTGGACTCCTATTGGGTATATAATCAGCACATACTCTGGTGTTCTATTATTTTCCATCTTGTTCCTTTGATTTATACTTCAGTACTCCTCATCTCCTTCTTTGTTAAAAACAAACTGTTGCCCACAACAACGCCCACAATAAACACATTTAGCTGCCAAAGGCAAGTGCTACAGCACTTCCTGCTTTTTTATGATATCAAAGTAACATTCTTTCGGAATGTGCCCCCAAATATGCGCATTAACAAGTCAATTTGCTTTCTGTAAAACTGAGAAATAACTACTTTTCATTATACCTGGCAAGGGGTTTGTGCTTCCCAAAAATATGCCTATTCATACCAAGTTGATGCAATCAAAGCCATGCTCTAAAGTTTTGTATGGACATACACCTGTACTTTTGGTCAGTTCTGTCTATAGGTAAATTCAGACCTTTGACACTTGGGCATTGTCATTCCACATAGTAGCCGTGAAAGTGCCACCAGTGACCCAATACTGAGTCCAGACCTGAACCAGCAATCGGAAATGCTACAATAAAAGCTAACATCTGGACCACTTGGTCTTCATCAGTATTCTAGCTGGGTACAGAGATTGGGCATAGTCTGTTTGACAGCCTTAAGAAGGAAAAACTCTAACAGGAGCTTCCTGAATGCAAAATCAAGCAAAGTAAGAACAGTTTTGAAACCTCCATTTGAGACCCACCCTGCTCAGGCTGCAAGAAATCAAACTAGGCCTCTTATTCTACTCTGGTTTTCCTAATTCCTCCCACAGAGATTTCCCCTGCCCCTCCACATTCTTCCACACTGTAAAAGATTTGGGGGCATGTTTCAAGAAGGGCACACATCCAGTTCACACAGGACAATCACAATCTGCAAGCTTTTACACTCCTCTCTTATCCAGTGGAACTGAAGGCACATCTAATAGCAGCACCAGGAAGAATGCGATAGAAAGCTCGCTTACAGTGGACAAGCCATCTTTTTAGGAAAGTTTTATCTTCTTTTGATCTAGGACAGTGATAGTGAACCTTTTTGAGACATAGTGCCCAAATTGCAACCCCAAACCCACTTATTTATTGCAAAGTGCCAACACAGCAATTTAACTTGAACACTGAGGTTTTAGTTTGGGAAAAACAGTTGGCTCCGAGGCCTACGTTACTCAGGAGTAAGTTTGATGGTAGTCGGTGGCTTTGTTTCGAAGCAACCGTGCAACTCTTTGAACTGGTGAATCATGACTCTAGGAGGGTTTACTCAGAAGAAAGCCCCGTTGCCAGCAACTGAGCTTCCTCCCAAGTAAAGGATCACGCTTTAGTTCTTTGCATGAAAATCAGTGGGGTTGAACAGCGCTTAACAGGGTTACCTACACTACTTCCCCAAAACTAGGTCTTAGGTTTAATGCTAATAATCTATGCTGGCCTAGGCCAGCATAGATGTGGGGGGGGGGATTCCCCCCTCACATGATGAACTCTGTTTGCACATGCCCACAGAGAGGGTTCTGAGTGCCACCTCTGGCACCCGTGCCATAGGTTCGCCACCACTGGTATAGAATCACCCCAATAATGCCAAAGCTCCTTGGAGAACTTTGCAAAAAGCATTTGGCTAACCAGATATGTTTAATTACATTATGTTCGGTCTCTGTGGGGAAATATTTACTAACATGCCTCGTCCTATAGTGTAAGAAATAGCAATCTCAGTTAGAGCACAGAAAATAAACCCTTGAAGTGGAATTCCCAATTGTTCCAAACTGTGCCTATTAAAATGTATGCAAAGGGTAGCGAAATGAGACAAAAGCCAAGAGGACATCCTGATGCCAAAGTTGTCCCAAGGCTTAAGTAAAATGCAAACACAAACACTGGAGACTTACTTTACTGTAATAATAAAGGCAGAATATTAAAGCTCCTCTTCAGTCTCCACACATAGCATTCCTTTTCTTGAGGAACAATAACCCACTCTGCTTTTTAAGGACTAATAGTGGTGCAACCTTGAACAGCCGTGTTATTGGACCTCCACAATTGACAAATGTGCTGCCACATGGGAGCAGACCAATGATCTAGCTACTTCGGTGCACTTCAAAAGAAGTCTACAAAAGCAGAACAATTATACAACAATGCCTCCTAACATACCCTGAGCTTCCAGGAGCCAAGGACACTTTGAAAACAAAAATCTTGCGTGACCTTGTGCATTTAGATAGTGATGGATCCATTCTTCATGAGCTGGCCTCATTAATTTGAGACTGCTCACTGTAACTAACAGTAAAGAGTCTACGTCCTGTGTGGATGATGAAAGCAGGGAAACTGGGCCAGCAATAGACAAGTATATTTAGGAAGTGAGCCAGGCCAGGTAGGGCTTTTGCCCTGCAAGGATTCTGATGGGCTGTGCAGATTTTTTAAATGTTGCATTAGCAACTGCACTGAATTACTGAAGTTAAGCTATGGCAATCAGTCTATAGCTAGCTTCACCCCTTGTGGGAACCATTTTGGCAGCCATTTTGTTGCTGTGTTCACCATGCTGTATCAAAATTCCACATGTTCCCCCAGGCTCAAATAGGTTGGGGGGGGGGGGCTACTCTATATTATATTAATTTGTGCTTATATCTGGCTGTACCAGTTGTAATCCAATATTCATTTTAGGCTATAAAGAAGCTATTTTTGGAACGATGCTTTTCACTAATTCATCAGATCAGTTAGCAGGAGTCCAATAGCATCTTAAAGACTAACAAAATTCATTCCAGCATAAGTTCACATGAATCAGTGCTCACTCCATTAAATGTATAAATGGTGGCGCTGGGTCTGACTCACAAAATTATGCTATATTGCTTTTCCCCTTCTTTTTGTCTCAAAGGTGCCGTTGGACTCCTGTTATAGTTTTCTGCTACAGACTAACATGGCTGCCCCTCTCTAAAACTGCAGTGTTCCAAGACACTAAAACTGCAGTGTTCCAGTGTTCCCTTCTCATGTGCCAGGGCTGACATTGAAATGGATACAAAACATGAATAATGGAATGCTTTCAATATGCCACAGTCTTGAAATGAGCACGACAAGCACCAGTAAGTACAGTACTGGGTAGTAGCATAAGGGATCGTCTTAACACTCCGGACAGGAGTCTAGGTGTGTAACTGAGAAGAGGAATAAACCAATCCCTCCTTCTGATGTCCTTGATCTTGGACCTACTAGGCAGCCTTAGGCCAGCAGCTTTTCCACACCCTCATTCCTCCCACCACAACATATCATTTGCAATACTGGTTTACAGGATTGCTGGAAGGATTACAACAAAAATGATCTATGAGTGGGAGGTGCTTTGAACTCTTGGAAGTGACTTTTCAATGCTAGCAACTTAGAAGGACTGGCATCTCTGTTTTCTGGAGATTTCACTATCTGTGCAAACCATCACTGCCTCTAGACTGGAGGTCATCCTTTGAATCTTGATGGTTATTTACCTGTTTCATCTATCAAACTGCAGTGGAGTCTCTTCCCCATCCCTACTTACACCCCACTTATTCCTCTTGCTGCAGGACCGGTTCATCTCAGCTCATCTGTCCTCCTAGCACTTTGGTCCTGGATTCAAGATATACACACTTTTCCACATTATCCATCTGTCAAATATGAACTGTTGTATTTGTTGTCTTATTTGGTGGGTGAAGCGGTCTTTTCCTCCTAAACATAGGGGCCAGGCATCAAATTGATTGCAGATCAGCTTATACCAATCCATTTTGTTTCTGCGGCTTTCTACCCATGTTGCAACCAACGAGTATCAAGATCACCAGGATGTCTGCAATCTCAGCATTGGCAGCAAATGACGATGTAGTGTTGGATCCTCTAACCTCCTTAAGCTAAACTGGATCCCATTACTCTCTTTTATTAAGTTTTTCTTCAAGGAGAAAGACATCCTTTGGCAGGGAATTAATTTCTCTGATCGAGATTTCATGAGAGGGAGAAAAGTTGTTCTTTATTGAAGGTTCTGCTCTGTTGGAAGAAAACTTGATGGAAGGGAGTCAAGTCTAAGTCCCATTCTACCAAAGAAGTTTCTCTAAACTGAAGAGGATTTGCCTCATAATGCTTAGGACTGGCCTACAATAATGGAATGGAAATTTTATTTATATACCACCCTCCCTCGAAAGGCTCAGGACAGTGTACAGCAACATAATAACAACATTGTGTGATCCAAAATGAATAGACTGTTCCTGTTTAAGGCATCTAATGGACATGCCCAACAATAAAATTAATGAAACTGGTTTTAGAATAGCTTGGAGCACTAACACAAGGTAGCAGAAATGCATTCTGCTGTACATGAATATCATGCGTCTTCACATCAGTATTAATGATATGATAGTTATTTCCTGGGGTTAATTAGTCTGCAAGTGGAGAGCAAGGAAGTGAAATTAATATAAACCATTGATATGGATTGAGAAGACTTTCTAGCAGAGATGAGGCAATCTAACTGATTTTTGCTTTGATATTCTATTTCTTCCTTAAAGTCATAGGTTACATCCCATGATCCACATGTACAATGTTGGCTTCCCCAACCCAACCCCTCCTTCTGGAACCTGCATATGCAACAACCCAATGCAGCATGTAAAGACCGAGGGATGCCACAGACTGTAGCATGGGGTTTTGCATAGTAGAGGGGAAACGAACAAAATTCCTTCCCCTCCCATTATGTGTGGGCAGATTCCTTTGTGCATTGGCAGAAGTGCCACTTTTAAGTTCTGACCCATATCTACAAGGTTCCATAGAATTAAACTCATTCTGTGAGTCCAGGGAAGCTGAGAGTTTACACATTCTTGAATAACAGCCTGACATGCCATGGGGGCAAGCAGATCTTGAACCGAGAGGTTCAGATAGAGAAGAAAATTCACCAAGAAGTCAACTGGGCTAACAAAAGCTCCTTATAGGAGCCTGAGGGGCTCTTCAGAGCCCAGTCAGTATATCTGTGAACTATCCCCTTAGTTATGAAGTATTAAGATAGCATTTCAAAGATCAAATGTCTGCCACTGGTCTCCCTAGACTGAAACTCAAAAATTTATGCACTTGCTAGAAGAAAAGAATCAAGATGAGAAACTTGGGGTGTTATCCAGGATCTGTCAGGCTTTTAGCCTTGGTGGAGTTATATACAAATCCACTGGCCAGGATGGTACATATTTCTTTGTAAATATTTTCCCACTTGCTATGCAAATACCATTTATTTCATTGTATCATTCCCATCATTCTACATAAATCTTGTAAGCCCTGTTACCCTTTCCTTACTCTTATTCTCTTTTGCTGGAAGAGGGTCAGCACTTTAAAAGACGATGTTGACTGTGCTAATCTATTGTGAACAGAAGCTCAGTTTTAATGACATAGTCTAGAACTGCAAACAAGAGGAGTTCTCCAGGCTTTCCACACTTCCTTAAAACTAAAATTCCCAGTTCATTTTCCAGCCGATAATTGTTAACTTGGTTAAAACGATTATCCAATTTATTCTCAAAACAGCCCAGCAAAATGGATCAGTACAGATCTCATGTTATAGATGCAGAATTGTCACCCACTTGGGAGACAGAGCTGGTTCTTAAGAACAGGTAAAAATAGGACCATTGTCAAGCGTCATAGCCAGGGATGACATTTGTATGCATCAAGGTCAAATTGTTGCCCTTGGATGTTTTCAAACCAATGCAACCTTTATTCCATCTCTTCCCCCACCTTCCACCCCAGTCATATATTGCTGCTGTGCTCAGAATTCCCGAATGGACGGAGTGATGTATTTTTGCTGCAGAAAGGTCAGGTCTCTTGAAGCAAGGGTACATCAGATGGTCCACTGCAGATTTATTATTTAAAAAAAAAGACTAGCACCGTTCTGAAGTATACTCATGAGATACACTCCATAAAACTTTTAGACATGCCTCTGGTCCATTGAAATTAACAGACTACACTCAGCTATATTTTTGTAACCTTTAGAAGCACATTAAAATCAATTTCCACTTCATTGAAAGGAAAAAAAGGCACACAAGTACAAAACAGTCTCCAGTTTGCAATGGCCTATATAGACTTACCTGTGAAACAAACAAATAGAATACCCCCCCCCCCTTTTGTGTCCATTCTGTTCTTCCTCTCTGGCATATGGTTGTGCAATTGTTTATTGGCACTCACCTGTAACAACTCTTGGCTGAAATCAAGCCAGACTGGAAATTTGATGCAGATTTCTAGCCCCGCCTTTTTCTCCTGCTCGCTGTAACCTTTAAGAATGTGTTTGACTTTGAAGTTTTCTTGGCCCTCCTTCAGCCAAAAGGCAACTGTTGATGTCTCATAACTCTGTTTGTTTTTGTCCACATTTATGAATACAATCTACCCCCACCCTTTGCCAGTGTCTGCTATATTTTGATTGGCAAATAACTCCCTAGCTAAAAGTTGAACCCAGCCTTAGTATGAAAGGTTCTGAAGGCAACAGATTCAGCTTGCAGCAGCAGGTAAGAAAAAATAGAATGTAGCTCAATTTTTGTGCCACGCTGAAACCACACCACAGAGATAATGTCTACTGCAATTATTTTTGCTTTGTTTTCAGTTTCAGATCTCCATCATCCATTCATTTCAGCTACTGAATTTCCCAGCAGTCAGGTCCAAAGGAGAAAACAGGCTCTGTACTCCCAGCATATGTAAAGATGAAGGGACTAGGGCAACTGCAGCTAGCCAAACAGGGGTATCAACAGCAGCACCAATTGAAAGTGCTGTAAGAACATTTCCTCCTATGTTTTTGTTTGTTTGGCACCTTTTAAAAGAAGGCTAAATAAAACAGACCAGAAGGATGGGAATACAAACCTAGAAACATTAGTTACAATGCAGTCAGTTCCTCCCTTCCCCCCGCACCCCCATTCCAGGTCATGGTCTTTTAGGCCCTTTCATTTGGCTGTATATGATGCTTGGCTTTATTAGGGCCCAGAACTTCTCTTGATTTAGAAAGATCGCTCTTAAATAACTGTAATATGTAGTTGAGCCATTTTATGCAAACACGTGCAAAGTGTAAGACTGAATCTCAGTCACACAGTCTGGCAAACTGGTCAGGGTACTTTGATTTCACAAGTGAGCATGACATTTTGTATACCACAGCTATGCACCTTTTGCATTGAAACCCGCTAATACAAGTTCACTGTGAGGAAAATAAAAATTGATACTCGCCCGAGTGATTAGAAATGGTGGCCCAAGTGTTTTTGTTTTGTCAGGACTCAAAGTCACACGAGGTTGCCAACTCCCTGAGAAGTGTCCTGACCCTTTAACAGTGGGATGTTATTTACCTCCATGCCATGAAAAGCTTCAGCTGCTCATTTCCACACATTAAACCTCCATTAAAAGAACAAGACATTTTTTTCTCCAGGCCGGCTGCTGGAGACCATGAAGACATGAAGCGCATATTTCCAAGCTAGTCTAAACCAAGACGTTAACATCAGCGCCAATACTGTTAGTATTGAGCGGCAGAGATATGAAAAATCAAGGAATGACAAAAGGATCTCCAGCTATTCTACAGCCCTGCTGCTCTTGTACCTTTAACACCAGCAGGTGATGCTTTCTTCATTACCTCTATGTGGGGTAAAGCTTTCCTTACTGAAGTTCCACCTTCCAAATGTTGGTTCAAGGAAAAGGAACAAAGCCAAAAATAGATGGAAAACTTGGAATGTTCAATAAATTCATTTTTACTGTTAACAGTATTAAGGCCTGTCAAAAGGGGTTGATTATTTTAAAAAATACACAGCTTATATTTTGGATATTATAATGCTGATCAGGAACACCTCCCCCAACCTTCCAACCTTCTGTCATATGTATTGTGCAAACATCTGTAGCAGAAATTCATTTGGACAGATAATCCTCTATTTTCCTTTGGGAACAAGAGAGGACATGCCAGAAAGGAGAGCCAGAAACCAAGAAGAAATACCCTTGGCATCCAGTTCTATTTACATCATACAACTGGGGAGGGGATTTTATGGGTAGAAAATCCCATACCAACATGAGGCAATGCAGCATATGGTAGAAGCCCAACCTAAGAAACATGGGTTGATTTGTATGACACATGGGGGGGGGGGGAGTTTATCATTTAAGCTCATGGCAGCCTGTTACATATGCGCTTATTTCTTTGAAGGCATCAATGGTGGCGAACCTTTGGCACTCCAGATGTTATGGACTACAATTCCCATCAGCCCCTGCCAGCATTGCCAATTGGCCATGCTGGCAGGGGCTGATGGGAATTGTAGACCATAACATCTGGAGTGCCAAAGGTTCGCCACCACGGCACTATATGTTTGGATGTAGTAAGTGGCACTGAGCTATTTAAATAAAGCAGCCTAGCATTCAATCACGTCAAACTGCTCACCCAAAAAGCTCAGAGGGTTTGCAGCTCTTCTTCCGGCTGCACATAGCATACACAAGGTTGTCACAGGGAACTGAATTAGGCCAGTCGGTCCTCTTCCCTGTGAGAAAGTTTCCCATCCAACAAAGGTGTGGGCAGAAGGGGTTTCCTGCACTGGTCTGCTGACTTGCATCAGCTGCTGTGAGAGAAGGAGGAGAGATCTCATCTCTAGGACCTCCCATGAGTCTTTTTCGTATGTGTGAGAAAACACACGGAAGACTCTTCATCACTACTTACACACTAGTTTCAGCATTAGGACACTTGCCTTGTGAATATCTTATGAAGAATTAATCAGAACGCAACCTCCCTTTTAGCAGAGTGAACACACAGAAGTTGTGTCCGCAATGGGACTGCATGATGCATCACAACATTGCCCCATGAACACTTCCAAAATTGTCTCCTGGTTGCAAGGGCTGGTCAAATGACACGATTTCACATTGAGGTGTGTGTGTGCCCAAAAGTGGTGAAACTCAGCAAGCCTTAGGTTGGTGGTCCCTGGATTAGAAGACCATCTACGAATCCCAAAGTCAACTGCTCTGAGCTTATCAAAAGACGAACTAGATCCTAGTGACATAAAACTAGATCCAAATGACATAGTTCTCACTGCCTATCCAGATGGCACCTGCTTCACCTCTAAATGATCACTGCATGTTCCAGTTGAGATCCAACAAGGCCTACAATTTGCCATCTCATCTGCTACATCCACTGCACAGATAGTACAAGGGGAATGAATGTTGGTCATACTAAAAGGTTTTACATGGCTTTTACTTGGGGTTTTTGCTGTGGCCCAGATTTTGGGGGGGCTATATTAAGAATGGAATAATATAAGCTATTTGCTAGACATACAGGCCTGCACAACAGGCAGTCACTAAACTCCAACTACTACTCTGAAAGGTTCTGTAGCCAACATTCTGCACTAAAAATACCACTGCTTTTCTCACTATTTGAAGAGCGGATGAGCCCCATCCGCTTAGCCTACAGCAAGATCAGCCGCTCACTAAATCTGCTGCACCTGATCAAGCTGCCAGTTACTTACATAGATTTTCAGAGCAACATCGAACGGGCAGGAAATGGCGTTCCTCAAAACACCCACAGATGCTCTGCCAAGAAGCCTAATGCTTCAGCTGCTTCTGTTTTCAGGGTAATGGTTAGAGAAGAGTAGAGAAGAGCAGCCGGGGGAAAGTCCAACATAAACACTGGGTTTAGCAAGAGCAAAAAACAAGTTGCAATGAAGGTGTTTTTAATATAGTCATGATAATGCAAAACTGCAAACCACCAATGATTAAAGTTATTAAATATAATTAAGGTTACTAGAGAAACAGGAAGATTCATCTCATGACCACGGACATATTTGCGATACAGGAAGTGTGGCTCAGCGCCTGAGCTATGACGACCGAGGCTGCAGCAGTAGGCAGGCTTACTTAGAAAGAAGCAAGCCCCACGGAACTCAATGGCATTTACTTCAGAATAAACACATACACAATTGGACTTCAAGTTGCACTGTATTTTGTCTTGGTAAGCTGTTGTTCTTTGGCTTGACACAAAAAGATTTTAAAAAGCACCACCTAGTTGCAACAGTCCCAGGCTTGTTCGTTGGTCACCCAGGACAATTTTGGCTTAGTATCATATGGCATTAGTCTGTTGAACCCCATAGTACACATTCTCCTCATACCTTGTTTTGTTGCGGGTAAGGGCAGTTGGCAAAAACCCTCTTTGCTTACTGAGGAAGAGGAGGAACAGATTTTGTGTCAGTTTTTTAAAACAAAACTGGGGGTGTGTATGGAATCCTACATTCAGCTAGAAATTCAATGGCTGAGTCAAATTTCGTTCTGTCATTAACACAAGAATCAATCTACAGATTCATGTGGATGAGGGTAGGGGCAGAGCTTTCTTTCATTTAAAGAATAAAATTTCTCAATTTTTTTCTTTCTAAAAAGCTTCACAGCTTTTCATTAGAAGAAACTAAGCTATGACCCAAAAGGCAAAGACATGTTTATTGCAGCAGTTCCAATGCAACATTATACTTCCTACAATATAATTGGTTCATATCTGGCAAATCTGATAGAAGAAAAACCATATTTTTAAAAGAAAAAGAATAAGTTTATTTGGGAAAGAATACATTCAACTATTAGGGTTGGGGGCGTTTTTTGGCAGGGAGAGAAGTGATGAATTCCATAAACCAAACTAGGCCACTGATTGCATCTGTACCGCCATCCTGTTAATTTTAGACCCTGTTCTCCAACATCTGTATTCTTTATAAGCGATGCACACTTTGTATGTAAATGAACTGCAGTTCAATTTCAGGCCATCCCCATAGCTCTCAGTTCCTTCTTCAAAAAGGTTCTGGCAAGAGTAAAAGCACACAGTCCAATCCTACATCAAGAACCAAAGCCAAGAGTTCAGTGAGGCTTACTCTGAAATAAATGTGCTAGAATTAGGCTGCTATTAAGTGATCTCTGTTGTTGTGGTTTTTAACCACATAAAAGGGAACATTTGCATATGTGGCAGATAAAGCCCACCAAAACCATCTAGCAATTCAGGATCCAAGGACAACAAACTGGAATCTTGTAAAAACCAGCAATTCCCACTTCTGAGCAGAACTGTAAGCTATGAATACATTCCAAGTGTCCATGGATTCTTTATTCAAGGCCTCAAAAGGTGCCTTTTTCCTTATAGCACAAGGATGGGCAGCATTAGTCCAGAGCTACAAAACTATACCAGGACAGCCAGTGCACAGTTCAGATCTGTATGTATTGTGTGTGTGTGTCACTTTTTTCAAAGCTCAGAGCAACAGCCATGGGGCACCTGTGACCTCGCATCCCACCTACCGATTAGACATTCTACCCAAGACATTTCCCAGGAGAGCCAGCATAGTTTCTAAGGGACATCCTTTATTTCTAGGAACATCACAGATTCTTAAGAAATCATAGTGCCACAAACAATACGGTCAATTGACATCCATAGCTACAGCTCTACAGTGTTTTCCCTTGGGAATACTGTTCTGGCAGCAACCTAACTCCCTGGAAGTTTCCTCAGCAAGTAGACACAAACCACCAACTTTGCAACATTCTCTACGATATGTCAGCGTAGGATTCCTTAGCAAGTCAGGCCTCTCCTTTTTAAAATGAAGCGTTTTAAGACCATATGTGGAATCCAGAGATTGGGTACTAAAGCCTCTGTAAAATTTATTTTCCATTCTGTTGCACATGAAACAGTTGAGCGACCCAGCTTGTGAAGCGGTTGGTTGGAGGATTACACAAGAATCAGAGATGCCTGGGTTTGAATTCTGATTCAGCCACAAGACACACTGGGTGACCTTCAGCCAGTCATTTTGGCTTAGCCTTGTGTCCTACCCATGGCTAGTGGGAGAATGGCACTGAAGGGGAGAATATTTACTGCCCATACCTCCTTGGAAAAAGGACTAAAAATTTAAATAAATAAAATACGCAATCTCCTTCTGTTCCACTTCATGTATGTATTAGAAACTGCAGTGTTTCCTTTGGGGGGAGAACTCTGGAGGCAATCGAGCTCACGGCACCAGAGAAGAATGACCACATTGAAAGTAACCCTCCTAATGAAGACTGGAGAGTCAGAACAACATATGCTTAGACCATGGGCAGAACAGCGGGATCCAAGAGACACCAAAGTTACAACAAAGGCACTCAAAACTTCCTGTTGTTTTTGGAAAGGTTTATAGTCCTTTGCAGTGATTGCATGACACATTTTTCCTTCCTCAGCGATACAACCCTCAAAAGACCAACAGGTGGCCATCGGCCCCACCACTTTACAGCTGGCCTTCATAACCCAGACCTAGGCTACCTGCAGAACATCAAATGCACTTTTAACATCTCCATTTAATATTTACATTCAAGCAATTAATAATAATTGGAAGCTTATAGTTTAGACACTTCTAGTAGCAGCAGTTCCTATAATAGCTTGTTTAGCTTTAGATAATGGGGGGGGGGGGGTTGCACACTGAAAAAAAAAACATGTGTTGACAGTATCAAAAAATATATACCAGAGGAAGGGACAGACCTGCAGTTTTGTGAAAAGAAAGGGCAAGGAAAACAAAACCACAAGTGGCTTTTTTCAAAAAAAAAAGGAAGAACAGAAAATATCTGATATAGTTTATATATATATAATATATGTATTTTATATAATTATATATATATATAATATGGCGATCTAGGAAGCTTCATAAATCTAGGATTTATTTTTATATTTCATTATATAAATACCTACAAATAAATATATTAGCACGACCCACCCAGGGAGGCCCGCTTTCAGCTCAAACAATACGTTTTCAGCAACACCACATACAAAAGGTAGCAAGAACCACTTGACAAGTTAGCACTGTTAAAATATAATACTATGTAACTCTCCCGTGTGTTAACTGGGAAGCCACAACCCTCACCACCTTCCAATGCCAAGAACCACGCCCCCCCGAGGGCAGAGATGGCACTGCAGGAGCCAACCAGTCGAGAAGGCCACCCTGTAGCGCAGCCAAAATTTCCGTGCCTGCCTGTTCTTCTTCCAGGTCAGGAGGCGTCCGATCTCAGTAGGACTAGCCCTAACCATATAGTTACTCTGGGTAGAACAATACCTTAGAGGAGGGGTCATGTGCCAGGCTGCCAAGGGAGAGTGCCAGGAGCCTGTGCCACAGCCTCCTCACACCGTTACATACTCTTTGAAGGTCACAGTCAGGCAGTTTGCTGTCACATCTGTAATTATTATATTCCCAAAGAAAGGCTTGAACTCTGGCACCGGCTCATCTTCTTCCTCTGCCTCCACCTCAAACTGTTCCACCTGCTTCTGAAGCTCTGGCACGGGCTTGTCTGCTGGAGGCAGCACAGTTTCTGGTTTCACTTGCACCAGGCCGGTCTCGCTGTCCCCTCGAGCCCTGACACACCGCAAGTCTATGGGCTCATCTAAGTCTGAGTCCAGCAGGATGATTTCCGGCTGGGAGGCAGGCAAGGCAGGGGGTTCGGGTCTCTCTGGGACAGGAGGGCTTAAGCAGGTGGGAACACTGATGCTCCGGGAAGTGAGGCGTTTCTTTCCAGCCTCCTTGTCCCCATGAGGCTCCGAAAGGCAACGTTTACGGGATCCGCCACAGCTGGTGGAGAGGTTCACTCCCATGGTGGCAGGATTGTGCTCTTGCTGACTAGATTCCAAGGATAACGGGACCCCGTTTGGCTTGGTGGTGAGCTGTAGGGGCTGCGGCTCAGGAACGGGTGGTTCTTTGCCTGGCGATGCAGCCAGCTGGGGACTGGTTCCACCCTCAGTCAGGGCCTGACCTGCCTCGGTCCCAGATTTCCCCTTGTGATCACAGGCCAGCCATCTCTCTTCCCCATGCTTCCTCCAGGACTCTTGCCTGCCCTCAGTCCCTTTCTTAGTAGTCCTGTCCTCAGCTATTCGCTTCTTGGGAGGCTGTGCGGATTTGATCTTCACAGCTTGCATGCCGTTCTCCATGTACTTGCTCATGACAATCACAATGCGGCCATTCTTGTTCTTATTCTTGACAATCTTCATTTTGCCCCCAATACCGTTGCTGGTCACGCCATCCCTAGGTGGTGGCAGCGGCGGCGGCCCTGTGCCACTGGACAGGTTCTTCTCAGCCCCGTTCTTTCCTTCTGTGCTGTTTAGATTCTTCACTGGGTTCAGCAAGCTTTTTGCTGCACTGTGGGACCATTTGTCTGAATGGGACATCAAGGAGCTTTTGCTGTGATCCAGGCAGGCCTGTCCTTGCTGCGGCTCCTTGCTGCCTGCCTGATAATGAGGCTCGTACATCTTGGGGTCGGGCTGGTAGTGGTGATGCTTCTTGCTATTCAGCTGGTAGTAGTACTTCCCTTTGCTGTGTGACTGGTGCTTTATAGCGCTGTCCTTGCCATTGGGCTGGTACTGATGGTGCTTCTTGCTGTTCAGCTCGTACTGATGCTGCTGGCATTTCCCCGAGCTGCCAAGGTCCAGCTTGGACCTGTTCTCCATCGCAGGGTCCTGAAGGCCAGTGAGGACATTAGAGCGGCGTGCGAAGGAGGGCAACTGCAAGGGGAGAGGGAAAGGGAAGAAAGGCACCCATTAAGGCCCAGCAAGAGGAAAAAAAGGGTTTCTTACTGGGACTATTAAAAAAATGTAACTATGTGCTACAAACCCCCAAAGCTTTTACATCATGAAGAGATGCTTGAACTGCCAGATCCTTGTCTAATTTCTCCCCTAAGCGACCGAGCTATGCATAAGTACATGAAGGAGCCTCATACATCGTCAGATCATAAGTATATCAAGGCCAGCATGGTCGACTCTACTCTCACTGAAAGCTTCTCAGCCAGGAGTCTTTTAGATCACCTGATCCTTTTAGCTGGAGACGCTGGGGATTGAACCTGGGACCTCTGGCACACAAAATGAATGCTCCACCTCTGAGCTATTGGCTCTCACATGCCAGTTGGAAGTAAAGGATAAATCCTTTAAATCTCAGATTTTTAATGCACAAAAAATTGCATTTTTTTAAAAAATGAATATATGTGGACAATAAAAAAGAGAGCCATTTATTTAACTGGTTTATTTATATTCCAGATTTTATATTCCAATTTATATTCCAGACTTCTCCCCAGCAAAGATACTTCAACTGGTGCATGGATAGCTTAAACTGCAACCAAACATGCTCAAAGGACACTGCTTGCCCCTGGTTACCTACTTCTTGACAAGCCACAAGCATCATGGATCATTAACCTCCACAACAGAGCCAAGAACTGGTAGCCAGAGAAAAGATGATAAATTAAGGTCAGCAATCTTATGCTCCTGTAAAGTATCCAACAAGCCGTCTCACTTGGAGAAAGTGGTTCAAATCACAGAAATCCAAGGTGTAGTCCACGTCCCCTGTGCAATTATCAGAATATACTGCACTTTTTTTCAGTGCTGGCAAGCAGCCCTAGGAAGCCACTGCTGGTTGGATGCAGGAGAGAAGGTGGGTGGGGCTTCTTCAGAATTAACAATGGATTTGTGTAAACGGTATGCACATTTGGTATGCACATTCTATCTCCCCGAGCATGATGAAACCAAGATGAAACTCTCCTCCCCAGGGAAAGGCCCTTAACAAGGAAGGGGATACTTATAAATTAACACATACACAAAACAGCACCAATAATATAGCTTTTGTTATCAGTCCATTCAGCAATGCTCAGGACTTAGTGTTGCTGCTAGTTGTTTCAGCTCCATTAAAGGAAAAGAACAGAAAGACTGAAAGAGACTAACCTGGACAACCAACGGCTTTGGTTTTGGCCCTCGCTTGCGGTAGCCCATCAGTTGCTCCTGCCTCTCCCTGAAGAAATACATACATTTTGAAAAGTCAATATTGATGTAAACAGGAAGTTCTGTTATAATAGCACACTAGAGATGGTTGCTCTTTATCATTCTAGTTAAGAATGAGCACATGGTCAAGACTACAGTTATGGAGGAGTAAATATGGAGGAGAAAGTAGTGGGAACCACTTCTTAGCAACCATGCATGCATGCAGAACTGCTAGAGGAGGAAAGACATGCAGCATTCAAGGAAAAAGAAGAAGACATGTATGGCTGCAGGAAATGATACAAGCTGGCAGACTGAAAATCTTGGCTATTCCATTGCAATCACGAGGCTTCTCATACGACCACCAAAAGCTCCTCTGGACCTTCCATGTTTTTACATGCATGAATGTAAAGACACAACAGAGGGCCTGGCCTCTGAATGAAGTGCAGCAGATACAAACACAGCAATTAAAGTGCAGCAGTTACAAACATAGCAATTGCAGACACCAAGAAATGATCATGATCCCTATGAAGATCTAAAGATTCATACTCGAGTGGGAAGAAAAAAAAGCTTTCAAGTTCCTAAGAAGTTCCTAAGAAGGGTTTTTTCCAGGTGTACAGCTATGTAAAAAACAATAGGTTTTCAGACTATCCGGTGTTTCTATCTTTTACAACAGTACAAGACCTTAAAATGCTCAATGCAAGGCACCCTGAAACCTGGAACTTCAGACTGTTTCACTTTGATTTGCAAACTGACAAGGATGGCATTTCACTCATTATACCCCACACAAACCGTTCCAGTTACTCGCAAGCAAAGCCTACCAAGATCAGCAGGACGCACTTCCTAATATGCTCTATAAAACTCTGCTGGTCTTACTTCCATGCTTCCGGTCTTTCTGTGAAGCATCTCCTCTAAAATCAGCAGGAGGGATGCCCTTTCAAATAAGAAATGGATACAAGAATAGGGATGCAAATAACCCAGGCTAACCTGTCCCGGTTGCACTCAAACGCACACTCCCACACTAAGGTCTCTTTCTTAGCCAGGCTTTTCCACTTCTCTCCAAAGAGCTACTAGGTCTACAGAACCAGACTGCACACAAAGGAATCAGTTGGAAGGACAGAAACAAGCAGTTGCCCCAGACCTTGAGAAATGGCCGGACACACGTTTGGTGTGAGTCAGCAAATCCGAGATCACAGGGAGGCCTGGGCATACTCCTCCCCACTCTGCACACACCCCACGGCCACCGCCAGAGTGTTTTGGTAACCACCACCAGCAGCAGGCAGCCAACTTCCCACCCATGCAGTAGGAGGGAGGTGGGAGCTACACTGGATGCAAATCATCTCATTAGGATTCATGGAATGAGCCACTTGCCTGGCTTTCCCTACCCGGCCACTTCAGAGGCTGCTCACGGAAGACGTGGGGAGACCAGCGGCTTGTACGGCAGCCCAGAAAATCACATTCTGGCGCTCATCCAAAGTGCCCAGCCAGGTGCAGGTCCCTGCTGGAGAGCTGACCAGATGTGCAATATAGCATTCTGATCCAAGCCCTCAGATCGTGTCTTCAAAAGGGCCCTTCTCTCCTCTCCCCACCGGGCCTGAGGTACTTTGCAAGGTCAAAACCCAACAAATGCATTCTCAGCCAGTTCGGAAGGGGCCTCAGCAGGATGCAAGCGTCAGGCCAGGAGGAGAGCATGTGCCCCGGCCCGGCCCTCGTCCCCACTGCGTCTCCCCACGGTCGGACGCCGTGCACAAGGAGTGGAGGGTGGGGAGTCCCTGCTTGCAACAGCACAGCCACGCTTCGGCGACGAGGCAGGCCCTTTGCCAGGCTGGCTCAGGTCCGAACAGAGCTGCCTTTTGCAACTGGAAAGTAATCCTTGCCTCAGCGCTATTGGCGGGGGGAGGGTGGGGGGTTGCTTTTGCAACCGCGACACCTCCTCTGAAGGCTTGCAGCAACCGCCCAGCGCAGCAGCGGCACGCCGCCGCTCCCTTCCGTCATGTGCAAGCCACCACCTTGCAACGAAGCAGGCAGCTGAGCTGGGCGCTGCAAAGGAAGTCGCCGCGCTGCAGCGGCGAAGGGGTTAAAGCCAAGTTCCGTCAGGCGCGGGGCGAGTTGCACAAGCCTCTGCCAGCCTCCCCGCCGGGGCAAGGTGCTCCTGCAGCTCAGCGCCCGGGCGGGAGCAGGCGACCCGGGCACCCTCCCCGCGCGCACGGCCGGGGCTCCTCCTGCAATGGCAGTTTCTAGGCGCCCCGCTCGCCCAGGCAGGCAGAGACGGCCGCGGACTCTCCCTGGTCCTCTGCCAGGCCAGGCGGGTCTCTCACCTGTTTTGGAAGGCGATCAGCAGCCTGGGATCCAAGATGTTCTCCTCCGGCTCCCACGTGTTGTATCTTGCAAAAGAAAGGAGGGGGCATTTCTCGCAAAGGTCCTTTTTGCACATATGCACTTGGCTGCTCTCGAGCCCTCGTCCCACCCACCCCCGCTCCGCCGCCCCTGCGCAGAGGGGAGCTCGTCTGCGCCTGTTCCACGGAGGGAATCCGGCTGGAGACAGGCTCCGTGGCGCCCCCGCCATCCTCCCCTCCTCCCCCCACCCCGCCGTTTCCAGGCCGCCTTCAGAACCGCCGCGACGCAGAACTGGGGGGGGGATGGGCCGAGGAGGAAGAGGCTGGACGCGGGGCGGGGGGAGGACAAGAGGCGCTCTGTTTATTTAGCGCAGTTATTATTCCGGAGGAATTCGAGGCACGCCGCGGGGAGAGGGTTGCAGAGCCGCCCCGATCCCGTCGTGGAGCCCGTCCCAATGCCCCCGCCCCTCCGTCGCGTCCAGCCCGTGCCGCCGTCCTCCCCCCCCCCCGTCGCCAGAGCTCTGTCAGCCCGACGTCTCCCCCCCCCCCCGCAAGCCCATGGCTCCCGCACGTCCCCTTCGATCCCGCAGGAAGGCGGATCGTCGGGAGAAAACGGCCGCCTGCAGGGCAGCAAGCGGGGTGACAGCGCCCGCCCCGGCCCCGCTCTCTCCGTACCAGACCAAAGCCGCGGGCGGGGGGGTGATTATTCCCGATTTCTCTCCCGTCCCCTCCCCTCCCCTCCCGCGCTGCTCTCTGGGCTGCTGCCTTCTGCAACATGGAGCCCGCTTTCCCAGCGAAAGGAGCCATTTTCTGCAACTGCGGAACATCAGTCGCCGCCTCGGCGAGGCTCTCCCCCCGCCGGATCCCTTCGCCGCTTATTCCGCTGCCTCCTCCCCCAGTCCCATGCAAGAGGCAGCAATGGAGGGATTTGCCAGGCTCCGCGGGCAGGCGAGAGGGACGGCGGAGGGAAGCCAGCCCAGTTGCAGCCCAGTGGGGGGGGGGTGGAGGGGGGTGACGGGACTCCCCCGGATCGCCCGACTCCCTTCCCCGGGACTTACTTGGAGGACCATCCTCTCCATTTGACCAGGTACTCGACTCGACCCTGCAAAAGAGATGGGGGGGGGGGGAGTGAGGAGAGTGCATCAGTCTCCAGGCAGACCATCTCCCCCTCCCGCCTGCCCCAGCCCAGCCGCCCCCCCCCCCCCCAGCCCTCTCGCCCTCCAGGTTCACCTTCCGGATGCGCTTTTTCTCGATGCTCTCCACGGCGAAGACGTGCTCGCCCACGGCCGGCAGCTCCATCTGCCTTGCTGGGGAGGGGGCCGCCGGGGTCTGCGCTCCTGCCCCGATCGCCTCGCCAGACAACTGAGCTCCAGCCTCCCGCAGCAGCGCCACTCATGCAAATCCTGCCAAGGACGTCAGCGGGGGCGGGGTCTCACTGTCTGTCAAAGAAAGATTCGACCCGAGGATTGGCTGAGCTCCGTCGGGGGCGGGGAACGGGGGGAGGGGGAAAGCGGAGAAGGTGGGGGCCCACGGGGAGGAGGGAGGTGAATTGCTCCCATTGCAGGTGATAGGGGGGGGGGGACATGGTGGGCCTGAGCCGGGGCTCCCCCAGCGACCCCCCCTGCAAGGTTTTGGGAAGTGCCCCGCGCAAAGGGCAGTCCCCGCGGGATGGCGACGCAACCGCCGGGTAGAAACGCGACCCACGGTCACCTTTTGCCCAGGAGCCGGAGGGTTCCATTCCGAGTCCCGGCCCGGCATCTCCAAAAGCGGGGACAGTTTGGTGGCGTCGAAAATCAGAGGGCTCATTACGGGGAGGTGCGTCGACGTCGCTTGAAATGCAAATGGATAGGCAACATGGGTCTTTCCAAAACACGGTGGTGGGGAAAGGAGGCAGGGGGATGCGGTGGGTGTCCGGAGTGGGCCAAGCGGGGTCGGGGTTCAAGAGCCCGCGGGTGAGAGGAAAAGGAGGACAGGGCTGGTCAGGAGCGAGAGGAGCTCGTTTCTCTGAATACGGGGCTGCCTCGAAGCTCCTGAGAGGTTCACTCGAATCCCCTTTTGGAAAAATCCGCGTAGGGGTCCTCTTAAATTCACTAGACCGGCTCAGGCGGCTTCTGCCCCTTCAGTCCTGTACCTGTCAGACCAGAGCCTGAAAAGGCTGGGCGAATGGGAAGCCGGAACTATCCCGACATTCGCCAGCCGAGTCCAGTGGCGGGCGAGAGGAAGCCCCGGGGAAGATGGAGAACGGCAGTGAAGATGCCTGACCCTCCGGGCGAAATGTCATCCAGGTAGTCTCGGGAGAAAGGAAACTGCAGGAGAGAATCGCGACAACATGCCCTGGAGCTCTGGAATCGCGACCTCTCGGGAAAGGAAAAGGGGCGAAGGAGTTAGAGGCAGATGGGGAAGAGAAGCAATCAGGGCTTACTGCCGGGGGAGTAGCTCCTACCCCTTCCAGGGAACGAGCCCAGAGCCAAAGGGCGGTTGGTGTCTTTGGGGGAGGGGGGGGGAGTGAAGCAAGCAAGTGTGCTGGACGAATTTCTCCAGCCGACGAGCGGGCAGCGAAGGGAAAGTCTTTGGGGACCTGGACCCAATCTCGTTATTCTCGGGCAATGGGAACCAAGCCCTCCAGAGGAGGCTGGACAGTTCCTTGCTCTCCACTCGGACCGCAAGGAGGGGTTCTAGGGGACGTTCTCTGGGGACGTCTAGAAGGAGTTTGGATTTATATCCCCCCCTTTCCTGTGAGGAGACAAAGGGGCTTAAAATCTCCTTTCCCTTCCCCCTCCCCCACAACAAACACCCTGTGAGGGAGGTGGGGCTGAGAGAGCTCCAAAGAACCTTGACTAGTCCAAGGTCACCCAGCTGGCACGTGTTGGGATGCACAAGCTAATCTGGTTCACCAGACAAGCCTCCACAGCTCAAGTGGCAGAGCGGGGAATCAAACCCGTTTCTCCAGATTGGATTCTGTGTGAAAGGAACCTTTGGCCTGCAGAAGAAAAGGGGGCAGTTTGCCTTGACCCCCTGGCTGGGACCTCCCAGCATCTCCTCTGCTTAGGCAAGAACCTTCTACTGAATCAGATGGTCCATATGAGCATCACGGCCAGTGCCAGGGAGAACCTTTGGCCAGGCAGGGGGTCCCATCCGGAGCCAGAGCCGCCTGGCGCGCGGTGGGCTTCCAGAATGGGATGGCTCCTTGGTCCACTCACTGCAATGCTGGGCGCCCAGTACGGAGACGAATCTCCGCGGATTTGCCACAGAGAAAAGGATCCTCCTTACCTCGTAGTAGTAACCAATTGCGAGAGATTTTGCTGAAGTCTCCAGCGCGGATGACGCGCTGGCACTAAAGCGACGCGGGAGGGGGGAGCGGCAAAGGAGGGGTAGGTTGTTTCGCGATCCTAAATCTGTCTTGGAGAAAAGGAATCCTCTAGAAAGGCGCCTGCTCTCCAGAGGCGTTTGGATAGAGGGTCAACCCGCAATTCTTTCCGCCAAAACGGTTAGAAAGAGATTTTATGGCCTTTCAGCAGCGTGGAAAGACTATCGAGCCCAGATCGTTCTGCATTATCTGTCAATAATACCTTTTCGTTCACAGGAAGATGGGCTTTTAGAATCGTGGTTTATTACCTGATTTTCTCTCCCTCCCGCGCCTTCTAAATACGGCTACCTTGATTTTTGGAGGCAACCTGATCTTTGCCCAGCCGCTCGGAAGCGCGCCCCCTACCGACGCTCGCTGGGAATGAATGCGGCTGGCATCCAACCAAGAACCCTTCAGCCGCGGCTTCCTCGGAGTCTCCGGGGAGGGTAGCTGGGGGTGGGGGGGTGGGGGGAGGAGCCTGCGGCTGACCCGCAGCAGTCCTCGTGCGCAAATAAATAAATAAAATGTTGGATCCCCGAGAACGCAACCACCAGTTTATTCGCCTCAATGCGTTTCTCTGGTTAGCAACTGGTGCTCTATCTGGAAAAGGTTGCGTGGGCCGTACAAGCAAGATTACACCTGTGTGTTCGATCTTAATCCAAAATAACTAACACGTATTGCTTCTGTGAGCATCAACACGGAGGATTAAAATTTACCCTTCCGCGTTCACGAAGCCATCTTGACACTTATTTACACTCTTGACTCTAGCGATGTGCATAGGGGGTGGGGGGGTTTAGAAATAAATAACCCAGATTACGTGCTCTTTAATAGGCATACGTGCTACTGTGGGCGTGTCGCATCATTATTAGAGCGGCTCTTTAGAAAATAACACCTTTTCTTTTGGGAGGGCTCTTTAGGCTCAGAGATTCTGTCTTTGGATAGTCACGCCGTTGGGTTGGGAACCCCCATGCAAGTGGCGGTGAGAAGAGGAAGGACTCTTCTGGACTGAGCAGATCATGCAAAGCCCTCGCTGCAGCTCGACTGGACCTACAAGAGTGGGAGGACGGCGTAGAAAAGCCAGGCAGGCAGGCGTCACTGAATAACGGTGTCACCAACCATTGTGGGCAAGCGCTCCGAATGCCCGCTTCCCAAGTCCTCGTGTCCCAATTGCCCCAGCAGCTCACTCCGCCTGGACGGGCCGGGTGCCCGAAGAAGAACCCGCCCCTTCTGGTCACGACTCGGCCCCGCTGCCTTCCTTTGCCCCCCTGTGCCCTTTATTTCTCTTGCCACCAATGCCAGCCCCACCTGTCCTCCCGCCGCCAGGCCGAGGTTGAATCGAGGAAAGGGCACCAGAGCGCTTCGCAAGCGAACGGCGGTCGCCGCCCCCGATTCTCCCTCCGGCTTGGCGCACAATGCCCAGTTTGCCAGGGCTTCCCCGCTCTTTATTGCGTCACAAAGGTGCGAGTGACGTAAAGGGTGGAAGCGCCAGAGGAGACCCAGGCTCGAGGGACAAACTGCGCTCTGGGCGCCCACCTCGGTCATCTGGAGTGGGAAGCGCCACGTGCAGAGCCGGAGCGGGATCGGTACCTTCCAGGGCTGGCTAGCAGGGAGACTGCCGGAGCTCTGGCGCTTTGGAAGGGGCAGGCAGGCGTCCGGACCAGCAGGCCACTCAGGCTCCAAGGAGAGAGAGAGACTGGCCCGCGGGGTTGCTCAGCCAAGCAGGACACGGACTGCCCAACGAGAAGGCAGTTGGACGGCCGGCATCCCCGCCAGCTTTCTCCCGCTAGTCGACACGAGGGACCCTAAACCAAAACGTGCCGCTTCCCAGCACGGGGCGATCCACTCCTCCTTTCAAGGCGAGCTAAATCTGCCTGGCCGGCCGAGGGCGGGGTCGGGGGCTCCGTAGCCAAGCCATTCATGAGCATTTAGGGGGAACAAAGGAAGCCCCGCGCAAAACGCCCTCGTCGTCCGGGAAAGGCAGCCGCCTTCCCGCAGATCGCTGCCCCGGCGGAAGGGGGGCGTCCCTCCACTGAAACAGCCTTGCAGGGTGGCCGACAGTTGCTCGTCACACACACTCTAACCCCCATTTCCCTTTGTATTTCCAGATCAGCAAATAGTAGCCTGACCCGACGTCCTCAGAAGGACGTTACTGCATCCCAAAGCGTCACAGTTTCACCCTAGCATCCAAGTATTTCGTTTGAATTCCTCCCGGGGTCCCAAACTGTGACCTAGGAGTAGGGAACTGGGACCTTTGACTTGCGCCTACTCTGCGTTTAGAGCCTTCGCGAGACGATAATCCCAGCGGCATTTCCCCGAAGGTAGTAAATCCCCTCGATTTCAGTAGAACATAATCCCAGATCCGCACGCGTGGAATGCCAGGCGCAGCCAGAGACCGGGTGGGGCTCCAAACGCCTTAATCCGAAACTCTCCACAGGGATAAGGGCTTTGAAGGCACCTGGGAGAATGAGCGGCTTCTTCGGTACCCATCGACCGTCCGTCCCAACGACTGATTGCGGAGTCACAACTACGTTGCAATGAATAGGCTTACTTTGGAGTGAGTGACATCGGACTGACTGTGGGGACCTTGAACTCGAAATTAGGCGAGGAGGTATTAGGAAGTCTAACAGCTTGAAACAAAGTCAGGGCTTCTACGACTAGTTTTCTTAGGGGAGCGGGGAAAGCTCGCAAGCGGAAGCCGCCCCCCCCGCCCGCCCGCCCGCCCCGCCCCCACCACACACACGCACCAGGTGCAGACTGCAGCAGCCCCACGGAACTTTGCTGGGAGAGGTCCTTGGCTGGCTGCAGGCGGAGATGGTGGCGAGCTGCTCTTCTAGAGGGCGACTGGGCGAGCAAGCCTGGCCTTATCTGGGAGGAATCTACGCGCTGTTCGGGAATCCAAACGGGAGTTGGGGAACTGCTGGCCTCTCGATCTATTCAAACAGCAAGACTGACCCGGCCTCCACCCTGAGAGATCTTCCCTTGTGCTCAGCGCTGGGATTTAGAAGCGATCTCGAGGCGCTGCCGGGGCTGGAAGCTTGTCCGGGACTGTTCTATCCCGGGATCACCTCCGAAATTCCGTAAAGCACAGAATACAACCTTCCCCCCTCAAATCCCCCCGGCAGTGTAGGTCGAAACGGGGCTCCCTTCGGGAGCGCAAAGGGTTAATCATTTGTTTCCCTAGGCGAATAAAGCTGGAGCTGGCAGCAGCGAGCTCCAGCTGGGCTCTCCGGTGGGCACAGCGGCTGGCGAGGCAAGGAGCGCGATCCAGCGGCTGGCTGGCTGGCAGGGAAGGGCTGCCAATCGATGCCCTTCCCTCTCCCGCCTGGAAGCAAGCGGAGCGGGGGGGAGGGGTCTCCGTGCAATCTAGCCCCGGAAACAGCAAGACCTTTTACTCCCTGGCCAGTGGCCAGGTAGCGGGGAGAGGGACCCCATCCGGGGAAGTGCACTACACTGCAACAGGCAGAGATCTTGGAGGCTGCCATAGCAAGCAGCCACGTGCCTGCATGTCTGAAAGAAGAAGAGTTTAGATTGATATCCCACTTTTCTCTCCTGTAAGGAGACTCAGGGTGGCTCACAAGCTCCTTTTCCTTCCCCTCCCCACAGCAGACACCTTGTGAGGTAAGTGGGGCTGAGAGAGTTCTGGAGAACTGTGACTAGCCCAAGGTCACCCAGCAGGAATGTAGGACTTCGGAAACACATCTGGTTCACCAGATAAGCCTCTGCCACTCAGGTGGAGGAGTGGGGAATCAAACCTGGTTCTCCAGATTAGAATCCACCTGCTCTTAACCACTACACTACAAAAGGGCCATAGAAGATTAAGACGCTTCTGAGGGGAAGCACAGAGCCTGAATTCCTCCTGGCACCAAGGCTTTGAGGCTGTGCCAGGAGCAATTCAGGCTCTGAGCTTCTCCACTGAAGTGCAGAAATCCAAAATGGGGAATTCATTCTCGTTTGGGCAATGGCTTCACTTTTGGGGATGGTGACAAAGGTCTCCAAAATAGGCCACCTCCTCATGGACACCATGACTATCCCCCTAAAATCTGTGTGCAGGAAACAAATGGACTTCCTTTCCCATTGGTTACTGCTGAAATTATTTGCAAATGCACAAATCCAACCCCCTAATAAATGCTCCCCTGCTCTAGGAACACCCCTGTTGCTTTGGCTGTACCTCATCACTTTGAATTCTCAGGGCTTTTCAAACAGGGGTATTCTCAAGTAGCCGCCCTAGAATCACCACCCGGTCAGCAGCTTCTCCTGTGCTCTGGCCTGGTGGGTACATTAGAGGTCTGATAGCATTTGTGAATACAGAGCAGTTATTGAATGGGCCTTAGGCAACCTTTCAGCTTATCCAGAGTAAATCCAGCAGGTCTGCATCTATGCATTTAACTTTATTAATTAACTTTTTGAGTCAGTTATCACAAGGCAGGGAAACCCAACAGCAGGTAGTAGAAAAGGCTATAAAGTTTGTGTGTTTCTGTACATGCACAAAGAGGTGAGATTAATACAAGTTTGTTGGGTTTTTCTAATTAGTCTTGCTAATGACCCCAGAAAGTTAATATATGTAAAATTAATAGAATTAAAATAGAATTGTTGACAAATTGTCATCCTCTAAAAAATAGAAAGTTAAGGATAATAGTGATAGAATTACAAATGTGGGGATGGATGGATAAAGAAAACCAGTGATAGTGAACATGTGAAAATAATGGAGCAGACACTGGATGCTAGGAAAAACAAGACACATGACAGAAGGATCTGGGCATCATAAATGCGTTTCTATGTGAACTGTGGCTTTCTCCCAAATGACTCTTATAGAGAGAGGTCTATTGCCATCTAGCATGTTCCTAGCAGAGCACAAACTAGAAAAGATATTTGAAGGGATGTCATGTTGGTGAGGGAGCAAGCTTGTTTTCTGCTGCTCCAGAGACTAGAACCAGGAGCAATGGGTTCAAAGTGAAGGAAAAGAGATTCCACCTAAACACCAGGTAAATCTTCCTGACAGTAAGGGCTGTTCGAGAGTGGAATGCACTGAGTTGGAATGTGGTGGAGTCTCCTTCTTTGGAGGTTTTTAAACAGAGGCTGGATGGCCATCTGTCAGGAGTGCTTTGATTATGTGTTCCTGCATTGCAGGGTGTTGGACTTGATGGCCCTTGAGGTCTCTTCTATGATTCTAAGATATTCTGAAATCTATACCCATGTTTAACAGCACAGTCTTAAGCATGTCCACATATAAGCAAGTTCCACTGTGTTCGATGCAAGTTACATAGGATTGCAGTCTAAGAGAGAGAGTCTTTTTTGTGAGTGGAAGAGGAGGACTGAAGCCAGAATCCAAAGAAAGTGAACTCCTGGCACAAATGAATTTCAGATTAGAGCAACATACACCCACACACATTTATATAAATAATGTGCAGTAAAAACGCTGCTTTAATTTGAATTTTTTCTATATACTGATTTCCAAGTAGCTGGACACGCTTATCAAGGTCTCTGAGATTGCTTTAAAGACAGATGGAGATGGGGTGGAGTGAAAAAGAAAGGATCTTTCAAGGGAAAGTTTCTAAGTTGCCTCAAGACACAACTAGGGGAGAGGTAAAGCTGGTATCTTCTCACCACAGCTGCCATGGAGGTGACTGAAATACAAATATGAGGCTCCTTTGCTGTCTGTTGCACCATCCCTTTGACTGAGGCAGTTCATCTAATTACCTGTACAGTGAAGATACCAGAATGCCACAAAACCTATAGTGCACCACAATCCACTTGCTGCCTAAAGAAATTGGCAGTGTTTGTGGGGCCTCAGGATACAGTTAATTTGAGTCTGTATGGCAGCAGTTGTGCCACTGACCCACAGTGTGTCTTCTGTTTTTCAAAGAGACATACTCTGGAAGTTCCAAGGAAGATATGATTGCACGGATGAAGAAAAGAAGCATTTCTAAGCAAGTAGATACTAACGTCTAGAGCACAGGTGTCAAACTTGCGGCCCTCCAGATGTTATGGACTACAGTTCCCATGGACTACAGAATGATGCTGGCAGGAGATGATGGGAACTGTAGTCCATAACATCTGGAGGGCCATGAGTTTGACACCTATGGTCTAGAGAAACAGATTAACAGAGAAGGAGTCTGTCTAGAACTGGAAAGACTTGGGGGCACTAAGATAGAGGGACCCTGACTTGGATGGCCCAGGCTAACATGATCTTGTAAGAGGTGAGAAGCTAAGTAGAGTCAGCTCTGGTTTGTACTTGGATGGGAGACCACCAAGGAATTCCAGGGTTGTGACGTGGAGACAGGCAATGGCAAACCACCTCTGAATGTCTCTTGGCACGGAAACTCTACAGGGTTGCCATAAGTCAGCTATGACTTGGCAGAACTGTACATACACACACTATTGAGGGACTATGGATACAAGGATTTGCTTAGATCATAAGTAACTGAATGTCCAGACTGGTTCTTATAGCCTGCTGTGCTTGAAATCTGACCCATATTTGTCACCTCATTCTGATGAGAAGAACAAATACTGGGCAGACCCTGATCTATACATACATTAAAGCCCTCAGCATATTTGTCAGAGCATCTTTCTCAGTTAATTGCACCGAATTCTGAGCTCTTGATGGGCATTCCCCAAGTTTTATTATGATACCTAAGCTTTCGAGATAGCCGAGAAAATATGCATGTCTCCTAAGTTTAAGCCGTGTTTGCCAGAGTTTCTATAGCATTACACTAGTAATTCAAATTTTGTGAAAACATTTTTGAAAGTTCCCAAGTACTCCATTATGTGTCTATCCGTTCCAGTTCATATTTTAACTTGTTTTGAACCTCACTGTTAAAACTACTGGCGGCAGAACAGAGATTCTTTCCCTCACTGGACTTCATTCCGCCCATGGTCTATCAAGATGGTGTACTGGGCATCCTTAAAGGACCAGAACAATTATGTCTCTGAATTCATTCCATTTGTGTTAAATGACTCTTTTGTCAGAAAATGCCACTGCATCTGTGCCCCTATGCTCCATTCTAGAAAACATAACAATTTTGTGTTATAAATGTGATGTTTAGTGTGTTGAGGTGGTAGAAAAGGGCACAACATCAACATATTAGTTTAATGGTTCGCTTTGTCACAGCAAGAGCAACATATGGGTTTGTGTGCACTGCCGGTTTTGTGGAAGACCAGATGTGTCCCATTGAGGGGCACCATTTGGATTTTTTTTTCTGCCTTGGGCAACAACATTGCTCAGACTAGGCCTGACTCTACCTCAGCATTTCCAAAATATGCTATCTCTGTAAAAGGTATTGGAAAATAAATGACAAAAGGGACATCTCCCCGTACCACAGCGCATGGGTACTGTCAGACAGAGAAATCTTGCTTTTGATTTCAACTGCAGCGGAAAAATGTGCGGTGGGGGAATTAGAAGGGGGGGGGGGGTGGGGGTGGGGGGAGGAAAATATAACTAAATCATCAAGTCAAATCGATTGAGAAGACTTAAGCAGGAAAGGGACAATAGTCCAAGGTCTGTCCATATCAGAGAGGACAATCTTTTTGGCTGGGAGTGAAGCAGAAACAGCAGCTGAGCGGCAGCGAAAAGGGCTTGCCGGGTATCACCATTCGTACCCTCCTCTGGCTAAGAGCCGAACAAAGACTCTGCCTCTGCACTGTCACCGAGCTGAGCCAATAAAAAGCAAACTGATATTACAATTTTGATTTCCCTGGGGACCTGAAGGGGCTTAATGTAAGAATTATTATCCATTGTGAATAGCAGCTGATATAGAGAACACAGAGGAAATGGTTTTTTAAAATAATAATAATAAAACAAACACTGCTTTCCCTAAGAAATGCTAACATTTTCACGGAAACGCACACTCTAAGAGTTCGTTAAACTTCTCCTGACATTTTGAACAGATCAAACAACCCCTTCCTCCCCCTGTAACATTGCTTAATGAACATTTCTCAAGAAAGCTAGAGAGGATGTAAGTGCAAAAATCTCTGAGCACATTTGCTCAGGGAGTGTGTGTGTGTAGATTACATTCAGCCCCCCTGCATCAGGGTGTTTCTGCAGGCACATCCTACATTTATTGACCTCAACTTTAAATAGATGTCTGCATTTTGGAAACCTCAATATTTCCTCTTGAGAGGCAGCCAAGCATAAAAGTGGTTAGTCAGTGAGCTGCCTTTCTTCTTTTTTAAACACACAATTTCCCCCAGTTCTTTGTTTAAAAAAAACACCCTGCCTCAGGTGAAAACAAAAGAGGCCATGAGTAACATGATGAAAGGTTCATCTTAAAAACCAGCTCTGTCATTCAAGTGCAAAGGGTTTCTAATTGCTAGAAAGCCAAGTCTGACAATATGGATTTTATCAGGATATTCATCCGCCTCCAGTCCCCAGACTGATTGCACATGATTTGACAGTAATGATTCTAATGGGCCTTATAATGCTGTTTTTCCTTCTACCTGGGAGGTTCGTGAACTAGTTACATATCTTCCCCACTTACAGTTTTTTTCTTTAAGGTCCTGTGTAACAAGCGTGCCTCACAAATGAGAGGCACAGGTCTGCTGTTGATGAATACTTTCTTCTTCGTCTTCTTCTTCTTTTTGAACCAGGCAATGAAAATACCATATTGTATTGTCGAAGGCTTTCACGGCCGGAATCACTGGGGTGCTGTGTGGTTTCCGGGCTGTATGGCCGTGTTCTAGCAGCATTCTCTCCTGATGTTTCACCTGCATCTTCTGAAGATGCCAGCCACAGATGCAGGAGAAATGTCAGGAGAGAATGCTGCTAGAACATGGCCATACAGCCTGGAAACCACACAGCACCCCAAAATACCATATTGCAAACATGTAGGCCTGAAAGCAGGAGTCAACAGAAAGTATGATTAATTTGTTTTTGTTGTTTTAAAAAACAGCTTAATTTATTAAGGGCAGATGTTTGTGGTAGGGCATTTGATGGCCATAGTATCCTTGTAAACTGTACAGAACCTAGATTCAGGAAATCACGAAAGATGAAGTTGCATAAGATGATTTAATATCAAAGGTGTTCTGAGAATCCTCCAAATATTTCTGGCTTCAAGATCCCTGAGTGGCTGCATGAAGAGCGCATAGTGAATCAATAACACAGAAAACCTTGAATCTGTTGACAGCCCTTCCCATTCGTATCAGACAAAAAAAAGGTCTTCACAAGGTTTCTTCTGAAAGGTTTCTGAAGAGCTTTAATGATCCTTGCTGACGGGTAAGACCAACAGTAAGGGTATTCTAATCACATCCTGATTACAGAGATTGTTTTATTGTTCAGGAGAAGCCCCAACAACAGCCAGCGTGCATATGTTGGCATTTTATTATTATTTCACACACATCTGCAGCACGGGTGTGCAAACAGAAGCATTTATTCAGCACGTCTAATAATCCACAGAGTATTACATTCTCAGTCTTGTGCACCCTCGCAAAAACTCCTACAGAAAGAGGACAGTTGCTGTGGCATAAATCCATGTGGTGCAAAACAGGGACGAGAACCAAAATCCTGAGTTTAAGATCAATTTATTATCTTGGCACATAAAGTTGTTAACTTTCTGAGTAGTATCTTATGAACTGGGAACGTGGTTATTTCCAGGAAGAAACAGACTATAAATTCCTGTCCAAAATTCAGTTTATTTCAAGAAATAGATGATGTTTTACTCATGCCCAAAACTCCTCAACAAAACTAAAACCAAACATGCCACAATGTGTGACTTGTCTTCTAATCTATATTTCAGGTAGCTTTGGTCTAATTCTCCCACCGAACAGGTCCCATATAAAACAGTGTTTACATGACTAATTCCCACAGCTTTAGGAAGTTCAGAAATACAACTGACAACCCATTTAAATGGTCATATTTATACTTTAAAATCCTGACCTAGATAGCCTAGACTAACCTGATTTTGTCAGATCTTGGAAGCTAAACAGGACCAGCCCTGGACAGACTACCAAGGAAGTCCAGGGTTGCGATGCAGAAGAAGCAGGTGATGATGAACCTCCTATGAACATTTGCCTTGAGAATCTTATGGGGTCACCAATAAGCTGTAAATTGATAGCACTTTCTACCCACCGTCATGGTATTTTAAAACAGGCTAAACCTGCTTGCAGTTGCAGTAGCAATTTAATTTGATTTATCCTTTTATTTAGAATGTTTTTAGAATATTGACTGCCACTGCACCTAAAGGCAGCTTACCACAGATTTAACCATAATGCCACTCCATTATACAAAATTGTATAAACGGCTGCAATCCTAACTCGATTTTTTGGAGGTTAATTCAGCAGAGATTAAGTACAATCAAATAAGTATGATAGGAGCAGAAGGCAACTTAAATGCCTGCACACAGGCCTGAAGAGATTTAAGGATCAGTCTGGATTCTCACAATCTTTTGTTTTTCTAGGCTTCCTTTCCATCCTGTAAGAGAGAAACAATAATATTTGGCTATATCATACAGCACCTTGAAAAAAAAACCCATGCTGACTGAGTTGATGGTGTGAGTGGACAGAGGGATTGATTAGTCAACTATTTGTCCAAAACAGTCACGATTACGTAGATGTAGCTTAAACCAAAGTGAGGGCCTAATACACTACATTGTCCCTTCTATACAAATATCTCAATGACACCTTGATGGGCCCGACAGGCAGTGAGGAGGAGAAAGGTAGCTTCCGTATGGCTGATGTGTTTGCTGGTATTATGACCAAGTAGTTACTTTTATGTTTCTAGTAGCGAAAATTAGAAAAAAATGTAACTGAAGTTCCTATCTTAAAAGCTAAGCTGTAACACTGTCAGTCAACACGTACCGATTTTTGGTATGCATAATAGGATTTTATGCTAGGTTCCAGTAATTTTAAAATGTTTTGGCCTAAAGGTTTTTAAAAAGTCACATGTTTAATAGCTAACTGAACCACTATCTTAAAAGCAAAGTTGCAATTATATTTAGATTTTACTATGTGTTTATGTATTTAGTGCAGGGGTCCCCAAACTTTTAAAACAGGGGGCCAGTTCACTGTCCCTCAGACTGTTGGAGGGCCGGACTAAAAAAAACTATGAACAAATTCCTATGCACAAATGATTGTAAAATGTTTGATTTCACCTTTCAGCCTTTCTGTCATGGTCTATTTTTAGAACAATAACCAAAGTATGTCAAGTACAGGGTGGGCTCCAAATATTGTTGGGGAGGCTGTGGAATACCTTCCCCTGTAAAAAAAAAAAAAAGCAGAACTTTCCCAATGAAGCATTCTATCTAACCCAGGATTAGGTATCTTCCTGGGTTCTTCCTCCCTAGCAGCCAGCCAGCTTGCGATTCACCAGCCTGGCTGGATGCCAATGGGAGCTGGAGGCGGAACAGAAAGCCTGAGAGCAACACATGGAGTAGCCGAGAGGGAAGGGCGGAGCAGGCGTTGCCACATGTAAGGTTTCCAACTCTGAATCAGAAAATTCATGGAGATTTGGGGGTGCCATCATGTAACTGCAATCAACAGCCGTTGGGGTCGGTTCCTCCTCTCCCTTGAGCCCCCACTGCACATGAATGGAGCCATCGCCGCCATGCCTGGCGGGCCGGATAAATGCCTTCAGGGGGCCACATTTGGCCCCCGGGCCGTAGTTTGGGGACCCCTGATTTAGTGTACCCTACTCTGAATGAAGTGTAGGAATGCCAGCTACAGCTTTGAGACCTTATAGTTACCAAAGCCCAAGGTAGCTTTGAGGATTTGGATGACACTTTGCTCTTTTCTAATCCTCAACCACTCAGGCCTGGAATAGCTGAAATAAACATGACCCATCTAAAACTAGGCCAGGCCAACTTAATGCAAAGGATTAATTGTGACAGCACTTCCTGTGTGACAAAAGCATTCACATAATAGTGATTGGTATCAATCAACCTGATAGGCAGGCCACACCTACCACATGTGACAACAGCATAATTAATATAATACTGAGAGAGCAAAAAAGATAAAAGGACTTGGACATATCATCACCATCAGATTCTCAGCATGGACAAATCTGTTGATACTTAAATCCAGAGACTGATGCCATGAACAGAAAGGCAGATCTTTCGACAAACCTGAAAAATGGCCCAACTTTGAAGAAAAATCTAAAACCTAACAAAAACTATTGATGTGTTAATAGATCCCAAATAATGGAAGAAGTACCTGTAATTTTAAGAAATGAATGCCCCCAGTAGCCACTGCTAGGCAACAACACAGTATTGCCAGTTTTCAGGTCTTGGTTTCTGTCAATAAAGGGGAGGGGGAAGGGTTGACACACAGAAGCTTCTGATTTGACTGGGATGTAACAGGGACAGGGCTCTTCCTGGAGCTGTTTTGGCCTTTGAGAGAGAGACAGACAGAGATCAGGGTCAACCATGGTAGCAACCACTGAGTGAATTAATAGCATGCAACTTGCTTGCCTTGCACAGGCTTAGGTGCTTACTACTGATCAACAGTAGCCACTCCTCAAAAACTAGTTAGCTTCTAGCAGGGGTGTAACGAGGCAGCCCTGGGCAAACTGTAGCCCTGGGCAAAACCTGAGTTGGATGCCCCCCCCCCCCGCCATGGGTGGCCACTCCACCACGACCAAATTTTTTTGCACCAGGACATTGGTGCCTGCAGAAGGTGCACTTTTAGACATATCAGCACCACAATTTCAGAATATCATCAGGAGACTGTCCTTATGCTACTCCCCAAGTTTGGTGAGGTTTGGTTCAAGGAGTCCAAAGTTTAGTGCCGGGATCTCCCAAATGGTGTTCTTATCCCCATTGTTTCCAATTTGGGAGCTGGAATAGGAGATGGGGGCTACAGTTTTGAGGGTAACATGAGGTTCTTTGGCCCCAGGCTGAATCAAACTGCAAACCAAACCTAGGGATATCATCAGGAGCAGTCTCTCTGATGAGACTCTGAACGCAATTTGAGACTTGTGCAACTTCAGGAAATGTGTTCTCAGCCTGCAACCCCAATCAACAGCAATACAGTAAAACTCAATGCAGAACAAAGATTCTTGGGCAAATTTCTAGGATGTTCCTGAAGGGGGCGCATTTTTGAGATGGGTATCAGCACCAAAATGTCAGGGTGGTATCATCTGGAAACTATCCTATAATGGCACCCCCCAAGTTTGGTGCAGTTTGGTGTAGGGGTCCAAGTTATGGACCCCTCAAATGGGAGTACCCCATCCTACATTCTTTGCTAGCAGGAGATGGGGCAACCCTTTTGAAGGTCCATAACTTTGGACCCCCCCTGGAATCCAAACTTGCACCAAACATTGGGGGAATACATCATGACAATCTCCAGATAATACCCTGAAATTTTGGTGCTGATACATCCAAGAATGCCCTCCCTGCAAGAACATCCCGGAATTTGCCCAAGAATCTTTGTTCTGCATTGAGTTTTCTGCATTGCTGTCAATGGGGGTTGGCAGGCTGGGGGGGCGATTTCTGAAGGCATTGTGTCTGTAACGAAAGTTCGAGAAGATCCATCAGGAGACTGCCCTAGTGATACCCCCCAGGTTTGGTGCAGTTTGGTTCAGGGGGGCCAAAGTTATGGACCCTCAAAACTGTAGCCCCCATCTCCCATTAGTTCCCATTGGAAACAATGGGGGATAGGGGCACCCCCTTTGGGAGTCCATAACTTTGGACTCCCTGAACCAAACCTCACCAAACTTGGGGGGTAGCATAAGGACAGTCTCCTGATGATACGCTGAAAGTTTGGTGCTGCTAGCCTAAAAACCGCGCCCCCTGCAGGCCAAAAATTGAAAACCACTAAAATACTCAAAATGAACCCAGCATTTTGATGCCCCCCACAAGGTGATGCCCTGGGCAGCTGCCCACCTTGCCCAATGGGCATTACGCCAGTGCCTTCTAGGATCTGGAAATACCAGGTTCAAGAACAGGTGGTGTGGAAGTTTACTGGTTGTCCTTGGGCGAAGAATCTTTCTGCTTTGACCCTCTTTTGATCTATGTATCTAGGCCAGGTTAACAGGGCCAGTTTCACATTCTCAACCTAACTTACCTTACAGGTTTATTGTGAGGATAAAATGGAGGTGAGGGGAATGATGTTAGCTGATTTGGGTCCCCAATGAGTAAGGTAAGGGTACAAATGAAATAATAAATATAGTTGAAGATGAGAGCAAGTAAAAGGTTTGTTTGTTTGGCAGGTGGGAAGGATAAAAACAAGCAAGGAAAAGTAAGGATGTGGGGATTGCTAGGGGGAGGAAAAGAGCAAATAATGTGGGAAAAGAGACACAGGAAACATTGAGTCCCCCCCTCCCCCCCTCCCCGATCTTTGCACAACTGGCCCAGGCAGGCCTGGTGGCCAGCATCAAGGAACTGAGCCATCGTTTTCTTGGGTAGATGCTGCCACGGGGAGGGAAGGAAGGAAAGCTGAAGTCACAGGTCAGAAAAGGTAGCTTGACTGGTGAAGTAGGAAGGAGGAAAATGGAAGAGGCTACGGGACTTTCAGAGAATGGAAAGAGTAAATAATGAGGGATGGTAAATGGGATGCTCCTCATGTACTTGCACGTTCCCCACTTGTACAATTGCAAAACTGAATAGATCAAGGAAAGTAGAATACATGCAACGAATAAACTGATAAAAAGAAGCTGCCATTGACTAACTTATGAATAAAACAGGCACTCCAGTTTCCATTAAATATAGCATTATCATCTATGGTTGGCTGAGTAATCACCAAACTATTACTAAGCATGTTCACTTTTACCACTGGTGTGATCTAGTATGGTCAGGGCAGCAACCCAAGAACTTTCCACTGTGTTACTATCAAAGGCAGTGAGTAGAAGCCTATAGCTGACACTCTGTCTAAAGAGAGGAATGTTTATTTAGAACATTTTAATGCCACCTCTTCAGGAACCTGCCCAACGCAGTTTGCAAAATAAAACTAATAAAAACAGAACATTTCACAATAATAATTAAAATCTAACGTTAAAAACTCAGCCTAGCATAAAAACATAAACCACAAAAGTAGACTATCTGCTTAAAATAGCAGTTTATATTGTACAATATTAAAAGATGTGTTCCTTAATTAAAGGCCTAGGTGAACTGAAATGCTTAGAGAAAGCACTATACGTGCCAGGAGAGCCCCAAGCCAGGTGAACCATTCCATAAGTGAGATGCCGCTATTGAAAGAGTTTTGTCTTGACCTGCCTCGTATCTGAAGGAAGGAGCATAAAAACATGGCTTCCAAGATAGACATCTTAACTGGTGGGCTAGCCACAATGGGAGGAGATGGTCCTTCCAGTACCCTGTCCCCAAACCATTTAGGACTTAAAGATTCAGCATTTTGAACTGTGCCTGGAACCAAATTTGCAGCCAGTGCAGATCTTTCAGCCCAGGGTGATATGATCCCGGTGTTCCAGCCGTGACAATAGCCTGGCTGCTGCATTTTGGATGAGCTGATGTTTCCAAACGATGTTCAAAGGCAGCCCTACTCAAAGCGCATTACAGTAATCTAATTTTAATATAATGAGAGGATGGATCACTGTGGCCAGATCATGCTTTCTGAGGAACAGCTGTAGCTGGTATTATCAACTGAAGCTGATAAAAGGCACAGAGGAAATCTGTGGAGGCCTTGGAGGCCCATTATGTGCAGGGAGTTTCCCGTGGCCAAAAGTAGCATTCACCACACAGCCTTTCTTTTGGGGCAAGTTGCTGTTTTTACCCATTGTCCTGTTTCCCTGTGCTTCTTTCCCTGTCTGCAGTGGGGCAGGCATTACCTTTTACCCTGGGGTTCAGTGTTTCTTGTTGTGGGGCTGAATGGCATTATATTTATTGCATTGGCAGCTCTGCCCTGTTCAGCCCAGCCCAACCACATGCGTGTTCCCATTGGATTTATTAGATATCCCCTCCCTCCCTGGAAATTCTCCCCGCATCTTACTAATCAAATGGCTATGTGGCGAAATGGGCTTGCTTTGCCTGGCAGGCCCTATTCTACTCTCTGCACTCTCCCAGGAGTTGCCAACTTTTCCTGGGGAGGGCTAGCTTTCTCTCTGAGTAAACCACTGCCACCACCTGATCATTTGAGGACTACCCGCTGGGGAAGATCAGGATTCCCCTGCTTCCTTTCCAACTGTGAGGCCTCTGCCTCAGTTTCCCTTGGTCCCCCTCTCTTGGGGTCTACAGGGCAGACTGGAGGTCCTGGAGGAAAAGCTACTCAGCCTTCCTTCCCCACCTATTTAGATAGCGCAATCAAGACAGTGGGGCATTCATGGTACACAGAACCAAATCCAAATCTAAGGTTTAAAAGTATTTATTAAAAATAAAAATGGATACCAGTATATTTCAGCACAGCACCAGATGGAGCAAGGGTTTCCAAAACAAAGGCTATATAAACGCAAATCCCCTGCCCCTATCTCTTAACATACCCTAGCCAGCAGTTGTTGAACATAGGGTAGGTATTTAAAACTTAGAAGGTTTCAATTCTCAAAGAGTTCACATTACCTGACTGAGCACATGGTCCAAAAATGCCTGTGCTCTTCACAGCCCAGGCAAGAGGTCTGCTCCCCAGCAGAAGGAAAAAGAGAAGGAGACCTCGCCCCTCCACTCCCAGCAATTTATCAGATCCCAGACCCCACCCTCCTTTGACCTGGTCAGGCTGGGTCAAGATACCTTCCCCCCACCCCCAGGTCAGGTAGCACTTCCTGATGGTTCATCTGGAATCTCTAAAGTCCTCCAAATCTATGATACCTGATGGGAGGAGGGGAGGAAGAAACAGAAAAGGGGGGGGGAGCCATTTCTCCACAGGCTATCATAATTCAAATATTTTATGCAGAGTACATCAGAATTTATACCGCTTGGAGATCAGGGACGAGTGCTTTTTTCACCAAGGAGGGGCCCTGCAATTCAAGTGCTTATCCAACCGCTGTCAGAGAAATCCCCTTGCAATCATGTTGGTGCTTCTTTTGGTGGGAGGGGGAAGGGGGGAGACAAGAATCTGGTTTGAAAATGCATGAAAAACAATATTTTTACAATGATCATCAGTTTATATCGATATATTGATATTACAATATAATAAATAACACTGAAATAACACATCTGAAAAGATCTGAAAAGATTCCCTGCCCATTGCCTGCCAACTGTTACCATTCTCTGGCATGAGGGGGTGGGAGGGGTGAAGCTAGGTAGGCTGGTTCTGGGTGAAGGAAAGATGTCTGGGGCAAAGCTGTGGTCACTGGCAAATTTTCCCCACTCTGACGGTGAAGAAAATTAAAGTCATGTTTAAAGTGATGTTACTTGGCGCAGGAGAATGGAAATTAAAAATGGGGCTCAGGAAAATACATCCATATGAGAAATCTCACCCTGATGGACATATGCCCCTGCAGTGTGGCAGAAAGTGAAACATTGTGCACAATTGGCCCAAGTGTAGACCAGCATCTAGTACCCCCCAAGGTATGAGCTTGTCTCTTCAGGGGGAATGCAACCCCCTTATGAACAAATCCTTCAGGAAATGAGGAACATAAGTGAACAAAGAACCATCTTGGAGGTTCAGAAAAAGAATGAGTGGAAGCAAAAATGGCAGAAGGAACCAAAATGGAAATAAACATTCTCACAGGAAAGATGGGCACCAGATGTCTGAACAGGACACACTAAACTAGGGCTAAAGTGAAACTCTTTCAACTTCACTGTCTTGTTCCAACCTCCCACCTTCAATGATTTGATGGGGCTGCATTTACTGTGACATTTTTTAATATTAAAAATAAGGAAGACGCTGAAGTGAGGGTGGGAAACATTGCCCATTGATTTGGTTTCATGATGATGCCTTGTAGCCAGTAATGATGCCTAAACTGTAAGAGTGAGAGCAATGCTTCCTGCCCTCACTATAGTGTTTTATGAGTTAACAAAAATGATGTCTCACAAGAGTGGGCACAATAATAATTGCCATCAGCAGAACTATGAATAAGCAGCAATGAGAATGGGGGGCTTTCATATTCTGGGTGTTGTAGGTTTTCTGCGTAGTGTGGCCATGGTCTGGTTGTCTTTGCTCCTAACGTATCACCCACATATATGGCTGGCATCTTCAGATACATGCCACAATAAGATGTGTTTCTCTCCACAACTTTGATATACCTTACCAACTAATAAAAGCCCTTGGAACTCAAAAGGAGTTCCAGTTCTGCCACATATACCGTAACATAGCCTATGATTGATAATATCAAGCTATCTACATTGGTGTTTTCTTCTTCTTCTTCTTCCTCTTCTTCTTCTTCTTCTTCTTCTTCTTCTTCTTCCTCTTCTTCTTCTTCTTCTTCTTCTTCTTATTATTATTATTATTATTATTATTATTATTATTATTATTATTATTATTATTATTTACGTTTGCATACCGCCCTCCCCGAAGGGCTCAGGGTTAGGGTTTTGATGGGTTTTGATATGTAAGTTGCATTAAGTATTTACTATTAAATAGAAAGCAGCAGTATAAATGTTCTAATAAATAGAATAAGTGTCTGCTCTCTTGGGTAGTCCAGGGACTAATGTTCAGGCAGTCCCCTTTGAAAGGGCATGAGGAACCTAGAAATCGGTATAAAGTTCCTGAAATGGATGAGATCCTGACTCAAGGGCAATCCCCTCTCCTTTAGCTCCTCACCATTTAAGACCCAAATGTCTTCAACTCCTCTGGCAAAGAACTCTCACTGGCTGATTCTACACAGCAAATGTACAGTGGGTTGCCATTGTTATAAAGAAACCTGTTTCCCTTTTTCCTGTTCACATGCATGTCATGTAGGCAGCCATTGGAGCCCACAGAAACAATCCAGCCTGCATTCATGCCTTTGCATGGAGATGCTTCTTTAAAAAAATCGGCAATACATGCATAGCTATGCAGGAATGTAGAAATGAACCCCCACAGCCATACTGATCATCCCACGATATGACCAGCTGCACCTGCGTAGCTGCACAGGTGCAACCCGCAAATTTTTTAAAAAAGAAAACAGGATCTCCCTACAATGGCAGGGCAAAGGCAGGCAGATTCTCCCTGACTGTGGACAGCGAGGTGAAGGGAGGGAAATAAAGCACCTCTTGCCAGGCTGTTTGCGTGGGAGCAGCAGCAACCCAGGATTTTTCGAAAGAATCGCTGGTTTAGTGATTTTCAAAAATCCTGAGTTGCGGGAAATAAAACAGGGCAGGCTCATGTAAATGGGTTACATAGCATTCTATACCTATGACTTCTGATCTGTGCGGAATCGACCACTGATCCACACTGGATTTCTGAATGTGATTGTTTCCCACCAATGTATAATTCCAATCTGACATAGTAAGAAGAATCATTGGTTTGTTCTGACATTCTTTCCTCAGGTTTTAGGAAGGAGTAAAAAAAAAAAAAGGTCCTGTTCTGAGGCCAGTGTTACCACAGATCCTCAAACACGGTATCAGCAGAATGCATGTACATGACCAGGAGTGAAAGTAATCTGGCAGAGACTGGTCCAGACTAGTACCAGTAAGGAAGTGGCCAAAGTGGTATCTCCCTTAATTATACCTAGTAAGATTATAATACTTAACAATTCTTTAGCAGTTAATAAAACAGGTGTTGGAAAAAGACTGTTGCTGGTTACACAGATTTATACTGCCTATGAAACTATCAGTGCTGTTGTGCTCACTTTTCATGAAAATGGCCGTATAAAATGGCACATGATTTTATTTGTTTGTATTAAACTGGCCAAATCTTTTGTACCTGTTATTTACTTAACAGAAACTTGGGGAGGCGGAGTTAGTACTTCCCACCTTTTGCTTCCTGCTCTCTGAAAGAGACTGTACCAAGAAAAAAGAAAGATATAGTTTCACCTCTGCAAGGATCATTTGTGCTAATCATGTGTTTGTAAGGTGGGTCACAAGTTTAGGAGAAACTGCATAAAAAAAGAGTGAGGAATACTGGGGTCAACTGGATTACTGAATTACTAAAGACAAGTACCAAAAATGGGCTTGATTTAAAGGGCTAATCTAAATTACTGGGGTACTTTTGCTCATAGTCAGTGGTGGGATTCAGCAGGTTCACACCACTTTGGCAGAACCGGTTGTTAAAATGGTGCTTGTGAACAACCAGTTGTTAAATTATTTGAATCTCACCACTGCGTAGTGTCATAGATGTCATAGAGCTCAGTTAAGTCTCCCAGTTGGTTTAAAATGAGATATTATCAGCACTCAGTTGGTCTATCAAGGTTTTGTGTTGTCTACTCTGACTGACAGTGGCTCTCTAAGGCTGCAGGTAGAGATTTTTCATCTGGGCCTAACTCCAGAATCTTTCAACTGAAGATACCATGGATGGAACCTTGAACCTTCACTATGCAAAGTGAGACATAGTTCTACCATGCTGTGGTGCTATATTGTCATGCTATGTCATGCCATATTAAATTATCTATATAGCTTTCCAATTTGCTTCTAGGCATAATAAAATGTTCTTGTGCTTATCCTAATAATAGCTGAATGATCAGGGATGAGGTTTCTCATATTATAATATCATTCCCATGCACTGAAAAATTCTGCTGGGTACCATTCCCAACAACACATGTGGTAGTTGCTGACTAGTGAGAGGGGTGCCACCATGCCTCTGAACACACTTCTCTGGGAGACTTCCCAGGATTTTTGCCATTGACATTTAAATGCCTGCCAAATACTTTTTAAAAAATCCACTCTATCTTTGGCTGAGTTTGCTTTGTTTTGTTTTTGATTTCAGTTACAGTGTTACTGAAATTTTTGGCTGGTTTGTTCTTCTGCTGAGTTTTGTTTGTTCTGGCATAACAGCGAGACTTGTGTGTGTGTGTTTGTGCTGCTGTTATATTGCTGTCATGATTTATTAGCTTTTTTTTTTTTAAACTGCTGCAGTTCATATTACGCTGTCATTAGTGAAATTAGCTTTATTGTTTTGGCTGTATATCTTCAATTCTAAGTCACTTTTTGGCAGTGAAAAAACTGGAAAACACGGCATAAAAATGTTAATAAGCAAATCAATAAATGCTTGGCAGCCTGTGAGAGAAGCACATAAGGCTTAGAGACAGAATTCCAAACTCCTTGTTACGTTAAGAGCAATTCTAGAATTTTGTTGTGACAGTCAAAGGCTGAGTGAGGGCTCTGTGTGACAATTCTCCAGCTGGATTGGAATCCAACAGGCACCCTTCCATTTTGTGAGGGATCAGCTCCACACATGCTAACCGAACATGGATGCTTTGGTGCTCACTTGAACATGATAGCAACATAAGCACAAAAATCCTGGATCTGTAGAACGTGAAGCCAGGATGAAAGATGAAACCTGGAAATCGATATGAAATGTATATATCAGGGAGTACAGAAAGACACCAGAGGTAACCAAGTATTTCAGAAACGTATGAAATTACAGCAATGCAAATTTTTACATTTTCTTATCATAATTCGAATATAGAAAGAACTGATGTGTAGGATTATCCCGTTATTCAAATTATAGAGATAGGAGGGGCATTCTAGGCCATCTAATATAGCTTCCTGCTCATTACAGGAAATCCACATCTAGCTCATAATGAACAGATGGCTGGGCAGGCTGTGTTTCCAGCAAGGAGGAACCCCACCCAAACCCCACCTCAGGTAATTAACTCCATTGTCTAACTGCTCTTAATTGTGGTTCACAGTTTATATATTTATTTTCTGCCAAATAACAACTAGATGTGGAAGGCTACACGATTAAGTGAAATCCACTCAGTGATGCTCACTAAATCCAAGCCTGAGCAGTCTATAGGAATTTTTCACAAATAAGTATATGCATAAGAATAGCAATAACAATTTTGCAGTTTCTTAATGGTGGTAATGGCATCAAACGTCAAACTTCAACAACCCTTATTGGCATAATAATACAATTCTATCAACAGAGAATTCAGTCCCCAACAGGTAATGAAAATAAAATTATGAATAAATATCAGTACATAAATTGAAAGTTAAAACAAGGGGGAGAAAGGAATTAGACAAGTTAACCCTTGGATCTCTGGATTATGTATAGGTCAAGAAATTTGGCTACTGGATCTGTTACCTCGCTGCTGGTGTTATCTAATAAAAAGATGATATTCTGCAAATTGAATGCGTGCTCTTTTTTTTGCTAACAGCAGAGATAGGTACCGTAAGGAAGGGACAGTATAATAAAATATGTACTATAGAGTCTGGACAGTCCCCATTACATGCACAATGGTAATGGCATCAAGACAAAAACCCCAAATCCATTGTTTGTAAACATGTGTCCATAATGCAGGCTTTAAAAATAAAAAGAACACTGTAGTAGAAAAAATTTTCACAAGCCCAAGAACATCAATACACAGCAGTTTCCTCAAGGAGCCAGAAAAATCAGCTGGCTATCTTCAATACAGATTGTCTGTATGTCTTGGGGAAATTCCTGAGCTGTCACTGAAGTATCAGAGATTGTTCAGTATACACCATATATTTTTCCTTCAATTTTGATTTCTGAATCAAAGTACACAAATTTAATTCAGCATTTCATAAGTGATACTGTTCTCGGTTTATAAAAATGCTTTTGGTGACGAATGACCTGATATATGCTGTGTGATACAAGACACTGCTCATTAAAAGAGGAAAAATGGGTTTATTTTAACGAATTTTCAAAAATTTCCTTCACCACCAAGTACCTATTTTAAAAACTGTGAGTCTACTAGCTTTCCTAGGAAGCTATGTGGTTACAAATAAAATATGCAAAAAGGAAAATAATTTACAGGCGACTGAACCTGATCTACAAAACTAAAATAGAATCTGGTCCAGATATGTTTATTTAACCTTTTCATTCATTCTCAGACACAGGTGAGAAACCTCTCCCCACCCCTTCCATTAATAATCCTCCTAGCTTGTGTTCTAATAACCTACAAATATGTCAGAAATATAATAATAAACCAGTTCCTGGGAAGGGAGTCCTACTGCATGCTGTGGTGGGGGAGGAAGATATAGAGGCTTTTTTAAAGGGTGGGGAAAGCATGAAAGTGAAAATCAATTGAATGCCAGAAAGTAAGAGGCACACAAAGAATCCTTGCTCTGGGTTGCCAAGGCAAATCTGTCAATAGAGTATTGAACAAGACCATCTGATTTGCAATTATTGTCCCTTTCGAAAGGCAACTTGCTCCTCCATCTCGCAGATCAAACCCAATGCTTGATGGCTTTGGATATTCACAGTGAAAGGCAGATGCCTGGAAGGGGGAGGGGGCCCAAAGAGCTCTTTCCGCAAAGACAGTTGCACAAGGAACTGACCAGCCACTGATACAAAGATGTAGCATCCAAAACCTCCTTCCCTCAAAAAAACAGCAAAAATATAATGCATTTAAAAATCAGAAAATTCTGGCCCTTTAATAGCACTCCAAATGTGCCACCATAGGCAGCCAGCTCACAGTTCTTAATGGTAGTTATATCAATCAGTTTTATTATGGTCAAGGACCAGAAACTGTTAGATACTGAATATAAAAACCACAATATATAATTTCCAGATAAAAATGTGGACATATTATTTAAAAACTGCAAAAATTATACAGATACAAAACATTAAACACCATAAGTTAAAATGAGATCTCAAAACTAATAGTACAGGTGATGTTTAAAACCAGAAAATAAAATTGATAATCCAAATGGCCTACCACTAATTAGTGTTTAAATTGCGCTGTTTGCAGTGGCATAGCGCAAAGGGGGCAGGGGGGTGCATGACGCACCGGGCGTGCCGGTGCAGGGGTGTTCCAGGGGCATTCCAGGGGTGCAGGGCGCATGCATGCCCTGGGCACAGTTCCCACTTGCTCCAGCGCTGCCTGTTTGTGTCTTCAACTTTTAACAATATAAGTACTGAGTTTTGCCACGACTCTTATAATGTTAGGATTATCATCTTCTAGAAGTCTTTTCATACAACTTTCCTCTGAGCCAAATAAAACTGCTGTGTGGAGAGGGCTAAACCTCTTTGCCTGCATCTCCTGATGCAGGGGACATCATAGGAAAAGGTGTGACAGGGTCTCTATTTCCGCCATCTCACATGCACAAAGCCTCTCAATGTACGGTATTTTCTTGTATCTATCATCTAACACTGCAGATGGGAGGGCATCACATCTGGCAAGTGCAAAAGCTCTCCTAAGTGACTGAATATCCAGATTATAAAAATAAGGGGAAGGACTCAAGATATATTTATGTAATGAATTAAGATTAAAATTAGGGAGGGCTGCTAAGTCTTGTTGGCGGGCCACATCTTGCACTCTCTGCTTAACAGCACTCCTAGATATAGATAGATCTTGTCTTAAGAGTGGGCTAAATGAAAACCCTCTCTCCTTCAAGCCTTCCCTAGCCTCAGGCACCCATCTGGGTTGAAAAGGATCTTGTGCTATTAGAGGCCAAAGTCCTTTACTATTTAGAAATACTTTCAGCCACGGATAAGCTGATAAAAGAATTTTTTCCCCCTTCAACTTCCATTTGTCCAGTCTCCAGTCTAAGAAAAGTAGATACCGAATCTACCAGTAGAACCTGAAGGATAGATTTCAAAAACTTATTTTGAGTTATCTCTAATGTCATTAATGGTGATTATAAAGAAATGTCCTCCGCTGCAACCTTGTTAATGCAATCTACCTTATTAATTGGGGCTACACTGTATGCATGCTCCAGAGACTGCAACACTGGTAATAGATTGGCAAGAGGAAAACTGCAGTAGATGAGTCTTTTCTTTCCCAAGCGCAGAGCATTCCAACTTTTAGTTATAGCGCTAGCTCTGGTTGAGGTATGAAAAAAGGTTTAACATCTCATGCCATGATGGAATGGTGCACCAAAATGGAACAGAGACTGAGACAGTAAAAAGTAATTCCTTTCACTTAAGGCGGCATGACCATAACTACTCCAGAGGGGGATAGACTCTCAGATGAGAGATTATAAATTCTCAGTTGACAAGAAGGAAATTCTCTTCTCTTTGTTTAGATTTCTTGGATGGAAAAAAGCCATGAAGGGCTAAATCCTTCCCCAGGGATTCCATCTTGTCCACATAGTGAGGGACAATGAGGTAAAGCCTCAACTCTGAGAACGAAGGCAATGAAGGACTTATAAATGCTGCAACAGAAATATTTACTACCTGTCCTAACCAGACATTTTTAGGATAGATAAAGAGTTTAGGTTGAGAGGATTACACGTTTTCACCTTTTCTTTGTATCCATTTGTATCCATCTTCCATGACACATTGAGGATTTGAACCTTGGTCTCCTACTTGACTCTAGTCAGACACTCTGACCACTACACAATACTGTGCCCTTCCCCATATGTTGTGTTCCTGGTCTGAATTAGGCCCCCACACATGTGAGAATCAAATTCTGAGCACAGAATTTCCAGCCTTTCTGTTGACCAGGCCCACAGATATATCTAGCCAAATTGTATATAATGTGTCATTAGACCATGAGAACACTTGAAGCCACCTCAATGAATATGGGTATCTATCTAGACCTGATTGAGCAATCAAAATGCATGCAACTATCATGTGCACTCACAGGCACTACTCACTAGTCAAGTCTGGTTCCAAAGTCAACACAGGAAGTTCACACTCGCAGTGGTTGAATGCAGAGAGATGGTGCAGCAGAAGGGCTGGTACAGGGAAGGGCACTAAGGTCAGTAGCAGACACACTGCTTCCACACAGCCTTCCCTTTCCATGACATGACACAGCCATGACAACAATTTCCTATGCACAGAGAGAAGGATCAGGCCCATTGACCCCAACCTTGAATACCAGCACATGCTAACAAATTACTGCAGTGAGTTCTACAGATTCGCACATACATGAAACTGTGTAGGCTTGGTACATGCAGTCTAGAATGCTGTAAAAAGCAGGGTCAAAGTCATGTGTATAAAATCTATGTATGTACACAGGTATGTGGGGAAGGCTCCATGCAGACATAAATTTAGAGTTGCAAACCACAACTGGTGGGCCCAATCCCATTCCCCTCTATATGCACAGAGTATCCCAGCTTAGAATGACTGAACGGGGTTTATGTGTACCAGATATACAGACATTTCCTAACAGAGGCCTGTTCTGCATGGGCCAATAAACACGAGTTAGACCAGTGGTTCTCAACCTGTGGGTCGCGACCCCTTTGGGAATCAAACGACCCTTTCACAGGGGTCGCCTAAGACTCTTTGCATCAGTGTTCTCCATCTGTAAAATGGATAAATGTTAGGGTTGGGGTTCACCACAACATGAGGAACTGTATTAAAGGGTTGTGGCATTAGGAAGGTTGAGAACCACTGAGTTAGATGCTAAAAAACCTGCTGGGGGTGGGGTGGGGACTTTGCACAGATCCCATCCCTAAAGTGAGTCTGCCCTGTATTATTTCCTCCAAACTGGGTTTTTCAAGAATCGCACTATCCGTGAGTCTTTTTTAAAATCCCGGGTTGCAGCCACTTGTGAGTGAACCACCGGGCAAGAGATGCTTTATTCAGCTGCGCTTCCCTTTTAAAATTCTCCAGTTTACATCTGCGTAGCCACACAGGTGCAAAGGGTTGTCTCCTGGTTTTGTGAGACGTCAGCATGGCTGTGGGGGTTCTTTTGTGCATGCCTGCATAACTCCACATCGGTGGGAGGTAAATTTAAAAAAATAGATGCGCCCCCACACAAAGGCGCGACAGCAACCTGCATTGTTTCCATGGGCTCCAATCACTGCCTGCGTGGGTGCATGCGAACGCCAAAACAGGAAAGCGGGTTACTTTATCCCGACTGCAACCTGCTTACAATTGCTGTGTGGACAGGGACAGAAAGAGTTAAATATAAGTGTGTTGCAGCTCCCCTGTAGGCTGACACGACCATCTCATGTAAATGGAACAAAGTATAGTGCTGGTGATAATATGATTACTCTCCCTGATGTGGCTCTGGAGGATGAGCCTCTTAATTACTTGCTTAATTGTATGAAAACCTGGAAGGCAGAGCTCACAGGGCCAAAGGAAACATCTGAGGGGCAAATAATATGACCTGGGAGATCCCTGATCAGGATTAGATTCTCCCACATTGGTTAAAAGCTAAAAGCAGACCCAGGAAGTATCAGTATGTTTCCTCCACAGAAAGGAAATAATCTCCTCACAGGGGAAAGGTCTCAATTGAAATTGTACACACAGAGCAGATCACCTGGTACAACCCAGTAAGTTTAGGATTTGGGTGGCAAGCACCCCGTTGCTTCACCACAGATATTTATGCAACCCCAAATCTCCCCTCTAAATACACACAGCTGCCTTTTAGTAGGAGATCCTCATCCCAGATCTGCCAAATCAAGTCAAGTTGAGCTTCACTTTCCACCCAGAGAGTAGTCTAAAGGTGCCTTTTAATCTGTAAAGTTGAGAAGGTCTGGCCATTTTCTAAATGACAGAGGACTGAAGCTCCCTCAGCACTGCACCAAAGTCCTTGGGGAAAGGACAGAAATGTAACATTCTTATCAAAATATGACTCCAAGTCCAGCATGGTGGCTTCACAGTCTTCTTCTGCATTCTCTGCTGTACCTCTGACTGGGTGATACAATCCCGGGTTAAGGGAAATAAAACAGGGCAGACTCATTTTGGGGAGTGGACCTGTCCGAAGCCCCCCACCCCAAACAGTTTATATAGCATCCTACACAGTGGTGGGATCCAAAAATTTTAATAACAGGTTCAGATGGTGGTGGGATTCAAACAGTGGCATCGCCGCACACACGCACCTCCAGTCTCTATTGGGCAGGGAGGTTGCTTTAGTGACCCCTTCTCGGCACTCAGAAAAAAATTAGTAACCAGTTCTAGAGAAGTGGTGAGAACTGGTTGGATCCCACCTCTGGTCCCCTACCTAGTCTACTTGGCCTCTGCAGAATCCACCTCTGTCTCCTGCAGGTTCTAAAGGAGCCAAGAGAAGAAAGTTCTCACTCCATTTGTTTTGTAAGAATGAGATACTTGTGGTACGTGCATTCTTTGTGCTTTCCCAGTCAAGGTGTTCAATTCCATGTGCATGGGTCTGACAAAACACACATGGTTGCATGAGAAAGAGGGATCAATCTCAAGCTGCAGTTGGAGCATTTTTTAAAAATGAAAGACGGTCATAGGAAAGTGAGATAAATCATCTAAACTCTTCTAGTAATTGTAGAAAACATTTGATTCAGATTTATTTTTAAACAGCGTTTCTCTGTGCTTTTCCTACATCGCCTGACATGTTCTGCCATTCATGAAATCTATTTCAGATAATCCCCCTCCCCCCAAGATGCTCAAGATATCACAAGTCACATGGCTAATGTTCTGCTGAAAAGGGAAGGGCAGACCCTGTGAATTCTACACTGAAATTCTAAACGCCTGCCAACATAAGACATACATTTTGCTACTCTTACTCCTAGGATGGTACAAAATGACCCACAAGAAAATTATCTACTAGATTTTTATCTCACTGTTCTCCTAAGGGGTTCAGGGTTGCATACATGGCCCCTTTCCTCACCCTGTCCTCACAACAGCCCATTGTTTTGGGTCATGCTAGGGTGGAGTAAGTGGCACATGGCTGGTCAGCGACCTTCATGATAGGGGGAGGGATTTGACTCTGCATCATGCCAGCGCTTGTACAACACTGGCTGTAACATGTACTTTCCTGTTAGATCTTACTGATCTTAGTGTGATTTATTAGCTTGGGTCCAACAGAATGTTTCTTTGGACAGAAAGATTTTTGCCCACATGGTGTGACTTTCTTGCCTCTCCTTCCCATTGCAATTCCAAATGCCCCCCCCCCCTGCTGCTCCTGGTGGGGGCTGTGAACCATGAATAGAATTTAGCAGGAGTGGGAGGTGAGAAAATCATGCTCTGTGGGAGGAAATCCTTCCAGTTTCAGAAACACTCAGTGAGATCCAGGCCAATGCTTTAAGGATTACAGCTGTATTGTAGATTATGTCCAGCATGGTGACTAAGAGCCCTATCCTATTGGGGGGAACAAGCCGATGTAGGCAGCACAGTTGTCACAAGGGTGCATTGGCCCTCTCCACCAGCATAAGAGGCATCCCCGCCAGCAGAAGGGGCAAAGGTGCTGGCAGCTTGGTGCCACTCAGCTCTGCAGCAGCAAAACCTGGAAATCGGCATCACTGCGGGAGAATACTGGCATCTGATTGGATGCTGGTGCAAGGGGTCGAAGCAGAACATTCCCAGGGTGGAGCTGATGTTATTTGGCTTCCACCTGAGCTCTGCGACGGTAATGTGGTGGATGGGGTCTTGGACCTTTTGAGTGGGGTAACTCCATTTTGCCTTATGGAGGGCTTTCAGGCAGCCAGGGTTTTGTTGTTGTTTTTAGCTGTCTCCTTGCAATGCCTGAAAGCCCTCTGGAAGTGGCCAGGCAGCACAGCAGCTGCAGCACTATCCCATGCTGCCTTTGGCTTTGGATTGGGCTGTAAAGCATGTCGATAATGCAATATCAGACACATAGTGGATGCAGCCCAAGTCAGTATGGATGCAAGAAGTTTTGCCTGCAAAGTGTGCAAAGCTGTCACAGGGGGCCACTTGGGAGTCCACCTCCTCCTGGAGGCATGATCCCAACAGGCCTCTGACCTATTTAAGATGGATGAGGATGCAAACAGAATACTGCTGTGCTGTGATGCATTCAAGAGTTAGGGGTTGAAGGGAAGGTTAGGCTCCAAACTAAGCTAGCGTATTCTGATATCACATAGAGGAGGCTGCAGCAGGAAGAAAGAGGCCCATCAGTTCCTTAGTGGGATGTTTGGCACAATCTTCACAACTATACACTCCCCCAACCCACATACATACTTTCTGTCTTGGAACCATAAATGGACATTTGTTGACATATAATTTATCAGATTCCAGAGATACAGATGCTCTTGCTCACAAAGCTCTAAAAACTCGGATTTTTTGGATTGAAATCATTCAACTGGTTAAAAATATGCAGCATAATTCCATTTATGCAAGTGTTCAGGGATCATGTTGATAGACCATGAGTGCAATTCCTGCAGGGCCTCATGAGTCTAGGAGAAACCCCTGATGAATCCTGAATCCCAGACTAGCTGTGCTGCAGAAAAATTAAACAGGTGTCCAATAGCACCTTGAAGACTAACAACATTTATTTAACTACTGTCAGTCAGAGCTCACTTTATTGGAAGCAATGTTCCTGGGCCCTTCCAATGCATCCACCAAACGTGGAGAAGTCAAAGCTTTGTGAGGATTACAAAACATCCCAGGAATCAACTGGCGGTAATCTAATTCAGCCCAGTGATTCTAAGCAGGATCCTCCCTATGCTTTAGAGGTTTCCCAGTTCATTCAGAACCGAATAGTTCCCTTTTGTACCATGCCAGATGTATCTGCCAACCCTGCATGAGGAGACAAGTCCAGATGGCACAAGCATATGAACTGTGCCACACAATTACGGAGAAAACAAAAACACTGCAATGGGTCAGCCTGCTCCTGACTATGGCAGCTGGGCTTCTTGAAAATAAGCTGTCCTATGGCAGATTCAATTAACATTTACGATATCTAACTGATGTGTTGAATATATATTAGTTTCTATAGTCATAGGATAGTCATGCAGGGAGCTGAGGGAATGAAAAGATCAGTTTACATATCACAGCCACCATATGAAGGCCACCAAAATCTACCCAAGGACCACAGAAGCTATTGAAGAAAACTTCTCATAATTTGGAGGAGGGGGGACATAGCTGTTGAAAGCCATTCTCCACGTGGATTTGTTTTTAGCATGGAGGGTTGTCCCACTAGTGGTAGCAACCATCAGGAATGTATTGCACCATCACAGATCGTTTCAGCACCATTGAGGTGATCTGTGTCATCAGCTGCTTAGAAGTTGTACGTTTGGTGAAGACACCACCGTGCCGATGCCTTTCTTAGCAGCTTCTGCATGGCTGCCTTAAGATCCAGAAACAGCCTTTGAGCTGGGTCCCCCTTGGCTCCGGCTGGGGTTGGGGTTGGGGGTAATGTTGCCAGATGCAGGCTGGGAAACTCCTGGGAATTTTGGGATGGAGCTTGGGGAGGACTGGGGTCCCAACAGGGACTAATGCCATAGAATCCATTCTCCGAGGCATTCATTTTCTCCAAGGGAACTGATCTCTGTAGTCTGGGGGATCCCCAGGTCCCACCTGGAAGCTGGCATCCCCACTTTGAGCGAATTTCAGTAGCACAGACCACCTGACTCCAAGCTCTCCCCAGTGTTGGAAAGCAAAACTCCTAGCCCCCTGGCTGCAGGGGTCATTAAAATGATAATGAGGGCTTGTTACCTCACTCAAGCAATCGCGCAATGCAATCCTTAATCAATGGATTTAGAAGGGTATAATTCTGCTTTGGATTGTATTGTATGTCACTGTGCTTTGGTTGACTGATCACATTTGCATATATTTGCTTATGAGGAAAAATATTTTAAAGGGGAAAAGGTGCTCTTTTTGTTCTCTCATCATTAAAAGAGACGACCAGGTGCTTTCTTAGAAGTGGTAATCCTTACTGTCTCTCAGACAGGAGACCCGGTGCTCTGTTTTGCAGTTTTTATATGAAGTTGTAAAATAAATAATATATTTTTTTAAATCTGCTGACCGATTAATCAGGAGCACTGTTTTATGGATCGAAATGCGTCAATAAATTAATTTTACCACTTAATCAACCAAATATTACAGCCCCAGTAATAGTACTTTTAACATGCATACAGTGCAATCCCTGAGGACTGAAAGGGCTTCATACATTGTATCAGTTACCCAATGAGACAGCAGTCAGTACTACCGCCATATTACAGACTAAAGAGAAAAAGCTAAGAAATAATGCTGGACTCAAGCCCCTTCCGCACATGCAGAATAAAGCACTTTCAATCCACTTTCAATGCACTTTGCAGCTGTGCGGAATAGCAAAATCCACTTACAAGCAATTGTGAAAGTGGATTGAAAGTTCATTATTCTGCATGTGTGAAAAGGGCCATAGACCAGACAGTCTGATTGACTTCAGAGTTACTTCAGAATTGACTTCAGTGATCTTAGAAGGGTGTTCACTCTGTGTAGAACAATGACACTCTGATCATTTCTCAAAAGGCCACAATAGCTGAGATAGCAACAGTGGTGTAGCGCCCAAGGGACGGAGGGGCGCGATGCCCTGGGCGGAGCAGCGGCGGAGGCATGGCTGGGCCATTGAGGGGGCGTGGTGGGGGCGTTCCAGGGTTGTTCCAGGGCTGGGCAGGAGCAGGTGACACTGCAGCAGGGGCACAGGGCATGTGCACACCTCAGGCACAGTTTCCCTTTGCTCCGCCTCTGGCTAGCAAAGCCCCCTCCTACTGTGGGAGTGTGCTGCCTCTGTGAACTGCAAGAGACATTTGGCACAGGGAGAGGCGGAAGTCACTGGCTCACCTTTGTGCCACTTCAAGAGGCTTCATAGCAGCTCTGTCGCCCTGTGCCCTTTGCCACAGCAAAGCATAACAGGATGGTACCTTAGGGACTTGTGCAGTGGAGGGATTCAAATAATTTAACAACCTGTTCCGGTGGTGGGATTCAAATAATTTAACAATTGATTGTTTAACAAGCACCATTTTAACAACCGGTTCTGCCGAAGTGGTGCGAACCTGCTGAATCCCACCACTGGACTTGTGAGAGCAGAAGTAGCAAGCTTGGACAGCACAGCCCTGCTCACCTGGGGTGAGATGGCACCCTAACAAGGGCACATATGACCTTGTTTGCTTCTGAGATCGAACAGCCAGCATAACACTTTGCTGTCAATCAGCTACAGGCCAAGGGTTTCCACATAACTGGTTGGTGGCTTTGGTACATTCTGTGTTTGGGGACAGGTGCCTTCTTCTCACTTTGCTTAGCTGTCCGAGGAACAGAGGCCGACTGCTGGCTGCTCTGCAGACAGGCCTGGTCTCTTTCCTCTCTGCGCCTGACCAGAGATGCCAGGGCAGCCACCCTCCCCATCTCCAGCGTTTGCCTCCAGCAGCCCACCCAGCCAGTTCCCCATGAGCAGAGTCCGCACTCACCAGCGCCACACTGGCAGGCTCAAAGAAGTGCCAGCACACAGCCATTTGTGAAACGATGTCACCAGCGCAGCGACCACCCCCGCAGCCTTTATCCTCTCAGCAGATTACAGAGGGCCCTTTATGTTTGGGAAAGATTTAGTTGACAAGCCAGGGAGCCCTGCCTGCTGCTGTGGTTGCTCGCTGCTATAAAGCTGCTTAGCCTGGCCTCCAGTGCCATGGAGCTAAACCTATTACTGGATGATTTGTATTGAAGGTAGGTGCTACGTTCCACTAGTGAGTCATGGCCGTGATTGTGGTAGTTTAACTCCTTATACCTGAAGTGGCCAACAAGTCCATCCTGACAGAGCAACTGGAATGCACAGCAAGGAAAGGCAGAGCGGGAAAAGCAGACAGACAGATGATTTTCCAGTGTGCTGTTCACAAATATACTGCATCCCTCAAAACAATTCTCCCATTGTCCACAATCCCTTATCATGCAGCAGCCTCTCTCCCCCACCCCCCACCCCCTTATCACACTGTTAGAAGCGGATGGTTTGCAAAGGGAAATCCAGCAATGAGTGGGTTAATCAAGACTGAGCTTACTGTACCTCGACCAATTAAATAGCACAGCCCACTTTGATATATTTGCTTGCAGTGACTGGAAAGCAGCAGTAAGCGCGTTGGAAAAGAGAGACATAACTGTAGCATTTGTAATCCATAATCCTAGCAGGCACATCTGGAATAAGAGCTGTAAAACACCAGGATGAAAAGCACCTAGCAAGTAATTTTAACCCAGTGGCACATTTACTGTCATTCTTTTATAGCATCTGTCTCTCAGATCTCCAAATGATGCATTTGTTGATGAAATGTGGTGAGTCTGTGAAATTATTATTCTGTCTTACTTCACTATATTAAAAAAAACCCCAAACCCATTAATTAAGATACTTCACATAGCCCATATGGGTATCTTAAGCTGTGCAAAGGGCATCTTTGTGGAAAGGGGGGAAATCCATATACACAGAGAAATTCCATAGTGATGCACCCGTCATCCTGACCTGCATTTTATTCATGGAGACAGAGGATTGTCCTTACTGAGCCCATCCAAATTCCCCTGGAGAGTCCAGAAATCTTTTTATGTTACATCACATTTGGTTACTATGGAGACAACCATGATGTCAGAGACAAAGGTGGAGATTAGCTGCTGGGTTCTTACTAAATAAATCTTCTTATCATTATTGCAAAGATGAAACAGGAAGAGGATTGCAGTAGTCAGAGAAGAGGCAGGGAGTGAGGGAAAAATTCCCCTCCTGTTAGAAATATGCTTCGGCTTTCCTGTTCAGTTTCCTAGGGCACATCTGCAGCAGTACAACATTCTTAGGACTAATAAGAAACCTTATCATATTACCCAGAATTCAAACGAAATATTAAGGTGACATTTTGCCCAGCTGTAGAGACTATTCTGTGGAGACAGGCGAAGGCCCCCCTCTCTCTTCATTTCCTGTTTTGTTGTTATTGTGAGTGTGTGTAGGATGGCACAAAGCTTGGCCTATCTATTTTAAGACTGTTTTAGGCTCCCCTGAGCAGGTTGTGGAAACTCCAGCTGTCTCAGACTGGGCACTAAGAGACAGCATGTCATTTCCTGGGGGGTCTCCCCTTCGGCTAATTTTATACGTGCCACTTCTGCCTATGGTTTCATGTCACTGAGCAAAAGGAGGGAAGGACATTCAGCACTTCCAGCCACATGGAAGAGAGCCAAATGTCACCCCAGGATTGTCACAGCTCACTCAGGACCTTTGCAGATGATGCTGTCTTTTGTACACACTAAATGCACAGCTGTGGTGCAGGCATTTTTCCTCAAGGGCAATTCAGTTACTGGGATATCCTTGAGCAATTTCTATTGCCAAGTTAGACTTTTTTTAAAAAAATCCTCTTGGCTTTAAATGTTTGATTTCATTAGAAAGGGGCTCTTGTTGGTGTTCTGGTGACTGGGTTGTTCTTGTTTGGTTATATTTTGACTGATTTTTTTTTAAAAGATATGAAACTGTCTTGTAGTACATCAGATCATTGGTCCATTTAAGCCAGTGGCAGTTTAACTTGTAAGAATTACAGGAAGTATGTATATCCTTAAATGCAATGTGCATCCATTACTAAGGGGAAAGGTTGCATGTATGGACTAAATGCGCCAGGGCTAAGACAAGTCTAGATTTGCCTTGCCATATACCATAGAAACACTGCTCAAGACATTTATGTTATGTAACAACCTAAGGAACAAGTCACTGATAAGCAACCAGTCTAATGTTTTGTTAAAATGGTTTTGTTGAAATAGTTTTTACCTTGTAGCTGGGGGGAGCAGTAAGATAGAACAGGTTTTTAAACCAGCATATAAACTCAGGCCATGCCAGCATGGTGTAGTGTTAAGAGCAGGTGGATTCTAATCTGGAGAACCGGGTTTGATTCCCCACTCCTCCACCTGAGTGGCAGAGGCTTATCTGGTGAACCAGATGTGTTTCCGTACTCCTACATTCCTGCTGGGTGACCTTGGGCTAGTCACAGTTCTTTGGAATTCTCTTAGCCCACTTAACTCACAAGGTGTCTGTTGTGGGGAGAAGGGAGTTTGTAAGACCCTTTGAGTCTCCTCACAGGACAGCAAGGTGGGGTATAAATCCAAACTCCTCCTCCTCCTCCTCCTCCTCCTCCTCCTCCTCTTCTTCTTCTTCTTCTTCTTCTTCTTCTTCTTCTTCTTCTTCTTCTTCTTCTTCTTCTTCTTCTTCTTCTTCTTCTTCTTCTTCTTCTTCTATGAACTTTGTACTACTTTAATATTCCTCCCCCCTCCCCAATACTCGTATCTGTTTCATGGCTGTAACAGCTGTACTTTATATAGTTCAAACTATTTACATATTAAGGTGATATTGGGTTGGTATCCAAAGGTCATGTTCTGCCTCACTGCAGCCCACTGAACTCTCTAGGGGATGGGAGACCCTCAGGAGCAGTGTAGGGAATATAAATAGAGGGGAACTGTTCACATATTTAGAAATATTAATCTGTAAACAAGGATGAAAGTGAGGAGAGATGACCCCCAAATTTTCACATGATGTTCCTCCCTGTTCTGGGCAGGTAATTGGACCTTCAAATCGCTGAAAGTCCATACCTGAGCCAGGTAAAACATCTTTTTCCTGGTGCACCAGGCCATGAAGCTGGCTGTGTTTAACTGTCACCCTTAGAATGTTCGTGCAGCCTGTCTGTCTGTGGCCGGAGGGGTTGGTATGAGGGCTTAGAATGTTCGTGCAGATGGCCACAGATGAGCAGTGAAAACAGTAAATAGGTAATACTGGTAGGCAATACAAGTGGAAGTGAAACACATACACACTTTGCTGTGTGAGACGTCAGGTAACTTTCACACGCAGGTAACTTTCACTCTCTGTGCCTCACCCAATACTACCACACAACACACATACTCTCATACACATCCAGCTCATCCTCACACACCTCACTCTACCCTTCCTCACATCCAACCACCACTTACCCACTTCCTCACCCATATTCGCCACAGCTCTCTTTTACTAAAAGCGAGCTGGAGTTTGCCTTTTTCTTCTAAGACAATCTGCGGGGTGGGGGCGAACCAACACTACTGGCTCTGCTTATTTTGCACATGGCCCTTTAAGAACCCAGGGAGCTGGCCTCGGAGCGCCTCACCACCCTGCCTCTGCTGCCTCCTTGCCCCAGTTCTGCCTTACCCAAGCCAGGACTGTGCATGTCAACCAGCCTCATGGACAGCGGGATTCACACTCTGGACAGTTCCGTTGTGGAATGGAAAGGGTTACCTTATACTAAAAAAACAAGACACCACCATATAACAATGTGAATTGAAAAGGGAAAGAGGGATTCCATTTGACCACCCCAAAAGATCATTGGACCTGCATGGACATCTGTGTGGGTTGCAGACTGTGATGAGAAGGACAATTGCCACAGCAACGTGTGGCTGGGCCCACAGGTGGGATCCAACCAGTTCTCACCACTTCTCTAAAAGTGGTTACTAATTTTTTCTGAGTGCCGAGAAGGGGTTACTAAAGCAATGTCCCTGCCCAATAAGGACTGGAGGTGCGTGTGTGCGGCGGCGCCACTGTTTGAATCCCACCACCATTGGAACCTGTTATTAAATTTTTGGGATCCCACCACTGGCCGGGCCCCGGTAGTATAGGAATAAAAGATGTATACTGTAGCTTTTACTTTTCCATTTCTATAAGCCTATAAAAACAGAAACATTTTCTTATCTGCCTTTGTGATGTATACTGTAACAGGAGTGTGTCTGTTCTGATCATGATTTAATATATGATAGCTAGTGTGGAACAGAGGTTGGGACATCAGGCTAGGAAGGGCAAGATCCAGGTTCAAATTTTGTCTCAGCCACAAAGCCCTTGGGTCAATCACGGTCTCTTCTAGTGAAGATAAAATGGAGGAGGAGGAGGAGGAGGAGGAGGAGGAGGAGGTATAAGCAGCTCCTCAGAGGAAGGGTTGGATAAAAAGATGGTAGTTTTGCTGTGGATCTTCTATAGTCCTATATAACATGACCTATCTGCCTATGGCATTAGCTGCAATAAGTATTAGATGCTAGAATCAACATTTGCTCTTTTTATTTCTGATTACAATTCTGTTTGGTGACTTTTATGAATGAGTGTGCTCTGTTTTTAAAGAAAATCTGTGTGATTGTTCAAATCTGGGGTTAGTAGGATTCCACCTAATCTTTAGTACTGTGAGCCAAATTGTTGAAAACATGCATAATGCTCCTTTAGGGGATATCTGGTTACATAATGAAAGCTAGGAAGCTTGTAACTCAAGACCATAGCTAAATGCAGTTTGGGGATATTTTAAGGTGCATTTAATATATTGTCAATGGTAGAGGTAGAGTTAAAGAAACTTTTCAAATCTGATTTGCCAAGTAACCCCCGCCCCCAGGTGTACCAAGGGAAGAAAGGTATAAGAGCTCTTTTAGACCCTGATGATGTCACACTTCATTAGTTGTGAGAGATTTTTGTGATGCAGAATCCCACAATCTGCTGAAATAGAAACATGCTTTTTTTGTTTACTTATTTGATTTTTTTGTTGAGACTCAAAGCGAATTTGTGAGATTAAGCACTGAATTGCTTACAAGTATTGGCTCAGAAATTGTTTTTGATTGTTTTTAAATCAGAGAACATATTTCAGTCGCATGGGGGGTTTCAATTGGTTCCGTTAGAAAATCATGAGATTAGGCCTCCTAAGAAGCCACACGGAGCTGATGCACATTCAAGCTTTCTAGAGAATGAAATAGTTCTGGAGAATGAAATAATGTTTGAGCTAGTTGGTGAGAGAAAAAGGCACACATTGGCCATTTCCCCACTGAGAAATTAAAGCCGGATACAACCAGGTTTGAAAAGAAACAGCACCTTTTCATCATGGTTTCTCCCTCCCCACTGCAGCGGGTGTCTAATGAAGACCTTGATGTCTATCGCAGAATCAAACAACGTAACACTCCCCACGAACACGTGATTTACTCGGCGGGTCTGCTCTTTCTCGTCCTGATTGGCTGTTGTGTTGGGGCGGGAACTTTTTTAAAAAACTTTTTTTTGCACAGCTACGTTGCTACGTAGATGCGTAGGCAGAATTTACTCACCTTCTGATAGGCTACTGTGCTGGAGCACTACTCCACCCCGATTGAAAATTCATGTTATTCTTCTTCTCGTTTTTACATTCTAATGAAGCCACACATAAACAATTTATCAAAATCATTGTACCGTAGCTTCGTATTTACGTTCCTTTGAAGCCACTCCCAGCGCGGTACACAAAAAAAGGCTGCGCGCAGTCTGTGCACAGCCCACTGCACTCTGATTGGCTGGAAGGTTCGAAGGGCAGGAAGAACAAACCGTGTCTGTCCCCTGTTTCTCCCCACTGATCCTGCTTCGGAGCGTTATTGAAAAAAAAGGTACACTTCAATGCAGGTTCTGAAAAAACGCAGGATAAGGGGGGGAGTGCGTGCCAGAACCGGGATGAATCCATGTTCGGCACTTAAGCGGTAGGGAGTTCTTGATTAAACTGTGCTTTTTCATGTGAGTATCACGCGATAAGTTGACCGTGGGGAATCGACCATTATGTCAAGGAAGGAAGAGGTAATGAGGAAATATGTTATGATCCTGCAAGATATAGAAGCAAAACAAGTGACCAGAAACAAGAATATGGCACAGGTACAGAGTGACTCTGGAAAGATGCTGCTAGTCAGAGCAGACTGGTAGACCCATGGTCTGATTTGGTATAGGGCAACTCCATGTGTGTTCATATTTTGTCACCTGGCATCTAACTCATCAATTTCTGTGTTTGCTTTGGGGGGCGGGAAGTTTCACAGTTAAGAAACTGGAAAAGACCAAACTTTGTCAACTGATGTCCACTCCATTTCAATTCTGAAAGTGGGGCACACAAAGCAAATACAGTTGATCTTATTTCCAATTGTACAGCCTGGACTCTTATTTCCAAAAAGTATACAAAGATATGCTTTCCCCCCAAATGACAGATCATTTCCCTTGAATGTTATGGCATTTTACCTCACTGTTCACAGTTCCCACCCCAAGATATCTGAAACTGAGTGTACTTCATGGATCTAATGATTATAGATCAGTAGCCCATGGAAGCTTGTGCAGCTATAAAGCTATCATTCATTCATTCATTCATTCATTCATTCATTCATTCATTCATTCATTCATTCATTCATTCATTCACTCATTCATTCATTCATTCATTCATTCATTCCCCGCCTTCCCCCCAGTTAGTTCTTAAGATGTCACAATTTTCCTTTCTGTTTTTGCTATAGCAGACTAACATACTGTAAACTTACTCATAATAATAATACATGAAAATTCAACCATGTTAAGGAATTCATGGGTAAAATATTAAAACAGAAATCAATATTAGAATAGAAAAAATACCCAGTAACTTCCAATGCCCATCCTAGGCATAAATACACTCTTTCTAAACCAAGTGACGTCAGTTGACTTAGATAGATGGATTTAATTGCTTAGAACTGAACTGCCAAATATCAAAACAGAATCATTTAAACAGCCATTCTGAAGGCCTGTTGAAACAACCCCTCTCCTATCTGCTCAGGAATTACTAAAAGAGGTGCTGTAGCTACGTCTAAATTTTGTTGATTACTATAAGAAGAAAATGCTTCACTGGGCTAGTGAGATCAATGGGACTAAAACACTTTACTGTAGCTGGTTTGTGCTATGTGATTTTATAAGCAGACAGGAAATTTTGGGTAACATAGCAAACAAAACTCTTCCCTTGTTTGCTTATCACAGTTTAAAGTGCAGTCTGAAATGTGATTATGTGCCTGGCTTTAGTGTTTCATGAGAATGTTTTTGTGGCATTGTTTCTGATGATGGGCATCTTTCCCTCTCATTCAGTCTGCTTCCACAGTGTAATACAATGCCAGCTCTCCTATCCTGTCCCACAGGGAATTTGGGTTTCAAGCTGAGCTGCTGGGCATGCAGCCGTACCTCTTCTATAGCTCTTTCATCCCACCATCATTCCAACATGTCAAAGAACTGTGTGAGTCACCTGAACTTAGCTTGAGCTTGGATGACTTTCTGGACTTCCTCTTCCATGATTCCTTGGGCAGTTTGCTGCAATGAATTGGTCATACTTGGCAAAGAATGTGAAGAGAATAGGTACTATGTTCCATTTAGAGGGCCGCTCCATGAGCCATTCTGTGGTTAAAATCAAATGATAGGTGGGAAGAAATTAAGGAAATAAGTCAACCAAGCAGAGATTGGTCCAGCAAATAGTTAATTTTTTTCATTTATACCATCATTTAAAAAAAAAAAGCCCCTCTCATAACCTTTTTCAGAACTATTTATCTCCATTTATGGGACATAACTTGTTTTCTAACTTGTGTGTAAGTGCCATAAATCCACTTCCAATTCATGCTCCTATGAATTAATGATTTTTAAAATGTCCTATCATTAACAGTCTTGGTCAGGTCTTGCAAACTGAGGCCCCAGGCTTCCTTTATAGAGTCGATCCATCTTATGTTGTGTCTTCTTCTTTTCCTGTTGCCTTCAAATTTTCCTGGCATTATTGTCTTTTCCAGCGACTCTTGTCTTTGCAATATGCAAGCTTAATCATTTTAGCTCCTAGAGACAGATCATGCTTGATTTAATCTAGAACCCACTCATTTGTCTTTTTGGCAGTTCATGGTAGCTGTAAAATTCTCCTCCAGCATCACATTTCAAAAGAATCAACTTTCTTCCTGTCTTCTTTCTTCACTGCCCGACTTAACACCCATATGTAGTAATAGGAAATACTGTGGCATGAATTAACTTAATCTTGGTTGCCAGTGACACATCCTTACACAAGAAACTTTTCTACCTCCTTCCAGAGGCATAGCAAGGGGGGAAACCTCTGGTGCACCGGTGTGTCCTCCACCCCTGTCCCGCCCCGAAATGCCCCCACAACGTCCCCGCAACGCCCCAGAATGCCCTCACCACACCCCCACAGGGCATGCTCCCCAGTGTGTTGTGCCCCCTGTCCCCTTGGAGCTGCACCTCTGCCTCCTTCACAGCTGCCATTTCCAGTCTCAGGCCCCTTCCGCACACGCAAAATAATGCGTTTTCAAACCACTTTCACAACTGTTTGCAAGTGGATTTTGCCATTCCGCACAGCTTCAAAGAGCACTGAAAGCAGTTTGAAAGTACATTATTCTGCATGTGTGGAATGAGCCAGTCGCCTTCTTGATTGCAGTTTTCCTTTGGGTTGATGATGCAGCCAAGCAATAGAAATTTTGAACAATTTCAATTTCCTCATCGTCAACCTTAAAGTTAAGTAATTCCCCAATATGAAGTCCTGTCTTCTGGATTTGCAGCATCAATCCTGCTTTGGCACTTTCTGCATTAACTTTCACCAATAGTTGTTTCAAAATCTTCACAATTTTCTGCTTGTAATGTGGTATCATCCACATATTTCAAATTGTAAATGTTTCACTCCACTTTCATCTAAATCTCATCCAGTCTTCCTTATGATATGTTCTGCATATAGATTAAAGTGGCAGGGAGATAAAATGCATCATAGTCTGACATCCTTGCTAATTGGAAGCCATTCTATTTCTCCACATTCTGTCCTAAGAGTTTCCTCTTGTCTAGAGTATAAGTTGCACATCAAAGCAAGCAGATGGTGTAGCACACCCATTTCTGTTAAAACCAGTCATATGATCCACACAGTCAAATGCTTCTCTGTAATCTGTGGAACACAAGCTAATTTTTCTTCTGAAATTGCCTCATATGTTTCAGTAACCAACGTAAATTTGCAGAATTTCAAACTAGATATGAGAAAACATGAATATTTAGTGTACAGCTCCTTTGATAGGAACATTCTCCCAAATCCCAAACAAACAAAAAAATCTGTGGCACATAATACTGACTCCAGGGGATTCTGGGCTGAAACTCAAATCACAGAGTATCCAAATCCATTGACTTCATACGCTGAGTTCCAAATTGCACATGTCACAAAACATTCATTCACTTTCGTTTAAGAATATGAAGCTGTCCATACCAAATTGTACCCCTCATATACTTGGTTCAGCACTTCAGATTCTGATTGACAGTAGTAACTCCCTGGCTGAGGAAGGTCTTTCCAAGCACCTACCACCTTTTAACAGGAGAAGCCAGAGTTCTTTGGCACTCAACACAGATTCTCTACTATTGAATTGCAACCTCTGCCTTTCAGTCCACCTTCAAATGAAGAAGAGTTGGATTTATATCCTCCCTTTCTCTCCTATAAGGAGACTCAAAGGGGCTTACAACTTCCTTTCCCTCCCCCCATCCCCCACAACAAACACCTTGTGGGGTGGGTGGGGCTGAGAGAGCTCCAAAGAACTGTGACTAGCCCAAGGTCACCTAGCTGGCATGTGTAGGAGTGCACAAGCTAATCTAGTTCGCCAGATAAACCTCCACAAAGCTCAAGTGACAGAGAAGGGAATCAAACCCGGTTCTCCAGATTAGAGTGCACCTGCTCTTAACCACTACACCACGCTGGCTCTCAAGTGGACTCACATTTAAAGTAATCAAAAATGCAACCCAAAATCAACACATTGTGGACAGTATAATCAATCAGCACTGTGATCAACAAGGTAAACATAAACTTATAAAACAACTCAGTTGTATTTAATACAGACTACTGTTAAGCCATGCCATTATTTGAGATGTGAATTTCACATTTGGTAGGAATGGATTTATGGCTTCCATGTCTTTATCACAGACATAAAAATGATCTGTTTGTATCCCACTATAAAATGGGGAGGGGGGGGGTCTAGTTTCTCATACCTGGAAGTCCCTCAAACAGCTAGTATAATTTTCAGCCTCTGCCTGTGCTGCTCTGTACAGTTGGCAAAGTACTTGTCCTTAAACTGGTACCAAAGTCTCATATTTGACCTATGACCATCATGTCATGAATCATTAATCTTCTCTCTGTGTCGAGGCCGCACCTGCATCTCCCCACTATATGGCTGCTTACATCTAGCAGGAAACGAGTGCACTGACTTGTCACCAACACTTGCTCTTGATCTAGCGCAGACCTGGAGAGTCTAATCGTGTTAATTTTTGCCTCAGTGTACCTAGTCTAGATCCTTTCACTTGGTTATCTATTTGTGCCCAGCCAGCACTCTATCAGGTTGCCCTGTGGCACACTTCTCACTTGTCTGCTGAATACTGCGATGCATCTAAATTTGTAGCCAAACCATTGACTTAGTGCAAGGAAACTCAGGCAGTTTCCACTGATTTATTAGAATGGCAATAATTTGCAAGGCTAAAGTGCTGATTTGCAACCAATTACTACTTTTTAACAGAATAGGCCTGTGATGTCAAAACATTTTCAGTGCCATTTTTAAGTTCCTATAAACATATACCTTTCATTATAAGAAACACAGCTTATGCCTTGGTTGTAGGTAATAGAAGAATATTTCATCACATTGTATAGAGTCACTCTTTTAGTACAATGTGAAGGAAACAAAGAGGAAATAATAACGATTTGGAGGACAGCCAGGGGCATACCATTATAAAACAGTTCCCAGGGCAAGCCCTGGGTGCGCCCCCCGCCCAGTGAGTGACAGGCTTGTGGGTGAGGGAGCGGGGTGGGGCAGGTGAACAAGCAATGAGTAGGGTGAGTGAGAGGCGCAAACGGGTAGACAAGCGAAGAGGGCAGGCAGGCAAGCAAGTGGGGCAGGCGGGCGAGTGGCAACAGCAGGTGGGCAGCCAAATGCCCAGGCGAGTGGCATTTCAGTCGTCTGCCCCCTCTTGCCTCCCCCCAGATATGCCATCAGGGACGGCTCCTATCTCCTGTGGGAGGAGGGGCAGAATTTTCCTAAGCACTGAGTGGTAGCAGAATGCAACATAACTACAATCAGTATTCCTGAAAATATAACTAAACATCTCACAGATGTAAAGACTAGCGTATTTATTGAACAACTAGCTTTTGAGACCCAGAGGTCATTTCATCCATTGGAAAGATAGATTTTGAAGGGTCAAATCAATACTTATTATCATGCCAAAGTAAAAACCTATAAACCATTGTAAGTTTGGACATTTTGTTCCGAAAAGACTTCCGTTACCCCATGCTGTGCATCTGCTTACTTGAGGGACCTCCTCCTTCTCAATACGAACCTATGTGTCATCTTATTCTCTTCAGCTTTCAAAGCCTGGGGGGTGGGGTTGGTCCCCACCCAGGAATCTTCCTTTTCTGGACTGATCATGGTTCTTCAGAACAAGGGAAACAGCTTAGTTAGACAGGCTGGGAATGAAGATCCATTATAAATCAAGTCTGTGAAGGGTTGCCACTTGGTTTTTCTAGCTATTACAAATCATTCCGGAAGGGTAGCCATCAGTCATATTAGTCTTGTAGCAGGAGATTTGTGGCACCAGAGACAAACAAAATTTTACTTCAGCATAAGCTTTTGCCTCCTCGGGTTCTCTTCCTCAGATAAAATAAGTGAATCCTCACTATGCAGTCATTTTATATAGGCAAATAGAAATCAATGCCAAGATCAAGGGGCTATGAAGTGTAGGAAGCACAATGGAAAGTGGCACCTCCATCACAGCTGACTTATGGTGACTCCCTAGGTTTTCAAGGCAAGAGTGGTTCAGAGGTGGTTTGCCATTGCCTGCCTCTGCGTAGCATCCCTGAGCCTCCTGGGCAGTCTCCCATCTAAGTACTAACCAGGGCTGACACTGCCTAGCTTCCGAAATCTGATGAAATCAGCCTAGCATGGGCCATCCAAAAGAAATAGAAGAAACCATCCACTAGGCAGACTCAGCAATTATGACTTGCACAGGGCAGTCCTCAGAAGAGTTCTGTCTAGAGCAGGGGTAGACCTAGCAAAGCTCTCCAGGGATGTTCAGGGAATCCATGCACTCCCATCAGTTTCTCTGGGTCAGGCATGGGCCACAATTGGCCATGCTGGTAGGGGCTGATGGGAATTGTAGTTCCTGAACATCTGGAGAGCCGCAGGTTCCCTACCCCTGGTCTAGAGGTGTTCACCAGGGGGCAGGGGATATTATGTTGTGGTTTCTCTTCCAGTCATATAAATCTTTGTCTTTCACCAAATTGCCCCCAGGTCGTAAAGGAGCTAGACCTTCCTATCCAAAAAAGACGTGTCCAAGGTTTTATGCAAATTGGACTAAGGGGTCCAGTTCTACTGGCCTCTGAACAAGATGCCCCCAACCATCCTTCTTAGTAGCAGTGGCATAGTGGCTAAGAGTAGGTGCACTCTGATCTGGAGGAACCGGGTTTGATTCCCAGCTCTGCCGCTTGAGTTGTGGAGGCTTATCTGGGGAATTCAGATTAGCCTCTGCACTCCCACACACGCCAGCTGGGTGACCTTGGGCTAGTCACAGTTCTTTGGAGCTCTCTCAGCCCCACCCACCTCACAGGGTGTTTGTTGTGAGGGGGGGAAGGGCAAGGATATTGTAAGCCCCTTTCAGTCTCCTGCAGGAGAAAAAGGGGGGATATAAATCCAAACTCCTCCTCCTCCTCCTCCTCCTCCTCCTCCTCTTCTTCTTCTTCTTCTTCTTCTTCTTCTTCTTCTTCTTCTTCTTCTTCTTCTTCTTCTTCTTCTTGGGGCACAGAATGGGAGGGGAAAAGGCCCCACCCCTACAACTGAGAGAGGAAAGGGGGGAGCCAGACAGACTAGCAGCTCCACCTAGCTCTGTGCTTGGCTTACACCAGCCAGGAGTTGCCTTCCCTAGGGCCAAGGAAGACTCATGCTGGCCAGAAGCTATTGTCTCTGCAGCAGATGAGACCCTCCATCCCAGAAAACCTGTTGGGGGTGGGAGGAGGGAACAGATTAGGATCCTTAAATGGCAGCCCTGGGTATTTCCAAATACTCACAGAAATATGAGTATTTCCAAGTACTTACAGAAATACCAGAACACTGGTGTTCCAGAGAATCCCGAATTCCATTCCAGCTACCCAAATATACCTGAAAATGCCGATAAGAAATGTTTCAGGTATATAATTAAAATCAATGGGTTTACAAGGGTGTAACTCTGCTAAGGATGGCACTGGTAATGAAAAACTCAGAAATCTCAAACCTTTGTTCAAGCCAGGATAGGGGGAAGGTCATGTGAAACCTCTTAACAAAACCCAACTCAGCAGTTACATGCCGCCAGAGACCCCCTTGGAAGTTATTTTGTTGGAGAATCATGGCTTTTAGAAACAGAGTGTCTAGGGAGAGTGAAATCTCCCCCCCTCCCCCTTGAATACTGCATTTTTAATGTCAGATTTTTACTCTGGCATGAAACTACTGAACAGGGATTTGCTAAGAGATTTCCCTCAGGGATGAATAAAGTTTAGGATTTCTTACTCATTACAGGTGTTAACTATCTTAGCAAAACCTTGAACTCCCTGCCCATTAGGTGTTAACTGGGCTTGGTATAATTAGTGAATGTCTTTTGTATTTTTCTTAATTTTACATAGTTACTTTCTACTTTTTGTATTTCATGGCCCCTTGACCTTCTGTTTGCTTTTTTCATACTGTCTACATAAAGTGACCCCCAGTTTAGACCTGCTCAGTTAAGATATGCTTCTGAAGAAAAAGATTTTACAACATTAAAGATGATGCTGGAATAAAATTTTCTTAGTCCTTAGGGTGCCACAAGATCCTGTTCATTTTAGTTGCTGTGATGCAGGTGGTGGTTTGTGTATCTTCTTATTAGCTTAGATCAGTAAGAAAACTAGGGCAACAATGTTTTAATTAATTAATTATCACTGAGAAACCTGAGGGCAATTTGACCTAACCATGTATTCATGCAGCCTTCACAAGGTTGATTTTTGTTTTGGCACAAAAGACTTGTCAAACTTTTTCATCTTGTGCAGTGGTGCCTTACCACTTTATGAATCTCATAGGGGACATGGTTTTACTTTCCAGTTTCATCCATTTATCTCTTTGTTTTCTTCTTTTCTTTACTTCTTTCCTTGAATGCTGAATGTTTCTTCCATTACAGGGCTGTATTGCACATCTCCTGTTTCTCATTTGAAAGCAAGAGGGACAGGTACAGCATTCCTGCATAGAAAAGCTGCCCCCTTTCCCACCTGGGATGGGATATCACACTCCTAGAAAGGAATTGTGGCTGTTTCACATGTTACATTCATGCTAAGGGGGAAAGCTGGCCTTTTTATTTAAGAGGTGGCTATGACAAAACACATCCAGAGGACATCTAGTGCCAGTGGCTGGTAACTGCAGCCACACGACCAAGATTAGGACGCAGCCATTTCTGTGCTAGTATTGATCTTATCAGTCGCTGCGGTTCGAATGGTCTGAACTCAGGCTTCCATGATCAGACAAATGGCACAGATCTAAATCAGCAGGATTAGTATCTCAGAATGCTGCAAGTCCATTCCGGGTAAAAGCAGCTGTTTACTTGACTTTGGGAAAAAGGAAGACAAATTGAGGAAAGTTACCACCCTGCAGCTTCACTTTAGAGGCACGCCTCGTCCTCATTATACCTGTAATAGTATTTGAATGAAAAGTGTGTTTGTACTGGGCTTGGTTTATGTGTGTGGGGGGAGGTTGACAAAGAAGGCTGAGTGCACTTTTCCACAACCTTCATTCCCTTCACCCTGTCTTCAGTGGGGCTCTTCCACCTTCCCTCTCTGTGTACTGGACGAAAAGCTGGACCCAAATGTTCGGCATCAGCACATAAGCTGGAGCCTGCACCGCCCTCACAGCAGAATGTACTCAGAGATTCCTATTTTATCCGAGTGTTCTTCCTTTCATGTTTCAGGTGTAATGTTTAATGTTGAGAAGCAGCTCAGCCCCTTTTCCACCTCCTCTCACAGTCTGCCCCTCCCTTGCAAGCATTGTGCAATGACACATGTTAGAACCGTTTGCTTTCTCTTTTCTTTCTTTTCCACTTCACCAGACTGAGCCACAGCAACGCGTGGCAGGGTACGCTAGTTACTAATAAATGGACATGATGAAATATGTAACGCAGTCCTCAAAGAATGGGAATGGCTCCATAGGCTTTTTCCAGAACAGCCACCATGTTGCCTCTAGTATGCTACAAACTATTCATCATTAGTCCAATCAAAGGCCACGTGATTAAACTGACAGATAATTCCCATCACGTCATCTCTACCGGCTGGTCCCATCAGTAAGCAAAAAAGACACGGAGAAGTGGAAAGGATAGGTTATTAGATCTATTCTAGACTGATCAGGTTAATAAGACATTACTCAACCACAAAGATCACTTGATGCCTGTTAGCTAACTGGCTAACAGGCATCAAGTGATCTTTGTGGTTGAGTAATGTCTTGGCTCTGCCTCTCAAGGTTGCTGTTGTAATAACATGGTATCAACCCATATATTTTACTCTGAACTCCATAGAGGGAGAGATAGAACTGTGAAAAGTATCAGTCTTTGCACTTATCTCTTCACTTTTGTGTCCCTATATATCCCTGTCAATGACTTTCACCCCTCCCAGCACTGCCACCCTTGGTTGCCTCAAGGACCCATGCCTGCCTATGTTGCCTGCCCTTGCTGCTCTTATTCCTGAAACCGGTTCTCAGAACACCTGAATACCACCTCAAATTTCCTACAGCTCCCTCCTGAAACTGTGCCTTTTCTCTGGGGCCTTTGGCACAACAGCTCTGCCCTTTTGCCTTATGAAGCTCAGTCCAAGCACATGTGATGAGAATGAACTCATATTCTCTCCCTCTTTCTCCCTGCCTGCACCTCTCTCCCCCACCCTTTGTCTCCCTTATGGCAAAGTTTGGATTGCAAGATCCTCAGGGCAGTGACTTGTCTTATTACATTATGAAATGCATAATTGTGGTACTAGATAAGGGAAGACATACATAAAAATAGAACTCTTACACTAGAGAAATCTGCATTTTGCATATGGAATATATTAAGTTTAAGCAGACCGTAAAACTTTTCACAAAGTGACTACCACTTCACCAATAAAGAAGGCATGTAAAGGAATGATACTTTCCAGAATCTTTTGATTTTTCCACTCCAGTAAAATACATTAGTGCACAGGTGTCAAACTCGTGGCCTTCCAGATGTTATGGACTACAGTTCCCATCACCCCCTGCCAGCATCATGTTATGGACTACAGTTCCCATCATCCCCTGCCAGCATCATGTTATAGACTACAGTTCCCATCATCCCCTGCCAGCATCATGCTGGCAGGGGATAATGGGAACTGTAGTCCATAACATCTGGAGGGCCACGAGTTTGACACCTATGCATTAGTGTTATTTACCCCATTCTACACACCAATGGGGACTTAAAGCTGTTTACAACTCTGTTCCCCCTCCTTTATTTTATTGTCATCACAACAGCCTTTTTGGTAGGGGTTCTGTGTGTGTGAGAGACAGACAGACAGACAGACAGACAGACAGACAGACAGACAGACAGACAGACAGACAGACAGACAGACAGACAGACAGACAGACAGGTGTAGGATCACAGCAAACCTTATAGCAAAGCAGGGATTTGAATCACGTTCTCCCAGATCCTAGACCAGGGATAGGGAACCTGCGGCTCTCCAGATGTTCAGGAACTACAATTCCCATCAGACTCTGTCAGCATGGCCAATTGGCCATGCTGGTAGGGGCTGATGGGAATTGTAGTTCCTGAACATCTGGAGAGCTGCAGGTTCCCTACCCCAGTCCTAGACTGACACAATGACCCACTGGATACTGCGCCTGTTCCATGTGAAATTTATGGCATTACCTCAAGTATGCTTATTTTGAAACAAGAAAGAGAAATGAGATATGATGGCAGGTGATCAAATCTCCCCCAGTTTTTAAATAAGTTAACCGTAGAGGAGTCAAGGGGGAGGGGGCTTAATTAGATTGAAGCTGTATTGCTGAGGGAGGGCTAACCCATTTCTGCACACTATTTCCCTGATTTACTTTCCCTTTCCAGCAGCTATTTTGGTCATCCATGTGTGCCACCACAACCATCCCCTGAGCAAATAGCAGGCCTAAAGAGACAATCTAAATTGGCAAGAAAGGGCAGCCCCTTCCCCAGTCACAGCATACCTGCCCTGATTCTATTTTCCTCCCTACCTCTATCTGCAGCTGTTGCTAACACTTTTTCTTAATGTGGGAAATCTAGTCACAGATCTCCCACCATTTTGTCTATCTGCACACTGAGTTCCCACATGCCTGAAAAGCACACCCAGGAATGCACTGCAGCCATCAACCGGCAGCCCTTGGGAAATGTTAGTCAAGTGCCCTGACTGTATGGGCAGAGCCACTGAACAGAAAACTCTCTCACGTGAAAGAACTCTCTCACTTGTTGTTGATGGAACTACTGCACAAAATGTTCACCACTGAATTAAAAAAAATGTCTTTAATGATTAAAGCCAAAGGGTTTTTAAAAAAACAAACAAACACGAAATGAGTTTGACAGTTCTAGCCTAGCCTCTCAATACAAATTCTGGCTTGCATCAGTTAATTCCAGAGAAGTCTTGGCTAATTGCTCCCTTCTGGCATATAATAGATTGTTTTCTGATCCATTTGTTCATGTGTGAACAAATTCCAAGCTGGCGTACCTACCTTTGCCAGCTCAGCCTTTCCGGTGGCTTCTGCTGAGGCCTAATGTGGCTGATTCATCCTGTTCTGCAGCCTCTGCTTACGCACCACGGGGCACTGTTTACTTCCAAGCCTGAATGGCCAGCTTGCTAAATTAAGCCTTTCAACAATAGTTTGTTGATTCTCTCATTAGGTTTCCATAGGCTCTGACTGCATAAAAAGGGTTGTTTTAAAGGGCATGAGTGATTGCTGTGCAAGTGATTCAGCAAAGAAATGGTCCTTAGTGATTCTCTAAATGGCCCTGAGTCAGATACTTTAAGGACATCTGGAAGCTTGTGCTTCCTCTGGTGTGCCTATGGATATGTGTGGATACATACGGGGGTAATGCGTTAGTTGCCATCAGCAATGGCACAGTAATAGTCAACATTGGGATGGGCTTCTCATGCAAGTTTCTGGCTCAGTGTCAGAGATTGACAGGAGTGGGCATATGCAGAGACCCATACCCCAGGGGGGCACAGGGGGCTAGAGCCCTGGACGCCACTTCCTGCGGGGGGCACATTGCAGGGCCACACCCCTGCTTGCAATTGTGCCCTGCCCCTGAACTCCGTATGGTGTTCAGGGCAGGGGCACAGTTGAACATCAGTCAGTGAGGGCTTGCTCCACCCCCAAGCTACATGTGAAATTTAAGGCAGGGGCGCCGGCCAACAGGACTTGCCTTCCCCCCAAGTCTATTGGAGCTCAGGAGTGGAGTGGGCCTGTTTGATGCTGACCTCAGCTTGCTTAGGTCCAGCTTTAAACTGCAGGTTTTGAGTCTGCAATTTAAAACTCTATCCAAGCCTCACTGAGGCCAGGATCAAACTGAGTACCAAGGCTCACCAGCTCCAGCTTTATGTTGTTGGCTCTGCCCCCCAAGCTCCACCTGACTAAACTGCTGTTCTTCACTTGGAGTCCTGTCAGTTGCCAGCCAGTAGCAACCCTACAACCAAATTTTGTCAAGCTTGCCATGAAGGATTTAAGAAGTGCAAATATGTGCCTGTACGCTTCTCAACATCAGACTCAAATTCTGTGATGAGTTTCAGATGTACTTGGAAGCAGTGAGTTCTCTTGTAGCTTTGTGTGCTTCTGAAGATCAGGGCAAAGTCAAGAATGAGACTCCTCTCAAGTTCTAACCCCATATCCAGAAACTTCACAAAGGGCCTAAAAATGTTTTGTGTCTTGACTGGTCTTGACTGGTTCTGACAAACTTAGGAGATCTATATCTATAAATGCGAAATACCACTGACTGACTCATTGACTCACTGACTCATCAAAAGAACTCAAAAAACACCGAACCTACAATGTTGAAATTTGGCACACTGGTTCATTATGTGGTTTAGGTGCTCACTAAGAAAGGATTTTTCAAAATATTCAGTTTTACTCAAGTTATGACACATTTACTGTTGAACTCAGGCCATCTACGTAACTGTTGAACTCTGGCCATCTGCAGGAACATTCTAAAGGTGACAGTTAAAAGCCTGCTTGCCAAGCTAAAAGATGCCAATCTAAAGGGGAGGAAAAATTATTCGTTTCACAGGAGATTTTAATGAAGGGCACTTTGACGCTCTACTTCCATGTGTCGAATCGACAAGTTCTGATAATGCCCACCAAACAACAAGCACAATTGAGCCAATGGTGGCCCAACTGGATTCTACCACCAATCTCCTCACCGCATACCAACCTGTTCCTTCTGTTGAAACAGCTAAAGGGAGGAGAGGGATTAAATGCAGAAAGTGATCTACAGATTCGATTAGAAAAAGACAACTACAGGAAGCTGCTGCAAAATATGCAAAAAACAACCCAGATGTTCATAAAGAGGCTGTGGGAAAGTGTGCTGAATGTCACCCTGAAGTTCACAGACAGAAAGAGCCTGCTGGATCAGACCAGAGTCCATCTAGTCCAGCACTCTGCTACTTGCAGTGGCCCACCAATAGGTGAGGCTTTCTAGCAGGAACCTGCAGTACCTAAAACGAGAGTGGCAGAGGCCCAAAAGGGCAATTCATTTGCTGTCAGATCTCCATCTTGTAGGAGGTGGGGCCAGCACCATTACAGCAAAACGTCTGGAGAAAATTCAGGACATTTCTGCTTTGGAAGCCTTTTGTTCTGACTAAATGAAGATTGGTAGCTCCTCATTCTTACTTTATTGTACATTATGAATTGATTTAGAAGATTTGGATATTGGGTATTGTATATTAGAAGGTTGGGGCTGGGTGTAGAACCAGAGAAGAAGTAGCCTTAGAAGGCTTCATGGCAGCTCCACAGGGGTTGCACGGTTCAAATCCAGCCACAGTCACATTGGAGGAGGCAGCAAGCAAGGCCACACGCCTGTTGTTATATATGTATATATAAACCTTTAATGCCATAATTAAAACAATAACAGCAATATAACAGCAACAATGGCAACAGCAGTGTAATAAATACAACCTCCTGTACAGTTATAACCGTTTGCTAATGAAAGAGCACAAAAAGTTAGCCAACGCTTCCAATACACTTGCAGATCCACAATCCAGCATCGTTACCATCAACAATTGATAGATCAGTATTACCAATGGGGTTTTTTAACCACGGGTCTAGATATTTATTTCTGGCTAAGCTGTGTAACGAGCAGTGTAATATCACATGTTGGATTGATTCTTCATAAGCTGAACTGCAGGGACAAAATCTTTCATTAAAGGGCACTTTCTGTATTCTACCCTGAGTGGTAGCTGAAGGGAGAATATTGCACCTGGCAAGAGTCAGGGCTCATCGCAATTTGGGTTCTAAAACCAAATGGAAATATCTAGCCATGGTATACGGCTTTAACGGTATACCCAAGTGCAAGGGCAGCGTTTATTTGCCTGATGTATCAGGTGACTATACTCGAGATCATATAATCTCTTTTTGATAGTCAGCTTTAGCTCATTGGCATTCATTAAAGTCAATGCATCCAAGGATAGACCCATTTCAAGGATTTTTGCCTCAACAAAGGACCACCACTCTGTTCTGGCTATGAAAGAAAGAGCCTAATAGGTGAAACTTTTGTGGGAGTTGTTAAAGCACAAGCGTATCCAGAATTGGAAAGTCATGCACCATGCTCTTGCATGGAGTAAATGTTGGCTCACCTCCAAACAGACCGCAGCATATGGGACCGAGTGAAGTGATTTTAGCATTAAATGCCTTAATGGCTGCAGGTACAAATTCATGACCTTTGGTGCGAAAATAGCGACTGATGGCCTTGCAACTAAGTTTGCTTGATTCAATAGCCAATTTCCTTTGGGTAACCCAAGAGGAGTTGTAATTAAAGTGCAGACCCAAGTATTTTAAATGTTTGACCTGTTCAAGCTGTTCATTGTTTATTGGCCAACTAAATGGTCTCCAAGAACAAGCAAAAATCATTATTTTTGACTTCGCAAAATTAAGCGTCAGGTTATTATGACTACAATATTCAACACAACGTGCTAGTAAACGTTTCAAGCCAGCTTTTGTACGGGAGAGTAATATAGTGTCGTCATCATACAAAAGTAAAGGTATGGTCGCATGATTAAAAATAAGGCAGTGCGAGGAATCCTCCAGCAAAAAGGAAGCCAGATCACTTAAAAAAAAGATTAAATAGGGTCGGGGCCAAAACACACCCCTGTTTGACACCCCTGTTAATTGGTATGTGAGCTCTAAGTATACCATCAGGAGAGCATTTGACGTGACAGGTAGTATCATGATGTAAGGCTATTATTAGTGCAAGTAGCCTTCTGTCAATTCCTAGGTTAACAAGCTTTCTCCACAGTAGATCTCTGGAGACAGAGTCAAAGGCCCACTTTAAATCCAAAAAGGCCACAAACAGGGATGATTTGCTTCTGCTAGTGTATTTTGTGACAAGAGTCCTAAGGATCAAACAATGATCTAAAGTAGATTTTCCATGTTGAAATCCTATTTGTTCTGGGCCAATGATTTTGTTTTGGCCCCGACCCTATTTAATCCATGAAGAGAGTTTATTGTGTAAATGTTTGGCATATACCTTGCCAGTGATGGACAATAAACTAATAGGACGATAATTGGAAGGGAGCAAAAAAATCTCCCTTTTTGAAGACAGGAATTATAATTGCATGGGTCCAATCTGATGGAACAAGAGCTGTTTGATTAACAGATGTAAAAAGAGCTGCTAGTACCAGGGCCCACCAGTCAATAAAGGTCTTAAATAACTCTGGGAGGAACAGGTCGGGTCCTGGAGCCTTATGGTCCTTTAGTTTGAGAACAATTTCACACACTTCTTCCGCACAGACAGGGGGCCACTCTGGACTGTCGTTTACGTAGGCAGAAATATGTAGGTTAGGAGAATGAGGGGTCTCATTAAAAACATCAAAGAAGTACTTCTGCCAGATATGACTAGGTATACACGCCTGTTGTTGCCACTACCGTCAGCAGGATCTAGGGTTGTCAAGTCTGGGTTTAAAAAATTCCTGCGATTTGGGGTGGAGCCTGGAAAAGGTAGGATTGGAGACAAGAGGGACCTCAGCACGGTATAATGGTATACAGTTCATTCTACAAAGCAGTCATTTTCTCTAGGGGAAGTCATCTCTAGCTTGGAGTTTGGTTGTAATTCCAGGAGATCTCCAGATCTCACCAGGAGGTTGGCAACTTTAAAGGTTTGGCTTCCTCCTGGACTATTTTAACAGGCCACGCTATTCCTGGCAGTGCCTTCCTCTCTGCTAAATTTGCATGAGATTTGCATGATTGTGGTTTTACTATACCTAAGGCCTGGTTCATGTATGCAGAAGAATGAGGGGGCAATAGGCGGTAGGATGGACTGGACCATATGAGTCAAGAGGGAGTAGAATTCCAACTTTGAATAACCTTTTGTATTTTTTTAAAAAATACAAAAGGTTATTCAAAGTTGGAATTCTACTCCCTCTTGACTCATATGGTCCAGTCCATCCTACCGCCTATTGCCCCCTCATTCTTCTGCATACATGAACCAGGCCTTAGGTATAGTAAAACCACAATCTGCCGTTCTCTAGGTATGATGATACGTCAATGTGAATGGTTCCAGAATCTTCAGCTGTTATCATTCCTTCAAAACGTGATAATTCAAGTATCAGCACTGTATTACCATTGCACCAATTTGGAGCCACAGGAAATTTCTATATACAGAAGGGATTTCTATCCAGGGAGCATGACTTTCTCCACTCCCACTGCAGCACTGGCGTAATGCCCATTGGGCAAGGTGGGCAGCTGCCCAGGGCATCACCTTGTGGGGGGCATCAAAATGCTGGGTTCATTTTTGGGTATTTTAGTGGTTTTCCATTTGTGGCCTGCAGGGGGCGCAGTTTTTAGGCTAGCGACACCAAAATTTCAGCGTATCATCAGGAGACTGTCCTTATGCTACCTCCCAAGTTTGGTGAGATTTGGTTCCGGGAGTCCAAAGTTATGGACTCCCAAAGGGGGTTCCCCTATCCCCATTGTTTCCAATGGGAGCTAATTGGAGATGGGGGCTACAGTTTTGAGGATCCATAACTTTGGGCCCCCTGAACCAAACTGCACCAAACTTGGGGGGTATCATTAGGGCAGTCTCCTGATGATATGCTGAAATGTTGGTGCTGATATGTCTAAAAATGCACCCCCTGCAGGCACCAATGTCCTGGTGCAAAAAAATTTTGGTCGTGGTGGAGTGGCCGCCCATGGGGGGGGCATCCAACTCAGGTTTTGCCCAGGACTACAGTTTGCCCAGGGCTGCCTCGTTACGCCCCTGCACTGCAGCCCCAAATGCCCACTGAAATGCTTCTGCTGGTGATCAAGGACCCATCCAGGAACAGAATCAGGGAGGAGTGTGAGACCTGCATCACGAAGAGAGAACCGGTGAAAATCATCCCTCCTTCTGACAGTAGAATTCTTCTGTGGATTCAAAGCCAACATCTCCATTCCACACATGTACTGTACTGGTCAATACAGTTTCTTGCTGATCACCAATTTGAGACAGCCGAGTTGCTTTCTCCTTGCTCCCCAGAATCCTGCTTTCTCTATCTGATAACTTTATAAGACCGATGTCCTTCACCTGCATCCTTTGCCTAGTGGCCCTTATGGCAGCAAGACTGGTTTACAGAAGTCAGGTTCTCCCCCCCACCCCACCCCACCCTCTTGCAGCACAAATTTCATCCCTGTTTTGTTCTGAATCAATTTAATTTTATTGCCCAAATCACTCAAGAGCAATTTTTCAAGTACAAAAAGGTCAGCACATCCTGGTCTAATCAATTTTCTTCCCCCACGGCAGGAGGCTTGGCGACATGCGCTTCTTGCCACACTTTTATTATCTTCATGATGCTTGTCATTAGTAGCAGGTATGATGTGCCCTGGAGTGTCCTTATGACAGAGAAGAGGCGAGGGAGGCTATGTAGGCGGAGGACCCGTCAGAGGGCACTTACAGCTGTTCAGGACAAGTTTGATTACAATAACTGTGACTCCAGCTGAGGAACTGGCCAATTAAATGGCAGGAATGAACAAGGAGCTGAATGACTCCCAGGGCAGTTTGATGCATAAGAAGTGGGGCTGAGGCTGAGAATCAAAAGCAATGGACCTAGATTATCAGCTCACAAGCATTTACATCCTGCAAACACAGGCTGTGGAAGGCGGTTGTTGTTTTTAATCTATTTAATCCCATTCAAATTGTAAGATTTCACTCGCGCTCTGATAAACACAATTATTTTTTGATTGAACAGCCCCATCCATAATATCCCCGCCCCCGACAGAAAACTTTGAATGAGTTACAATCCTCCATTTAACAAGCTCCTTCCAAGAATGGATTCTGAGTACATTTTGCAATGCTTAGAGAAACAGATCAATCGTGTAGCAAAACCTATGCTTTCTCCTTGACCCTATAGCCTATACTTTCTGGGAACAGTGAGTCACCTTGCCTGTGTGAAAGACTGTCACCTTTGACCCCATTATGACATGTGGCATTAATCTTCCCAAGGGCTAGGTGCTGTTCCAATATAGTGGGAGAAGATGTTCTAGCCTGATAATGATTCGACAAGGTCACTGGTACTTCATTATGCCATGCATAGCGTCCAAACCCAAACCATGGCTTTTTTGAAGAAACCGGATCATCTTCCTTTTGTTTGGCTGACCATTTCTCTTGAAAACTTTTATCACATCTCATTTTCTGTCATTTGTCGCCGCCCCCCCCCCCCCCGCCCTTCAGAGTGATTAAACCTCAGCCATGCAAACTGCTCTCAGTGGCATCCTTACGAGTTTCAGGGAGGCTGCTGCAGGCTAACTCTATCAGTCTGAGCCAAACATTCATCCAAATTAAGCACTTAAAAATGTGTATCATACTTTCATTCCCCCTCCTTTCCCCTAAGAAGTGAGGTCGTTACATGGCTACCTCTCTACCATTGGATCCTCAAAACAACCATGTAAAGTAGGTCTTCCAGCTCAAAATTCTAATATTTATTTATTTACTTACTTATTGGATTTATATCCCACTCTCTCTGCCAAAGCAGGTTCTATTCTAGAAGTCTAGAAGGTTCTATTCTAGAAGTCAGATTCTAGAAGTAGCGAATGAGCTAGAGCAGAAGGAGAGGGGTATCAGAAGGCAAAGAAAGGTGTTGGAACTCTGTTGTCTCACTGGGGCTTAATTTATTTGAACGGCTTAGCCCCAGAACATACAATTACACTCTCTATGTGGAACTGCCTTCAAAAACTGTCCCAAAATATCAACAGGTCCAAATGTAGTGGCCAGGCTATTGCAAATGTTGATTAAAGAGGTGATATCACCCCTGTGCTAAAAGATCTCCACTGGCTATCAATCTCTTTCACAGCACAGTTCAAAGTACTGGTTCTTGCATTTAAGGCTTGGGGCCAGCATGGTATAGTTTACAGCAGATGGACTCTAATCTAGAGAATTGAGTTTGATTCCCCACTCCACCGCATGGAGAAAGGGATTTGTTTTCCTGCTCCTCCACATGAAGCCTCCTGGGTGACCTTGGGCTAGTCACAGTACTTCCTAAATGCTCTCTGCCCCACTTACCTCAGAAGGGGTTGTTGTGGGAAGAAGAAGGGAAGGAGTTTGTAAGGACATGACAACTGGAAACAGGGTGCTTTCAGTGGTGGCATCTTACTTTTGAGGCTCACTTATTGCCCTCTAAGCTGTCTTTTATGTACTGGGCCAAAACATTTTTTCCCCTAGGCTTTAAATTAACTGATTTATCTATTTTGTGGTCTGCTTATGGTCTCAGGACCATTTTATGGATATTTTTATGTTGTTTTTATATCCATGATCGGTTGGTGATTACATATTTTGTTTTTATGTTGATAATGTACGACTTCATTGTTTTTCTTGTAGCAACTTCAAATAGCAATGTGGAAAAGTGGCATAAAACATTTCCTTAATAAACAATAAAATTCAGATCAGGAAAATGGTATGTGGATCGAGCTGAAATTCACTCCCCTTGTGAAGCAGTCCCAATTGTTTTTTACTCACAAAATCAGGTATGCAGGGGCCAAATTCCCAACAAACAAAATGCTGGAAACCCCTCCCCCTTCACATAGTGGATCTTTCAGAGTGACTACATTGTGGACCGCCACACCTAAGTTAATAAGGCAGTCAGACTGATTTTCAGTCAGGTTTTACATCCAGTATCCCTCATAAACAGATGCTGTTTTTAGCTCACTGGCAGATGTTACTCAGACATATTCTGGTTTTTCTAACTGGGAAGGACAGAAATAAGCTTCCAACAATATATTTATCTAAGTGCACAGAAATAATTGTGTTTGCCTGGAAAATCTGCGCAAGCATGCTGTGTCCAGATTCTACTGCTTTTTCTGATAGGTTCTTCCACCTGCTCTTTACCTTCACCTTTACACTAGAACTCGCCTTTCCAAATGAGTTGGCAGTGACACTAAATGAAAACCCAATGGTCACAATCCTACAAAGATTTTAAGCATATCGAAAGGGAGTGAAATCAAAGGTCTGAGCCATATTTATCTCTGTGCTGGATTGCAGCCAACATTCTTTAACTAAACATCCCCCCTCCCCCGCGCTCCTCACCCCGTATTTAGTGAGTTTATTATTACATTGGAAACTTCCGCAGATAGCCTATAGCACCCATTTGGGTTTGTGATGTCACTGTACTTCAGCTCTTCATGCGCTGCAATGGGAGGGGTTTTCTGTCAAGGTCATTAAATCTTTTTCTGCTTGATGCAGTAGGTTTCCATGGACACATACAGCTGACTGGCTTTCCCAGCTGAGAGTTGCTTCACACTTGACAAATTTCCTACATGAATATTTTTTTCTGTACATTTAAATTTAAGCAAGTGTTCCTCTAAAATTCACAGAAACCGGCGCTTATTTCCAGGTTTTCTTTGTGCATTTTTATGGACTACATTTGTAGTATGTTACTAAATAACTTTTACCTGTATTTTTGCTATGTCTGCTCAAGGATTCTTGTGGGCCACAAGGGTGACGCTGACGCTGGAACACATCACTGTTGAAATAATACAATGGAGAGAAATTAAATAGGTTGGGAAGGGACCTGAATTAATGAAAATAGAAGGATGTAAACCTGCCTCAGGTCAGGTCTTGATGGCAGGTCCTCCCTACATGTAAATAAATGTGTAGTGGCTTATGAAAAATACAGTCGGGTTTTATGTTACAGGGGTTCTTTCACACATGCTGAGTAATATGCTTATTTCTACTGTTAATGCACTTGAACAGTCATTTGCAAATGGATTTTGCCATTTCACGCAGTAAAATCCAGTTGCAAAGTGGATTGAAAATGCATTATTCAGCATGTATGAAAGCACCTTCTATCTGTGTGCCCCCCGAAGTCTACTTTGGCCCTTTCTATGAGATGTGTGCTAGGTGTCTATGCTTAAAAGTGGAATTCCTGGCATTTATGCCAAGGAGCAGTTTGCTCTGACCTGATGGATTCAAAGAGTATTGGCAGCCAATTAGGAGGTGAGGCGAGGCGAGGCTCAGACGCATACCGGCAGGAGTGAAAGTGAATAAGACTATTCTTCATAAGGCTGTGCTGGATGCAGGAAGAGTGTGTATAGCACATGAGTCTATCAAATATGATATGCTACACCTGTGTACGGACAATGGAGAGCCAGCATGGTGTAGTGGTTAAGAGCAGGTACACTCTAATCTGGAGAGCCAGGTTTGATTCCCTGCCCTGCCACTTGAGCTGTGGAAGCTTATCTGGTGAACCAGATTAGCTTGTGCACTCCAGCACATGCCAGCTGGGTGACCTTGGGCTAGTCATAGTTCTTCAGAGCTCTCTCAGCCCCACCCACCTCACAGGGTGTTTGTTGGGGGGGGGGAAAGGAAGGGAAAGGAGTTTGTAAGCCCCTTTGAGTCTCCTTACAGGAGAGAAAGGGGGGATATAAATCCAACTCTTCTTCTTCTACATCTTCCTAGGGAAGGTTGTGAGTGATGCCTATTGAAATGAGCTGTGTCCATGCCTGTAGGATATTCTAGTGAGCAGGTGGGTGTAGGGGTATTGAGCTAGAGTAGACTAACCCTCTGTGTGGCAGAGATTGGGCAGGCTGGTGGTGAGAGTTAGGGATTATCAGCAAGCACTCTGAGACATCCATGTGGTGGAGGGACAGCACACCAGAACAGCACATCATTGGCTTGCGGTGGGTGTGGCTGGGAAGGATTGGTCGTTGGATCTGAGCAACATCTTTCTGAACCTGGTGAGGGAGTGGGGCTAGGCACCTCTTAGCACATGGTGTGTAGGCAATGATAAACAAAGTTGGAAGAGGATGTGGGCTTTGTTGGGAGTCTGGGTTGGTCTGCCAGAAAAGGCAGCTGTGGTCAGGCTGCCTTAGCACATCCCTCTCATTTAAATATTACCATATTTTAATAAGGTGCAGATCAGTTTAATTAATTAAATAAAGTAGTTAAACCCAAATTATTGTTTTGGGTCTTTTTTGAATGGTTGCCTAGGGCAACATAATCCCCAGGTAAATGCAACGCTCCCTGGAATTGGAATTGTGGTGTTCAGAGAGAGAGAGAGCCACAGAAAGGCTCGCGTGTCCTTCCTTCATCAGTTTCTAAGTAAATTGTCCAGGGAAGCCGCTATTTGCTGCACTGGGGAAAAACTGTGCGATCTCTCTGGTGACATTGAGATGCTCAGGGTTTCAGTCCCTCAATACAGACATTTACGATTCTTTCTCAGTGGCTAACTTCTTTACTGTGCTATCCATCTGTAGGTTATATGAGATTTCATACTACTCAAAGAGCCATAAAGCTTACGCTCTACCCCTGGCCCCCAGAGCTTAGTGGCAGTTTGACTGGAGATATTTCAAAACAAAGGATGCGCACGCAAGAGCCAGCTAGCAAACTCCACTTTCAGAAAGATTCCAGGATCTTATGGCACAGTCATTTCACCGTGACATACAGCCCCTTCCCTATCAGGCCTGCAGAACAGCAAAGCAGGCCTCTGTAGCACAAGGGAAGCAACGAGAAATGAGGCAGATTTATTAACTTTGGCATGTGGCCAAGAGCCCAGGCAGGCCTTTAGGTAGTTGCCAAGGTTTCCAGATGCTGCTGAGGCGCTTTAAAAAAAAATCCAAATCCTTAGAGTTCAGGTGATGTCAGTGCAGTCTGTGAGAGTGGAAGCTCCCTCTCATGGTTGCCAGTCTCCAGGTGGTGGCTGGAGATCTACTGGTTATAGATCTCCCAGTTACAGAGATCAGTGCCTATGGGGAAAAATGGCTGCATTGGAAGGCACAGTTCATGCTATTGAGGTCTCTCCCCTCCCCAAACTCCACCATCTCTAACCTTCACACACACACACCCCAAAAAAATCTCCAGGTATTTTCCTACCCAAAGATGGCAACTGTACCTTTTTGCCTCTTGCAGCAGCACTCAAGAGCTGTGTCACACCTCCTGTGCTTAAAAGAGTGGGAAATAAGTTACAGCAGTATCCCTTTGCCCTGTGAGGGATGTGCTGACCAGGCACAGGAACAATTATGGCTCTAGGATTCCGGAGGCCCTTGTGCAATCGAGCTTCTGTGGGCCCCCAGACCTGGCAGAGGCAGGGCATGAGAACAGAGAAGTCTCCCATGTTGCTTCCAACCCTCTTGGGTACGCTGTGTAGAGTATGGGTTGGTAGACCTTTTGCTGGCTTGGAAGCAGGCAGCATATGCCTGACCTTGTAATCCCATGGATCCAGCCAAGCACAGACAGCAGTGTGAGGATGTGAAGTGTGAACAAATTGCTGCACTCAGAGGAAAACGCTTCACAATCAGGCTTATTTCAAGGTAGGGTTGCCAACTCTGGGGCCGGAAATTCCTGGAAGTTTGTGGGTGGAGCCTGAAGAGAGTAGAACAGGGGTCTGCAACCTGCGACTCTCCAGATATCCATGGACTACAAATCCCATCAGTCCCTGCCAGCATGGCCAATTGGCCATGTTGGCAGGGGCTGATGGGAATTGTAGTCCATGAACATCTGGAGAGCCGCAAGTTGCAGACCCCTAGAGTAGAATGTTGGGAAGGGAGGGATCTCGGCAGAGTATAACACCACACAGCCCATCCAAAGCTGCCATTTTTTTCCAGGGGAACTTATCTCTGCAGGCTGGATATTAGTTGCAAATTTGGGAAATCCACAGACCCCACCTGGAGGTTGACAACCCTGTTTAAAGGGCAGATCTACCTTTCAACACATCCTGATTTTATGCTAATTTAATTGCACTGCTGGAGTTAAGATAGGAATAAGGACTGCTATTTTATAAGGCAGGTGTATTCACACCACTTTTATACTGGAGAAACCACGCTAAAATCTATGTTGGGGCTTCAGCGAGGAGTATCTTACTTCTAATACCAAAGTCTGGACAAAAGGCCAAGTCTCTGTTCTTCAGCATGTACTTTAGGAGCAAGAAGCATTTAATTCCAGCCCTTTTCAGACATTACATCCCTGTGTACTAGTAACCCTACAATCATGGGTACTGAGGGTACATACTACCTATGATGTTCCCTATATGTGTGGCTGCTAGTTGATGTAACTGGCCGACACACAGATTTTCTATGTGCATACAGCACATAACACACTACATAAAATCTAAATAAATTCTTTGGCCAGATTCAGACGTACAGGCATGTAAAATACCTACATTGTCTGTACATGCAGACAACATGGTGATCATATGTATCTAAAGGTACTCATCTATGCATGGTTGGGAGGCTCCTGGTATGCACGGATACAACATATGAAAAGGGCTATTTTCTACTCTAGAGTTTGCCAAACATATATTTTATACCAGTGCTGGAAGTTTTTTTATAAAGTGTGCATGCATGTGTATGTTCTTTTCCAAAGCAGCGAAGAACAAGCCACACTTCCCCTTCCCTGCACTTCATTGATTAGTGTGAGTACCTGCTAATGCAACACATGTAATCCTGAGCTGGCTGTTGCGTCATTGTTGCAGAACACCTGAGAGTCCCAGTGCAGACACCTCCACCTTGGCTTTCTGCCAGCTAGGCCTGCCTCATTCCTGTTCTATGCTAGGCAATTAGTCAGAAAGCAGGCTTGAAACAGACTCTGAAACACCCATCTACCCTTTCCTGCCATCATCCATAAACAGCTGCCTCAGGTCTCCCATAGTAACCAAAGGTCTCTCAGGGCTGTGGACCGCCCCTCTCAGCACAACATTTTCAAGGGCAGAGGGGAAATAACAAGGAGATGCAGTTGCTGACGTAAAGAGAAGACTGGATTTCCTCATCCTCTCAGTGCTGCAGAATTCTGGGAAGCAAGAATCCTCTTCCTTTCTGTTAAAGTCATTTTGATCTTTTAAAACCAATTATATGGAAATATACAAAAAGAAGATCAAAGAATAGAACAACTCAAAAAGAAAGATATGTAGTATTATGTTATTGCCATTACTTATATTATTTTTGATGCATACTCAGAACATCGGTATACAAAATAAAATTGGTTCTCTAACATTTTCTTTAGGTTTAATCTTGTTCCAGTGTGTAATGAAAGGTTGCCAGTTTCTAATACATTTTTTGTGGATGGACGTTTTCCCTTTTCGTATGTCATTTTGATTTTAACCAGGATAACCAGGCTGTATCATGGAGACATAGACCATCAAATACCCACACAGCGTTATTGCTAAATCTTATACTGGGCTTCCACCAGCTGTCGTTTAGGAGAATATTCCATATATCAATTGATAGGACCATTACAGAAGTTTGGTTAATAAAAACACCACCAGAAATTTAAGCAAATGGACACACACTTTTAGCAAAAGAAAGGGATCAAGAATCTATTAGCTTGCAGCCAAAAATATTACCTCATCTTCTCCCACATGGGGAAGGGAATCTTATAAATTGAATAACAACAACGCTAGCGAAGGAACTGATGAAATGGCAACTGATAGATTGTGTGGGGAATATGAGACTTTAATGCAAGCCTGTACAATTCTGTGTCCTACCAAACTTAATTCAGCTGAACAGCCATGTATTTTGGCTTGTTAACGGCCCGACAAGCCCCCTCTTTTTTTCAGATGAACAGCAGAAAAAAACTTTTCTGAGCCTGTGGTGGGCCTTCATGCATGACAGGTGAATTGTGTTTATTGGCACATATTATGCTATTATGCTAATAGCATCCATATTGCCTTAAGTTGGGAAGCAAGAAGTAGAAAATCCTGCACACTGCATTTGGAGTAAATCAAAGCAGCTGCACACGCCGAGGGCAGGGATGTTAACCTACAGGTGGGGCCTGGAGACCTCGCGGTATTGCAACCAGTCTCCAAATGACAGAGATCACATCCCCTGGAGAAAATGGTTGCTTTGGAGGGTGGATTCTATGATATTGCACCCCATTGAAGTCCTTCCCAGGCTCCACTTCCAAATCTACAGGCCTTTCCAAACTTGGAGCTGGCAACCAAGGGTGACTAACCAAGGGTGGTTAAAAGCTGTGCATTAAAACAGGTGGAACTAAGTGAGGAAGTTAGGAAAGAAGCCAGAAAGAATAACTGAGTGATGCAGACCTTGTCACAAGAGATGCTGCTGTGATAAATGAGAAATGTGTTTTCTACTAGGAATGAAGAGATGAGTCATAAGGGAGAATGCTTGTGGCAGGACAAGATAAGAACGCAGGATGACTAGGCTGAAGGCTTGTATCAGATTGTACGTATTGAGCATGCTTAATAGGCTAATGCACATTAATGTCTCCTCCTGCTCTGACGACAAACTGTATTATAATGAACGTACAGGAAGAACGTACAGCCCCTCCACATTCCTAGCTTCCTTACTTATTATAATGAACGTACAGGAAGAACGTACAGCCCCTCCACATTCCTAGCTTCCTTACTTAGTTCCACCTACATTGATACAGTAGGAATCAAGCCAGGTTTGAGTGAGCACCTATATTACTTGTTCACAGAACTAACTGTTTTCCATTCAGGCTCGGATGGATTTATAAGTTGGACATTCTAAATTTAATCGTATAATACTACAGAACTCTTATTTTTTAAAAAAACAAACAAACAACCTAAAGCCCTTCTCAGTTTTTTTACTGGAACTACTGCTGTGTTTGAAATTTAGTTACCTTTTGGGCTATACTGTTTTAGGATTATTTTCAATGGTTGCTTTTGGTTCTATTTTCCAAAAAACAAACCCCAAAACACTGACTAATAGTCATTTCACTATATTAATTCGTACATGTATTTTTTATAAAATACCCCAAAGAGGAAAGTGAAACAAAAGCAAAGCCAACCATGCCAGCTTAAACCTGTGGCAGTTCTAGCTCTTTGTGAATACAGCTCTGTTTGCCAGGATATGAATAACCGTTACAGTACAGCACAAGCGTCTGTGATAAATCCTACTCATTCTAGTTTGTTCAGGGGATAATTCACATGTGATTGTTGCTTTCCAGACCTAATTTAATGGAAAGAGACACACATTCTACTTTTGAATAACAGCCTCATGATTAGTGTATGTTATAGGCAAAAGGGCAGCAAAGGCAGAAGATCCTACAAGCATTTTTTCGGTGGGAGGGAGATAATAGCAGTCCAAAAAGATAGGAAAAATTTATGTACAAATATATTATTTCCATTGATGTAAGGAAATATTTTATATTTGATACTACCCACCCATTAGAAACTTATAATCTCTACATAGTTGTAGATTCCACAGGAAAAAAATGACCATGCTGGGGTACTGTGTGGTTTCCGGGCTGTATGGCCGTGTTCTAGCAGCATTCTCTCCTGACGTTTTGCCTGCATCTGTGGCTGGCATCTTCAGAGGATCTGCTAGAACACGGCCATACAGCCCGGAAACCACACAGCACCCCAGTGATTCCGGCCGTGAAAGCCTTCGACAATACAATGACCATGCTGATACCTCAAACTTGAGTATCTAGAGACAGAGAAAAATCAGTAGTGGAGGTTTGTCTGACTTGCAGTTTATGTACTATGATTCAGCATGAGGCACCCTGTGAGAAAAATGGATATTGTCAGGCTCGAAGCCACGATGGGGCAAAAGGGGGTGGTGCCCCATCAATCATTTGTCATGTCCCTTCAATCAGGGTATGTGTGAAATCTGATGCAAGTCTTTCAAATGAAAATTCTCTACATAAAGGGGAAAAGGAAAGAGTTGAGGCAAAAAGGTGTCAATTCTGTCATAAATCTTTCCAACTGTGAATTCTCTATGCAATAGGCTAAAACAGAATGAATAGTTAGCAAGGCTGAAGAGTCTTGATTTTAAAAGCCTGCAAGCAGTGAAGTAAAATTATGTTGGGGTAAAGAGAGAATATACAGTGATATAACCCATAGTCCTGTAACTTTTATAAAGGCTCCTTCCTGAACTATTCCATTATCATGTAGCAGTATTGTCTACATAAAAATGCCACCTTGAACCATTCTGCTTTACCTAGTTAGCTGAATAACAAAGGTGTAGGACCGTGGTGGCGAACCTTTGGCACTCCAGATGTTATGGACTACAATTCCCATCAGCCCCTGCCAATTGGCCATGCTGGCAGGGGCTGATGGGAATTGTAGTCCATAACATCTGGAGTGCCAAAGGTTCGCCACCACTGGTGTAGGAGCTTCCCTGACATCCTTAGAAAGGCCATTCCACAGAAAATGCATGCCTAGGTGCAGTTGTTATGCATTTGTTTGATGGTGCCATTAGAAGCCTTGAGCTAATAATTTAGTTTTGTGTTCAATTTATAAATCATTTAAAAAAGTTTTTATAACTGTGACTTATTTGGCATCAGTTTTATAACTTAATCCTGTAAGAAAATGGACAGGTTCCTAACTATAACCTAACAATAGCTAAGTTTCAAGCATAGAACTGCAGCAGAGACCGAAAGTTTCTAGACAATGAAATTAATTTGTTTTCCAGACTTAGGTACAGAAAACTACAATTTTACCTTGTTTACTCCAAAACAAAATAAGAACACTGAACAGTTAGCTACTATTGGTACAATAGGCATTATTGGTTTGAAAACTGTGTTTAGAGTAACAGAAGTTTCTGTTTCCTTTACAGAAAATGGATGGAGAAAAGTATTTGCAAAAGTATGGGTATTTGTAATAAATATAAAATAATACAGGGGAGAGGAGGGGGGGTACGTGTTCCACCAAGGGGGTGCCTGGGAGGTGCGAAAACTGTCCCCACCCCTTAGCCCGCCCCACCAGGCCTGGCCCCACCCCACCAGCCTGGCCCGTTTTCAGCCAGCAGAAAGCTGTTTTCTGCTGGCTGGAAAAGGTAAGTGGGGAAGGGGGAGGGTGGGAGGTGGGGGCAGAAAACAGAGAGTGCGCCCCGAGTGCAATCCTATTCAGCTACACTTCTGCAGTTTCAGGTGTCAGTAACTGAAAGAAAGGCTCCCACATTTCTTCAATTCTGCAAACTATGTAAAATAGTTGTTTAGGAGAGCATTTCTATAAATCTAATAGAGAACGAGACTGCAGTCTATATCACAGCCTATGCTATCCCATCATGATCTTACAGCATTGTTTTCATTATTTGTGATTCCATTTTCTGCATTGCTTGACATAGCATGTTTAATACTTTGTGAATTTTTGTAACCTTAGTCCTATTGTATTGCTTTAGAGATCACATGCTATTTGATTATATTGCTTTATACCATGTAAGCCACCTTGAGTCTCAAGTAGCAAATGGTTCTATAAATACAGTAAATTGTGATGGATGCTTCTGAGATACTCATTTGCCCCCCATAAAAATTTCTGGCTATGGACCTCTATATTGTACTCAGTAATCTATTGCTTAAATTTAAAAATACTTTTTGACCATTAATGCCTTTTGATTGAAGGCTATGCCAAAGATCCCAGGTCTGCTAGGACCAATATTGAAGGCAAAGCTGTCTTTTACAGCACTTAGATGGATTATCCATGCCAGAATAAGACCTATTGGGCATCCACTGATGCTTAAAGGAAGGGCTATGTATGTTCCATGATGTCAAATATCAAATCCTTATTCCATACCAAAGTAATACACACACACACACACACACACACACACACACACACACACACACACACACACACAAATGAACAGTTCAAGTTAAATGCATTATGGAAATCAAGCAAATTTTCTGGCATTTGCTTATTTTGCATAATTGGTTTAGCTTCTCGTATTGCTAGTGCAAAGATGCTGACCAAGCATTTCAAGCTATAAGGACAAGAAACTTGCACAACAAAAACAACAAAACCAGAAAACTGAGATTCTCAGGATGCTGAATTCTGCCCTCACTATTAATTTTTGCACTTGCATGGTGTAATTACAAAGCCTCAGAACACACAAAGCCCTTATTAAAAAGGGAACCAAAATAACTCTAAAATGCAAGCAATGAAGAGCTGATCTTGCATCAGCTGAGCTAGCTCGGTGTACTGCTGCACCACGTAATCCTATCAGCATTCAGACTAGAAGTCTGGGATATATTGTGAGCGTTTGTGTCACTTGCTGACAGCCCAGACTCTCAGAGGCTGCCCTTGCGCGCTGTGATTAGTATGCAATGATCATGAAGTCCCACTGGGAGCCATTAGTTACCTCTCCACAAGAACAGAGATGTTTCTCTATTAACGTCAAAACATGGCTCCTTGGCATCTCACATTGCTAGCAAGACCTGAAAGATATTGCAGCAGCAACTGTAAGGGGAATTAAATCAACGTTCCCAAGGAACAGGAGAGTCACTGGGCCATTGCCTATGGCAGTTCAGGAGGCCTGTTCAAAGCTCTTTGCCATAAAAATGGAGAAAAATGGTTTCAGCTTCACATGAGGGGATCAAGGGTCACAAACCATGACAATCTGACAAACAAGAAAAGACTGAAGAACTGGTTATACTCAGCTTAGAATAAAGATAATTAAGGGGAGCGATGAGATGACAATTGTCACATATTTAGGGGTTTTTCATAAGCAGGGTGGAATTATTTTTTCCCTCATTGCTGAGGGTAACACAGGGCAAAAGAAGAACCTAATGGCTGTATTGATATTGCAACTGGCTGCCACTTCAACACAGCAGAGGGCAGGAGGTGTATGTGGCATAAAAGAGCAATTTTATGGGTGTCCTAGAAGAGCCCTGTGCCTATGCCACTCTGAACCTCACTACAGAAAGCTGCTAACTGCTCTAATCTGCAATGGGGATCCATTTGGATCTCACCATTCTTCCATTAGGGAATTCTCAATGGGATCATATAGATAGTTCACAAGAAGTCCCTCATTCAGGGACTGATCCACAAAGGTTACTAGGGGCCCACACAAAATTTTATTTAAGCCTTCCATCCTAGTCACACAATGCCAGTCAAGTTTGGCATATTGGTCACCTGGAAGAGAAAAAAAACTGGTAGCAACCACCTTCCCATTGAAAAAAATGCCCCTGTTCTGGTTACCTGGAGGATTAAAAAAAACAGTCTGGTACTTACAAGGAAAATGACTGTTTGCAAGTTTAACTGTTGGGATTATTAATACTGTGTATCAGCCATCATTCTCCATTATACTCTTAGCTGTAAAATGTCCACGTTTGTGCCACATGCGTGCCCTGTGGACTTGAATTATCCCCTGTGATCCCAAGGAAAAACAGATGAGTCATGGGAATGGTTGCAAGGATTTGGGACAAAATATCTGTATTGAGTTTGGGAGTGATGTGAAAAAACACTTCCCAGCAGAGTAATGAAAATCCTTGGCAAGTAGTGAGATAAAAAGGGCTATGAGAATAACCAGAAGGCTTTCATGTTCTCTGTGATCCACCTAACATAATATGTTTATTAAAACATGCACAGAAAAATGAGCAACAGTTAATAACTTCACAAGGGGTTTCACCTCAGAGCTGTTATTTGAGACAAAATGTTGAAATTAGCATAAGCCGTGAAGTCACGAAAAGAAGCCGTTTGTTTCCCACTGGAATGAACACATTTGGCTTGATTAAAAAGAAAGGAAAGAAAGTACCATGATCTTCTTGGGAGATAAGCCTTTGGATAGGGAAGTGGGGGTTTAAGATTTTTTAAAAATCTCTTTGTGTGTTTTGCTGCTGCAAATGGGAACTATTATATTGAGGAAAGGAAGAACGGAAAAGGGAGGGCACACACTGAAGGCCTGTGAAGCATGTTTCTTAAGGAAATACAGAATGTAAAAACCCAAAAACAAGGTGTCAAATGTTTGCAGTGTCTATAATAAGACCATAGAATAGCTACAAGCAGAAATCAGTTATTTATCACCAACTGGTTGTTCATTAAACATATTGTCCTTATTTATTATATTCTAATACACTGTCAGTGTACATTTGTTTTTAGGTTTTATTCAAAGAAGACTTACCAATTACCATTTAGACTTACCAATTAAAAATGCACTGGAGATGTAATTTGAAGATAACCTCTTTCAGTGTAACTTCACTGACTAACCCAAGTCAACTACAGTAATAAGAGTCAATCAGGGTGTGTGTGTGTGCGATTGGTGCCTTGGAAGCTGCACGAGGTTGGGCTGTCATGGATGTTCACTCTGCTCGCATGAAGACCAAGTACACAGTTGGAGGGGCTATTTTGCTGATGGCAGGGTGCTACACAACTGCACAGCACCCAAACCCGGACGGTGCCACACATGCCAGCACCCCTCAGTGGTTCAGGGGCATTCCTGGGGGAGGAACCAACTCTAGTGCAGTTTCTGCCCAGGAAAGCCCCCTTTTGTGGCACAGATTTACACCACCAAAAGGGGTGGCAAAAGTCATTCTTGGCAGTGGGCTTCCTGGGGAGAAAAGAGGTTTTTCTCCTTCCCCCAAGCACCTGCACAGCTGATTGCCTCTTTGGAGCAAGCACTGAAGCACCAGCCCTGGCCACCACTCTGCTCCCTCCTCTCTTTGGTTTGGGCTGCCAATCTGCCCATCTCTTCTGATGATTCAGTCTGTTTGCTCACCAAGTGCAATAGGCTTTAGTGAGAGTTTGGTACTTCACTATTATGGCCCTTACCCCTTAGAAGGCTTTAAGAGGTTAATGGCCATGTTCATGGAAAATAGGGCTATCCACTGCTACTAGTCAAAAATGGATAACAGTCATGATGCCTACCTATTCTCTCCGGTATTGGAGAAATATGCCTATTATATAAGGTGTTGTGGAACCCAGAATAATGCTGCTGCAAATATTCATTGTAGGCTTCCTAGAGGCACCTGGTTGGCCACTGGGCTTGATGGACCTTGGTCTGATCCAGCATGGCTTTTCTTTTGTTCTTATGAATATCCTTCTGAGGTCAGTCCAGAGTGGTCCTTTGCTCTTCTCTTTTTGACAACCATGCAAAATTGCTTTATTTTGAAAAACACTGGATTGAAATCAGTGATGAGGTAATTATAACACTTATTTGGCTGTTTCCTTGTTTGTTTCAGTATGTTTTCAATCATATGATTTATCTTTGATTTGGTATATGTCATGTTAGATCATTGGGAGAAGTGAGGCTTACATTGTTAAAAGTGCATACAATTGTGGTGCATTACGCAGCATCTTGGTAGTCAATTTTTGTCCAAAATATTATTAGATTAGTTATGAAATGCATTAATCTCAGATAAGAATGCGTATATAAGATAAGCAATATTTCAGAAGTGAAAGCCAGCATTGAGGGCTACAGTTACCTATGGATTATTTCTTTTCTTAAACATGAGATGCCCTGTAAAATGAGCAGTGTATGTCAACCCACTGTGTGGCATCCTTTTGGATTTAAGAAAAAACATGCAGTTCTACCTTAAACATTGCAGAAAATAATCAACTACACTGAATGTGGATCTGGATGCATTTTATTCAATACAGATATAGGCTTTTGTGTATTGCAGCCTGTACTCCAATACTGTTGTGGATGCTGAATGTTGGGCTAATAGCTTGATGGTTCAGCTAATGACAGGAAGTGTTCTTGCTGAGAATACCTCTGTAGCTTTTGGAATGCCATCCCAAACACCACTTTGAGAAATGGCACCCCTCCAGTTAAGGGGAAAGGGCAGAGAAAGGGCATTTGATGCAGCTTTGCAACTTGGGTTAAATCCAACTTACTGTCAAAGAAGCAATCTCACTCTGCATTCTCTTGCCTTCTCTGAAAACGAGGTCCAGAAAGTCAGAGGACTTTCAGAATAATGTGGGATGTGAAACAGGGGCTGAAATGGGAAGGGGAATTGACAGAAATCTCTTTCCCCTTTGCCTGATTTCTTGCTCCATTTGCAGAAGTGTTCACACAACAGCAGAGAAGAGCAATTTTTGCCAGTTCCCTTTCCCACTTCAGCCTTCCCATTCCTCATTATTTCAAAGAATCCCCTAGCCGCAAAAAGGGAGTTCTGGGTGAAAATTGAAGCTTACAATGGTAAAGGGAAAACAAACAAGCAAAAATTCCTTTTGCAAATTCCATTTTTGGTTGGTTGGATCCAATCCTTTGATTTAGAAAGAATTGGGATAGAGGGAAACTGAGAGGAATGTGTGTTGCCTGAAGCTGAAAGCTTTCCTGCTTTCTTTGGGGAACTGATACAGAGCTAGCAGCTATATTATCTGCTTATAGGAGTGAATTTGACTCAGCTGTATCCCCCACAACATATTCCATCATAATGTGATGTCATTTTAACTTCAGGGCACTGGGACATTCTTAGTATCTGAAAGGAAATTTGAGCATGAACTGTTCTGTTAATCATAGGCGGATTCTGCATAGGCCAAAAACAGCAGTGTGAAAATGGTGTAAACCCTTTTACACCCTTTTACACCCTTTTACACTGTTTTCACACTGCTGTTTTTGGTCCATGCAGAATCCGCATAGTTTCCAGCACCACAGATAAGAGAATTGGTTCTCTACTCCACTCCAAACCTAATTTGCCTAGGTCCAACCGTTTCCCATAACCGCTACCAGAAGCAAACTTGTTCAACTAGGCCCATCTCAGGGTTTTTGTTTGAACCCAATGCAGGAGAAGACATTCCCACGTGAAGGGAATCCTCGGCAATGGTAGAATACCCTTATTTTTTATAATGAGTCAATCAAGCTAAAAATATTTTGCAAACCAGGATCTTTGTCTCCCGTATGGTATGTCTTCAGGTCTCCTTGAAATGCCTCACCATGCTAGTATGACACAACTAGCCCAGTTTATGCCTATCCCCAGCCATTTCCTTGTTGCTATAGAAACTTGCGTTTCAGCTATTGCTGGCTTTACTCTACACATACTTCTGTCAATGGAGAAGTATCCGCTTCAAAGGGAAATGAAACTTTCCTCATCGTCAAATATGTGTGTCCACTCTGGTTCTAAATTTTATGGGGTTAACTTAGCAGTGCTTTTAACTAACATCCATTACAATTCTATCTAGTACATTTTTCTCCCATCCTTCCTCTTAGCAGTTCAGGGTGGTATATTTATTTTAAAAATTTCTAGGCCTGCTTTTCATCAAATAAAGCAACAACAAAAAATTACAGGGCATTTTTGGCAGTGGCCCCAGCCTGGTGGGACACTCTATCTGAGGAGGACAAGGCCCTGTGGAACTTAATGCAGTTCCACAGGGCCTGTAAGATGGAGCTTTTTTACCAGGCATATGGTTGAGGCAGCTGCAGTTAACATCTGGATTCCTCCTCATTCAACTTTTTCCAACTATACCTGACTCTTGTCAATTCTTGGCCATCACTGTGCCAACAGCGATATGGTCACCCTGACCATGGGCCCTTGTTCTGCAGGTTCCAAAAAGTTAATTCTGTTGCTTGTTAATTCTGCATTTATGAAGGATTTGAAAGTTTTAAACATTTTATTGTTTTATCATTGTTGTACACCGCTCCAAAACTGAAAGGGAAGGGGTTGGATATTAAATCAAATAAATAAATAAATAATAAAACTAAACTAAACTTTAACACTAAGCTAAAAAAACCCAGCCAGTCAATATCCCAAACCATTCCATTCCAGTGTCCTGTAATGCCATATCCATGGTTATGGTGTGCATATAACCCCAAATCATTAGAACATAAGAACATAAGAACAAGCCAGCTGGATCAGACCAAAGTCCATCTAGTCCAGCTCTCTGCTACTCGCAGTGGCCCACCAGGTGCCTTTGGGAGCTCACATGTAGGATGTGAACGCAATGGCCTTCTGCGGCTGTTGCTCCCGATCACCTGGTCTGTTAAGGCATTTGCAATCTCAGATCAAGGAGGATCAAGATTGGTAGCCATAGATTGACTTCTCCTCCATAAATCTGTCCAAGCCCCTTTTAAAGCTATCCAGGTTAGTGGCCATCACCACCTCCTGTGGCAGCATATTCCAAATACCAATCACACGTTGCGTGAAGAAGTGTTTCCTTTTATTAGTTCTAATTCTTCCCCCCAGCATTTTCAATGTATGCCCCCATTAGCCTGCCTCCAGTGTCCTCCTTAAGAACTCTCCTGAAAAACCTGCTTTTCCTGACTTTTCCTAAAGGCAAAGCGGTGGCAATGGTCTGAGCAGCAGCTAATTTCACCTTGGCAAGGGGAGAGCCACACAAGAAGGCACTGTTTGGCAGTGGCGTAGCGCCCATGGGACGGGGTGTGTGCAACACCCTGGGTGGAGCCGTGGTGGAGGTGTGTCTGGGCAGTGAAGGGGGCATGGTGGGGGAGTTCCAGGGTGGGGCGGGGGCAGGCGGCGCTGCAGCAGGGGTACAGGGTGCACGCGTGCACAGGGCGCAGAGTGTGCACATGCCCCAGGCACAATTTCCCTTCACTCTGCTTCTGCTGTTCAGTTAAATGAAGGTGCCAGACATGAGCATGGAGAGAGAGACATGTGTGGTTTGACCTTTCCTGTTTAATCCTAGGAATAACCCAGTGTGGTTGGTCAGGATGGATGTAGTTAATCCAAGATTGCACAGCAAATTTCATAATAGAGCGGGGACTCAAACTCTAATCACTACACCACTGTCTGACCACTATATCACATTATTGAAATCCTACAAGTTTTACATTGCCCAATTAGACAGGCCTTTCATCCCTGTCCTACTGAGACAAAATTGAGGCCAATTTCCCCTTAAGGCTCATCAGGACTTGATTCCCAAACTCCTTGTCCAGCACAGGAGCAGTCGTGTCTTAGAAAAAGACAGGCACTGTTAAATCTCAGGATAGCCTGCAAGATCAATTGCAGTATCTGCCATGGTCCCTTGCTTCCCCTTGATGGCCTTGCAGACTGATAGGTACTGGAAACAAGCACGAGCAGGATCTAGAGTGGACGGATTAGGAGGATCTGGCCTGTACCGGAGAACCATGGAACTCTCATAACATTCACTGCAAACCCTGCGGATTTTTTTAAAAAAATGCAGTGCTCCTAATGTCCTGGTAAGAACCATTTGAATAATTGATTAGCTGTCCAAGGAAACCATGGAAGAACAGGCAATTGAATGCTAGCTTTTGAGCCACATGGGACATACAAAAAAAATCAGCAAGACAGAAAGTGACACTTGCTTCAGGATCACTTTCCAAAGCAGGGGGTAGAGATTCTCTCATTGCACCTCCCTGTTCTGTTTCATTTTTAACCAGACCAGGAACAGGAGGGAGCTGTGTTTCTTCCCTCACCAAATCTTTAGAACAGGGGTCTGCAACCTGCGGCTCTCCAGATGTTCGTGGACTACAAATCCCATCAGCCCCCGCCAGCATGGCCAATTGGCTATGGTGGCAGGGGCTGATGGGAATTGTGGTTCATCAACATCTGGAGAGCCGCAGGTTGCAGACCCCTGCTTTAGAACCTCTGCAGCAGCTCTGTCACATCTGTGCTCGGCACCGTAAACAGCGGAACAGCTGTGGTCTAGGGCTGCTACCTTGTTTCCCTGCAGAGCTCCTGGGCTTTTAACCAATTGCCCATCATGAGACAGAAATTCAACAAAGTTTTTCTCATCTCCATGCAGGAAAAAACTGCAGCGGCTAAATTTCCAACTGATATACAACAGGTAAAGGTACAGGACCCTTACCAGAAAAGGTGGCAACCCTAATTTGTACGGTACAACTCTATTACTCGTTCAGAAAAGCCCTCTTGAATAGTTCAGTTTTGCATAGTTTCTGGAAGGTCAGAGAGTGGGAACTTTCCTGGCATCCTCAGGCAAGCCATTCCACAGGTAGGGACCACAACAAACAAAGCAAGTGTATGGGCAGTTGTCAATTGTGCCCATTTGCAGGTTGACACTTGCAGAAGTACCTACAGACATGAGCAAAGCTGTGGTCTTAAATCCCCTGCATAGTTACTGATAAAAATATTCTTATTCAGAAGCAAAATGGGGCTGTACAGTAAATGGAAGCATAGTAAGTTTTTAAAAATAGCATCATAGCCATCACCTGGACATCTGCATGGGTGCGGGGCGTCCTCAATGTGCACATGCAAAGGTACCTTCTCTCAGTACCTCCACCCATAAAATTGAAAGAGGTAACACCTACATTCCAGGGTGTTGGCTTATACGTGTAAAGTGCTTAAGTGCTTTATTAATAGCACCTAATAAACATGTGAAGTGGGAGGGACACTCATCCTGCTAGGAGGGTGACCACAAGTTAGCAATGCCTGCTTATGAGGACAGGCAGGAATGATGATCGCAGAGCAGTAATTTATTAGATCATTTCAATCAAAAAGACTCTCCCCTCCAGTTCAATGCAGGCTTGTGGCTGAAGAAATATGCACAAGTATAGGACCTTTCCAACTTGATTCGGGGAGGGGGGTGTATTTCCTCACTCTACCTTCATCTCTAAGGCTGGGCTGTCAGTTCAGAAAGGGGCTTTAAAAATGGGCAGTTCTTTTTAAACCGGAAGAGCCACTTCAATGTGCAGTTGTTAGTAATAAATAACAATACTCATTGCCCTGTTGTGCTGTTAACAGCCAATAGACTAAATATCGTCTCACCCAAGCTTACAAGCATTTGCCTGCTGGCTACGGTTGTCACGGAACAAGCGCTTGGGTTCAGTCAGGATAAATTGCTCATAAATGTTTCCATCTTGGCCCGTGTCCTTTTCATTAAATTGGCTTTTTCACTGAGATGATTAATATTTATTTAAAGCACACCTGATGCTATTAGATTAGTAACAAGGGTGGGGGATGGAGGACTCAGTTTCTTTTATTTTAGCCTCAGACATCAAATTCGAATGCCTAAAGTGTCTCTATACAGAGACAGCCTCCCACAAAAGAGCAGGTTCTCAGTTCCTTTACATTTAGAGAGCCTACTTTCTTAGAGTCCAGCTGCACAGTCATTTGAGCCTGTGACAGCCATTATTTTTAGTCCACCTTTGCAGTTTTCTAGACGGTCCACCTTGGAATGAGTGACTAGATCCTAAATTGAAGAGGAGCTGGTTTCTGAAAGAGCAACCAAGGCCTTCTTAGAGGCACAGCCTAGTCTAGTTGTCAAGCAAGGAAACATAGCAACCATCCAATTCAGCAAATGGCAAGAGGAAATGTGACTTGACAGGGTGTGTTTGCAGCCTGCATTTTAAAGCAAAGACAGCCACCATTGCTTCAGCAAGAGGATAATGATTTTAATAAAACTCATTAGTGGAAATGCATCCCACAGAGGCAGCCTGCTAGGAACAAAACACAGCCATTTGTCAAAGAAAAACAGAAACTGTCTTCGCTTGATCCTACACATCTTTCCCCCTTGGACTGATTGTGTAAAAAGAGAGATCCTGGGGCACGGACAGGCAGGAGAGTTTGGCCTCTGACAGAAACCCCTTCACCAGTTCTTATATAGCAGCTACTTAGTGAGGAGTGGGCTGTCTGTAAATGCTTACCATTTTCTTTATCCTATTTTTTTTTTTTTTAGGTTTTGGATTAGCATCCCAGCTCAGAAAAAAAGGGTTTAGGAATTAAAGTGGGCGAGGCTTAAATTAAGCTCATGTTAACTTATACTTAATGGCAAAGCCTAATGGCAATTCTTAAAAGTATGTATTTGGCAGCTTTCCTTTTAAACAACCCTGCCTGCCCCCAGGGACCCTGTTTGCAATCATTAATATTTCATTATTTTTCTTTAAGAGTTACTGTCTTATATTCATCCATCTTCCACTGGCAGTGGCTTTTAAAGCCTGCCAATTTTAAAATTCTATTAAATTGAAATCAATGGGACTGTTGTAGATGGAAAATACACAGAATGGATATCCTGTTAGAAGTTTGTGCACACCTAATCAAGGCAGCTAAAAGCTGGCTCCCAATACAGTTTAGAGTCGAAGCATTGGCTCTACCATGATCCCCCAAGCTGAGATTTCCTTGGACAAAGATTGTGTTATTATACCTTTATGAGTTTTGTTATGGAAATAACCGAGTGGAACAATCAGGTAGGAGAAAGATTCCTCTCTTCCTCCGCATGTTGACTGAACGATTTCATCGTTGTTATCAATGAACACTTTCAAGCCCATTCAATTCATGGCCCTTGGTCTTGCATTTTGTGACAATTGGACAGGCTGCTCCTATCGAAAAATCACTTTGCAAAAGTTAACCAAGGTGAATTCCTAGAGCATTAAAGTATCTCACATCAAAACAACACACAAATCAACCTGCAAGTTGGAGCTGTAAAACTTGTTTCATGACTACACTTGTAAAATATTTCCCCATTCCAAGCCAGTAGGCAGCCATGTGAAAATAGCTCCATGGAGGTCAAAACACATTCTTAGGTAACAGGACTGAGGGAAGCAGAGCTATAGTAGTGTAGTTATCTCCGAAAATAGGGGGAAAAAAACCTCTGAGGAAGGAGACCGTCTTGGGAAATGGGCCTCAAGCATTCACCTGTCTAGGCAGCTATCAGAAAAAAGCAAGAAGGATTTCAGCATCCAAGAAACCACTGTCTTTTCTTCTATTTTCTTTTTTAACTGTTCAAGGGCGGTAATGATATGTATCATTATGCACATCTGAGCCACCCATTCAAGTTCCTCAGTGTTGTTAACAGCAGCTGTAACAGTATGATGTACCACTGATATCCCATTGGGAGTAACCCCACAGAAGTCAAGCCATACAGTAGTCACTAACAGAAGTAGTTGCATCTCTTCTGTGGTGTAGGGAAAATGTTTCCATGCCCAGTGAAAGTTACCCATGTATGACCAATGGCAGCCTTGAACATGCAAACATTTACCACTGGCATTATAACATCCCTCATGTGAATTCCTGTTCCATCCAGTGAATTCTGGGATATCTTCTGTCTCCTTGATTTCGCCACCAGAGATCTGCAGAGGAGATTACAACAATAAATACTAGAAATTCAGAAAATATGCCAACTTTGCCATTAAAATTTTAAAATACATTTTAATATTTGTAAATGAAAATATGAAACAAGATTCAAGTTTCATCTTGAATATGAATCTTTTTAGCTCAAGACCTGAAATTCAATTTTTTAAAATCTCTTCTGAGTCTCACACACAGTCAAATGCTACTTACTTTTGAATGTTATCTATCAAAGCTTGTATACTATGTCTCCATATTTGAGCCATATTTAAGATTAGAAAATACTGGGTTTGATCCCATTATCTGTGGTTGATTTTACACGCTGAATTGCCCCTCTGTTGACACGGGGAGTACCCTGATGCAGTTGGGAGTTTTGCACAGCCCCCGGTGCTGCAGCGTGGCTGCCATGTTTCTGTCCCAGGGCCACCCCACAGCAATGGCTTTGCTCTGTGAATTTCCTGAACCGCAAAGGTTGAGGTCCTTTTGAAATAACCCTTTGTTGCTCCAGAGGCTTCCACCGCCATGCAAAACTCCTCCGTAGCAGAAACAGAGTCAGTTTTCCTGCCTCACCGCTCTAGCCTACCCAACCAATGGACAGGCACTGAAAAGCGGCACCCTCCCCCCCCCCCCTTGAAGTGGAAAAAAAACAGAGGGAGAAACCTTGGTTTTTAAAAAGGAGGGTGAAACCTTGGGCAGAAAAGCAGTGTGTACAGGCACCGCGAATGGAAGGATGGTGATTCTCTTGCACACACGAAGATGTTAAATTAACATTTTAGATGGGGGGGGGGTGGAGGATGGCGATCCTGTCGCACATTAAATGATTTTAGACAGGGGGCTGGAGGGCGCCGATTCTCAGCACCTGTTTTGTGTTCAGAGTCATGTAAAACTAAAATAGTGAAAGTGAGTGGGGGGAATGGGGCAAGATTTAGCCAATCTGAACGCAGGAAACTGAGACTGCCTGCACATGCATGAAAGAGACGATGGAACAGCTCGCAATGTTTATAGGAAAGCCCTGGGCTTGTGGGGAACCATTCGGGGCTTCCCGCACCAGCCCTGACTCGAGCGAAGGAAGTAGCCGAGCAGCAGTGGGGAAACTACAAGCAGGGTGAGAAGTCCCGCAGCAGGTATGCTCCCTAGCTAAGCCACGGAATGTTTAGAAAGTGCAAAATCAGCCTGTGTGTACAAATACTAAGTATCTTTCCCTTACTTATCTTTTCCTAATCTTATCAACAACCCTTCTAAGTACCTCATCTAAAAGCTGATTCTAGGAATCCCAGAGAATGTGTGGGGGTGGGGATAAACGGAAGAGGAAGGGCAAAATTGCTTCTCTTACTCATCCAATCTATGCATCTCTGTTGACAAAAAGGCAAGAACAGGGCAAGTTCATCCTTCCTCCCCACCCCCATCCCCACTGATGTGCAAAGCTATTGGGACCCATGGGTCCTAAAACCAGGAATCAAAGCAGCCAAACTGCTGGGATGTCCAGGCCAGACTGTGACTGACAAGGAGGTAGGCAAACTAACAGTGAAGGAAGGCATCTCTGAATCTGCCTGCATTGGCTCGTGCACTATTAAGGACATCTCCTGGTATTCAGCTTACGTTTTATGTCCCCATAAAAGATATGGCCTGCCATGAGTCTGTCCTTGATCCTGATTCCCGCTCTTATCATTACATGGTATTGGTGCCATGTGACTTCTTAACATTTGCTTGCAGTCCTGTCATCTGGGCCTTGAAAGTGGGTCCTGTGTCCTGAAAGAGTAAAGACTACTTTTTAGATCACAGGTCCCAAGAGTCAGTGGTAATGCCAGTCAATATGACCTATGTGCACCCTAGAATGTGACTGGAGTGATACAAGGACTCATGTTCAAATACCAATTCAATGGGAATCTCACTTGACATCCTTGAGGTAGTTACTATCTCCAGGTCCAACCTACCTCATAAGGTAGTTGTGAGCATAAAATGGACTTGAGAAGCATGCACATTCCCCTGTAAAGGAATGGGACAAAATAGATAAATCACACTAGGCACAGAATTTTAAGAGACATACAACGATTGATATACCAAGATTCCTTGTGTACATAAGGAAAGGGCTCCCTGAGGCAGAAAGACCGCCAAGATGCACCATTATGGATCAGCTCTCAAGCGCTCAATGCCTTTTAAATACTGGAATCAAATACAATTGGATGCGAAATAATATTTGAAGAATATCCAAGCTTTTGCAGAAAGCCTTAAAAATGTTTAACAACATTTGCAGAAGAGAAATTTGTGAAGAATACACCCGGGATAGAAATCTGACAGCCTGTATTTACCTTGTGGCATTTTTATCTGCTTCTTGGAAATGCAAGCAAGTTTTAATGAAGGTTAAAAATTGCTGATAGGTTCGTTTTTTACAAGTTCAGCTCTATTCAAAAGTTGCAAAGAGTAGGAAATTGTCCACACTTCAATTGTACAATTTAAAAAATATGTATCAATTCCTTATTGATCATTGATGCCAACTTTTTAAGAGCTTGATCAGGTAGGAAGGGGTTAGTTAATACTCCAAAATATATTTCCAGCTGCTAAAATGCAATCTGAATAATATAGAAGTTGACCATTCCCATGATAAACTATAATGTGTACTATAATATGTACTGATATGCAAATAAAAGATATAGTAATGAAAACTCCTTCCTATATGATTGGACTGGGAGTTGGAACATACAACGCTGCCTTTAAAAAACCCTCAAATCTTTGTTACACATGCCTTAGTCATGTCTGTTGTCTCCTAGATCTCAGGCCAAGATTTTTCACAGACTTGCTGCTTGAGAGAAACTGGGATTGAAGCTGAGTACTCATGAAAGCATGGGCTCTGTCAGTCACACTTTTATCCCAGCTTTCTTCCAGCAACTATGAGTGATGGGCAGAGTTTTCCCTTATTTCATTTTATCCTTAATACAGAGTAGCTACATAAAATGGTGCCTGGGACAAGAACTAAAGCTGCACTCTCTCAAATGTCCCTAGGCCATTTAGTCACGTGGGGGGCGGAAAATTGCCCCCACAGCCCTTTTCTTTCTCACTGGGTCGGGGCATGTTCTATGTCAGTGATGGCGAACCTTTTCGAGACCGAGTGCCCAAATTGCAACCCAAAACCCACTTATTGATCGCAAAGTGCCAACACGGCCATTTAACTTGAATACTGAGGTTTTAGTTTAGAAAAAACGGTTGGCTCAGAGGCACGTTACTCGGGAGTAAGCTTGGTGAAGCAACTGTGCAATGCTTTGAACGGGTGAATCACGACCCTAGGAGGGTTTACTCAGAAGCAAGCCCCATTGCCAGCAACCGAGCTTACTCCCAGGTAAAGGATTGTGCTTTAGTTCTTCGCATGAAAATCAGTGGGGCTTAACAGCGCTTAACAGGGTTACCTGCACTGCTTCCCCAAAACTTGGTCTTAGGTTTAATGCTAATAATCGAGCCCAGTGGCTCAGGCCAGCCTAGATGTGGGGGATGAGGACGACTCTGTTTGCGCGTGCCCACAGAGAGGGCACTGAGTGCCACCTCTGGCACCCGTGCCATAGGTTCACCACCAGTGTTCTATGTGATGGTGATTTTGTGATGACCTGGTGCAAAAAAGGTTGTTTGGTTGTAATAGGGGAGGGAGGCCGCTCATACTGGGCGGGGGGGGGGGGGGACTTAGACTGCACCAGGCTACATTTTCCTTAGATATGCCTCTGCTCCCCCCCCCCATCAAACATCAGACACCCTTTTTTTAGACAACTGTATCAAAGCAACAACCCTTGTTCCCTGAAATCCCTCCACACACGTGTCTCCATTCGTATGCAGCACAGGCATAAAATAAAGACCATCTCTACAATAGATGTCTCTACTCAAAGGAATTTTTTCAATTATTTATCATCGCCTGGTAAACATAGATTTTGTCCAGTAGAAATCATATGACTACATTTGTATGGGCAGTTAGTGGATTCTACAGTGAACGATTTGCCCAGAAACAAGTTCCTGAAGTCTTGTTTTTCAGTTCTTCTGGAAGAGTGTAACCTCTCGGATCAAATATCCTTCTCTGTGCTCTTCCAATTAAGTCTGAGTTTCATATTGCATTAAAAGGCAATGAAAACCTGTAACACAGAGAGAGAGATCAGCAGCAGGATTTCAAACCTCCTCACTGTATTGTGGTCAAATAGCTCTCATACAAATTGCTGACATCTCAGACAAAAGAGCAACAGATCCCTAAGACTGCCCGGTCCCACTCCATGCTATTCCAACATTACTTGGTGAAGCAGTGACAGATTGCCCTAGGACTGATCAGCCCATTGGTACCTCTGGGGAAAAAAATGAGCCTCCTGATAGTTGTAACTCGGACAAACATCCCTCTGCTCCTTATTAGGGCCAACAGCTGCTACAACATAATTTATTGCAGATTTGCTACTCAGCAATAAAGAGCTCCCCAAACTGCAGCCTATAAGTTCTGAAATAGAAAAGATTCAGGCAGAACACAGTTTGGTACTCTTGCCCTTCATACTTGCTCCTCTTCAGAAATGGACATATATGGTCGCTCGGTGAGAAAGCACAGCAAACTGGAAGTTGGTGATCTGAGCGTGAGGTCCAAAGCCTATATTTATGTTTTATTGTGCTCCAGTGACCACGGGCTGGACTGTACACAGGCAATGGGAAATTTAGACCGAGGTGTCAACTCAGGACTCCTAATTTCTCCTTACTGAACCAGAATGTTGAATTTACAGAGCTGTGTTCCAGATTTGAGGAGACAATTTACTTGGACAATTATTAATGGAGACTGAAGGCCTAAATAAACCATAGTATCAACAGCTGTTTGCTGTAGCAGGAAATGTGATAAAGAAATGTTAAAAACTTGGGAGTTTTAGGAACAACTCATCAGGGGGATGAAACCAGCACAAGAGAATAATGATGGCAAGAAACAATTGGTCAGAGCTAAGATTCAGCCCCAGAACCTGTATTCCATGCAAAGGCTTTTTGTTCTCATAGCATGGGGCAGGGAATATTCCTTCCCTTGCAGTGCTATCTCTGACTAACGAGGCAGGAAATGTGGCATATGATCTAACTTTTACAAGTTAATTCCCCACTAGGGAAACAAAGCGCTTATTTATGCGTCAAGCACTGTTGCTGCAGCCCCTAATCAATGGGAGAGTGGTGGATTTCAGAGACTATTGCACCTACTACCTGATCATTTCAATGAAGGTTGAGCTCCTCTCTCTGGGATTTTCCTGTAATTTCCTGCCAGCAAAAAACAAAAGCATATGGCTAGGAATGTGATTATTTTTTCTCCCAGATTTTTAAAGTAAATAATGTAAAGTCTCAAGGGATATTATAAAATTTTAAAACAATACAATGGAAAAAAGCATAACACAAATATATCCTGGATACCACAAATAATTGCAAGTATTGTTATAGGTGTGTAGGATGTGATTGTGCAAGTCTTAGGCCCCTGACCTGCTCTTTCCTGCCAGTCAAGTGTGTCTCTGGAACAGCAGTTTTGGAGTGTCTCCCAGACAAAGGCACAAGGCTAGCATAGAACTGTGTGTACACCTACTATACTCTCACCACTGTCACTAGGAAAAACGGGCACTCAGAGAAGCCAGCTTCCCCCTTCTGCCAAACCTCATACCACTAATCAGTACTTCTCAGAAGTTAAGGTGCCTTTTATATATATAAAGGACCCTATTGCATTAATTTTTATTTATTTCATAGTCCACCTTTCTCAGATTGCATGCTGTAAGTTAACAGAAACAGCCTGAGATATCAATCCTAACAATAACCTACGCAGTGGTTTAAGCTCTCAGCTGCTGAAACATCATGTGAATTTTCCCTTCCCCTTGGACTTATCCTTTTGGATTGGTGGCTTCCCTGCCTGACAGTTTGGATGCAAACTTCCACAAGGAATGTATTGTTGAAGGCTTTCACAGCTGGATTCAACTGGTTCTGATGGATTTTCTGGGCTGTGGCCGTGGTCTGGTGGATCTTGTTCCTAACATTTCGCCTGCATCTGTGGCTGGCATCTTCAGAGGTGTATCACAGAGGGAAGTCTGTTTCCCTCTGTGATACATCTCTGAAGATGCCAGTCACAGATGCAGGTGAAACATAGGAACAAGATCCACCAGACCACGGCCACACAGCCCGGAAAACCCACCAGAACCAGTTCCACAAGGAATCTTGTCACTTTGTCCAACAGTTTCTTTGTTACTATTTGTATGCATCATCTCCTCAAGCACAGTTAAAGCCCAAATGAGCAGTCTCTTTTAGCACAAAAATGAGAAGCAGTGGAAAGGTGCTTTATGTTCAGGCTTACCAAGTGTGAATCTGGATTGGGCTGGAAAGTGGTTCTCATTAACAATGACACAGTTCTCCTTCTAAAAATTTAAACTAAACATTTAAAATTTAAACTGTTTTATTCTTTGGTCATCCAAGGACTTTCCAGCCAGTTTCTTTTCCTGTTTCCAGTGCTTTTGTGAGCAGTACTTGGAATACTTCAAATTGGTTTTTCTGTAGATTTCATGGTCTGCACTCATCTGTGCCCAAACTTGTATTTCTAGGACATGCATGCTTTGATCCTGAAGAAGTGAACCATGTTGTCCCTGTACCACCGGCTGGCTAGTGCTGATAATACTTTCAGCATGTGCCAAGGGCCTTTCTTTCACTACGAAACTGTTAGAGCCAAGTCAAAATAGCTTCATTGAGGAGGACAGGGCTTGGTATTAGATGGTTCTACACTACATATTTAAAAAGCCGGCTGTAGCAAAGAAATATGGTGGCAAGATTAGTGTCAGGCCCTGGATACAGATCAAACCACCTCTTTTTGGGCTGAAGGGATCTGTACTGGCTGCCCAACTGTTTCCAGACACAATGCAGAATACCAGCTTTCACTTTTAAAGCACTGAAAATGGCTCAGAGCTGGGGTGCTTGCAGGACTTCCTCCCACTCCCCCACCCCCAATATATGATGCCCACCCCTTTCCAAGCTGTGGTTCCTAAGCCCATGCCTGCTCAGGTGAGATGGATGGCTACTTGAAAGTGCTTTTTCAATGTTGATACCTCATCTTAAAAGTGCCCTCCCCTTGCAGCTCACCATGCCCCTACTTTACCTGCTTGTAGAAGAAGAAGAGTTTGAATTTATATCCCCTCTTTCTCTCCTGTAGGAGACTCAAAGGGGCTTACAATCTCCTTGCCCTTTGCCCCTCACAACAAACACCCTGTGAGGTAGGTGGGGCTGAGAGAGCTCCAAAAAGCTGTGACTAGCCCAAGGTCACCCAGCTGGCATGTGTGGGAGTGCACAGGCTAATCTGAATTCCCCAGATAAGCCTCCACACCTCACGCGGCAGAGCGGGGAATCAAACCCGGTTCCTCCAGATTAGAATGCACCTGCTCTTAACCTACTATGCCACTGCTGCTCCTGGCAGCAAGCCAGGGCGTAACTTTTTACATGGGTTTCAACTATAGGGTTTTATCTTTTTTGGTTGCTTTCAAGTCTGCTTTTAACCCAATGACAGTTTTATGGGGAGTTTATCTGTTTGTTCAGTAGTTGCTTTATTCCATTTTTATCCCCCTGGGTTTTAAAGTGATATGCTTGTTATACTGATATTCTTTAAGTAAATACATGAGAGGATGCAAATTATGATAAATATAATTTGTTGTACAGCCACTTCGTACGGGACAAGCCAAATTGAGCACCACTGCTTAAAGGCTACGTAGTTCTTCTCAGAGGTGGGGAAAGGAACAAGGCATGCTTTCTCACTCTGCCCTACCTTTGAGCTTCCCTTTATACAGTCCTGGTCTATGTTGGAAACAGTGTTGGTCTATACTGAGCTCTGAACACAGCAGGCAAGAAAAGTCTTATGTTTATGTTCTCATATACAGCCTGGCAATGAAAAGAACCAAACAAAATAGGTTTGAAGATGATCTGCGCATGAGGGCATTACAGAGACCTTTCAAGTTGAGCTAATTTAATTGACACTCCCTGCAGTTCTTGAATATTACAGGATTACACTTTCTCCCCTCAAGTACGCTCCACAATTAAATCAGTCATTCACAGGCCCAGGCCAGCACAACATGTTCGTTTCTAGTACTGGGAGATAGCCATCTGCACAGAACATACTGCTCTGTTACACCTCACCTTCTCAGCTGATGTGATGAAGTGCTCCAGGGTTACAGATTTCAAGAGTTTTTTCTTTTCTCCTCATTCATGCCACCTCTTACAACAACTGACCAAAGGATGGAGCAGCAAACAGCGCCATTTAAAGATTTAGGTTACTTCCCTTAACCAACTAAAGTAGGTGGGTTGTAACTTACCAACGGAGAAGCAATCCAAGGAAAATACAGGATAAATCATAAAAATGCAAAGCTTTACTTGACTCCTCATGACCACAGTTGGAGTTGCAGGGAATCTATGGGGAGGTGGGGTGGGGAGTTAAAAAGGTTGTAAAGTGACAAGGGATGGCACACAATATAACACAGACTTCAGTGCAAATACCGCACTGAGCCAAAGCCATCCTGCCAGCAACTCTGCAATTTTCCTGAACAATTAGGTAAAGGTCCTGCAATTTTTTTCCCTACATATTGTCAGCTGTCATACAATGTCTGGCACCCGTGGCAGACTATTAGCATGCACAACAGATAATTGCGCTAAAGGAGTAATGAAAACTGCCCCACTACTTTGGGACTTAATCAGTACGACATATTTATTGGCTCAGAGAAACTTCTAGCAAATAATACCTTAAACCCGTCCTAGAAGCTTTATGCTTCCCCCCCCCCCCACCCCGCACCCAACTTAGAGATGGTCTTGATTTGCGTGGGCAATTTGCACAGAGGAAAACAATCCATCAATTCCTGCAATGTGATCTGAAGAATTATTGGAGAACAAAGCAGTACCTCTTGCTAAACTGAGGAAGGAAGGCTACTGAAAGCACAAAGGAGGGGTGGTTAAGAGCAGGAAAATGAACTGCTCAAAAGCTGCCTAGTGGCAGGCCTGCAACATGTACGTACCTTTACTGGGAAGGAAAAGAACCCTGAATGCGAAAGGATTTGGCACAGAGAAAAATAAAAAGAACCAACTATGATGGCTTCTTAATCTCCTTATAGTATAGTTGTCATTCCTTTATTACCTGTTTCCACAACCAAGGCTCAGGTGTCTAATCCACTGGGGCCAAAGCACAGGAAAAGCCTACACAACCATGACACAACCAGTCTGCTGGTGAAAATGCTACGGACCTATACAATACTCAGACTGATAAAACTAAGGATATGAAGTCATGCTTGTATCTTTTCAGTTTCTATCGGCAAAGGGCAGAAGCCTGGCCATAATTAAGACAGAGTGACCTGCTTGCCAGCCAAAAGCCAAGTCATTTTGGGACTTAATCAGTACAACATATTTATGGCTCAGAGAAATTTCTAACAAGACATATGTTAAACCAGCCTTTTAATTCATTGGAATCAATTTGCTTGTTAAGGCCTAGTCAATGTTTCATGCATTTCATCCTTTGTGGAGGAGGCAGCCTACTGCAATTCTTCTCATGCGCCCTCCTGATGTGCTCTGGCTTTGAGATGAACAAAAAATTGCTTCCCCAAAGGCTGGAGTATTAAAGGCTCACAGAGAGCTAGCTTACAGCGGTTAGAGTGAGGGGGCATGATACACTATGGAGAAGCAGACCCTATCTGCACCAGCATGGCTCACTTGACTTCAGGCTGCCAAACGTATGGTGATGTTCCCAGAATATCTGGGGAAATTAAAACAAGGTCACCTCAGCAATGGCTGAAGGCAATAGATGGTACAGAGTGGGATGGGATATCTTCATAAAACGTGAACAATAAATGTGTACAGGACACCATCTGTAGCATGCTGTGCTTCAACACAAGACTGCCTTATACTAAACCAGACCATTGATCTGTCAAAGTTGGCAGCTTTCCAAGGTTTCAGGAGAAGACCTTCCACATCAGCTACTACCTGATCCTTCAAAGAGGAAATGCTGGGGACCGAACCTGGAACTTTCTGTGTATCAGGCAGATGTTGTACCACTGTGCCTGCTCTGTCCCCCCAGTACTTTAGGCAGCTGGACAGAATAACTGAAAGATTCCATTCATGCATGTGATTTCATGCTATGTACATGAATACTGGAACCATGTGGGCAGGGCTAACCCGAGCAATCATCCTCATGGGTTGATTTTCATGGCAACAACTCCCATAAATGCACAGGGACAAAAATAACACACCAGTTTTTCTTTTGCTGAGCATGCTGACTCAGCTTTCTTATTCGGAGCTCAGTTGGAGGAAGACCACATTTTCCCAAGAATTCAAGGCAGTTTAAATGAGAGATCATCACGGATAGTGCACACACCATTCTATTTTTGACTCATGTGAAGATGATTTGGACTGTCCTTTCGAGAATCTGTTTCACCAGAGGCGACAACCAGCTGGAACAAATGCTTGCCTACCTGAGAAGGAGCAAAGCCTCCTTCAAACAGCTGCCAAGTTCATCACTGATACAACTAAATGGCTGCCCGTCTCTGAGCTTTGTTTCCAAAAATGCATTGTAACAACTAATATGTCTTCCTGATCACTGGTGCTCTATAACACACACACATATATAATTACAACTATACTTAAGCTCTTTTTAGAAATAAGGGTGCTTTAAGTGGGAGAAACTGTTCTTAAGTAATGCCCTTGGTGTCATATTTAAATTGTGACCAAGACCTTTGGAAGGGTAGTCTGGGATAGAGCTATAATTACTTGTATGCAACATGTTTGCTAGGAATCCCTGCTTAGGAGGATACCCTTCTTTCAGCTATGTGGCCTACCCTGTTTTCCCTCCTCTTGACATTTCCCTTCTCTAAAGATGAGACAGCTGTACTCAGTCCCAATCTTATCTCCAACTAAATCTGGCACGCCTATTATCAATTAAACTGTTCATGAACACATACTGTCTGCCAAGGGTTTAGAGAAGTGCCCACACTTTATAAAACAAAGCTCCTTACTAATTATTCTACTGAAGAACATTTAAAAAGCTACTGCTTCCCATACCCAAATGAGATCCAAATGCTAGAATATGAACAATTATTCAAAATCCTCCCCCATCCCCTTTTCTTTCTTTCTATGGGCTTTGACTAAAATATTAGTATGAAGCTTTAAAACGGAATCCTCTAATAGCTTCTGGATTAATACACGGCATGGAGGAAAAAGCATGAGATTTTGACCTTCGGCATGCTGAGGATTCATCATTCAAGGATTCATCATCCCGTCTTGGCAAATGCCCACTTAAGAAAGCTCCCAGCGTGTGCCAGCAGTTCAAAAGATACCTGGTACAAGTGCCCAGATGACACTTGAAGGGCTCACACACGGACACACAGCAATTGAGGCTGTAGACAGCAGGTGGTGCTCTGTTCCTATGACCTCTGGAAGACACATGCCAAAGGGGAAAAAACAGACTTCTGCTCACACAGAGGGTTCTCTGGCTCCACTCCAGTGAAATCAAGCTGACCCAAAATTACACTGATTCTTTCCTGCTGCAGTTTTTCCCAGTGGCACGAGAACTCTTGCTGCTAATTATCCACCCACTCTGGTTTGGCTAGGAAGAACAATCCAAAGACAAGCAGCCAAAGTGGCCAAAGGAAGCCAAGTTTGCTTGAAGGGCACACAGCAGTCTTCAGGTTAGATAAAGGGCTGTCTTGAGGAACCCGAGGAGGAGTTGCTTGGATGGATTGTAGGAAGAACACTGTGACCAGGCTCAGAAGGTCACGGAATCATCGCTGGAGCTTCCAAAGAAGACAGCCAAGAACGTGAGTGGATCTGAGCAAGGGGGGTCATTCCTTCAGACAGCAGGATGAGCTAATGCATCTCTTATTCGCTTACTGTAAGGCTCTTCCATTGTTAGGAAGAAGGCAACTCAAACCACTGGCTCCTTCAGAATTAGTGGCAATATTTTTGTTGTACTTATTTTTCTTTTGATTACACAAACATGGGAGTCTCTTCATATGCTTACCACCAAGGAGATTTAACATCGTCTAAAGACCAGATTGTCTGACCAGGAATACCAATCTCTCCTGAGGGATGCACAAAGCTCTTGTTCCCCTCTATACTTTGGAATCACACCCCAGAAATCTAGCCCTGCTGTGTATTTAGAACAGCTTGTTAACTATAAGTGCAGATGGGTCATGACCAGAGCAAGGTGCAACTCATTCCCCTCTGTTAAGGTAGTTTCCTTCACATCCCACAAAGTGAGCATTGTTGTCGGTACTGTCCCAACACTATGGACTCAATTCCTCATATCCTGCTTTACTGTTCGAGGTATAATGATATTAGAACTGATCTGGGAGCTTTACTACCTCTAGAATTTATGTTTTTCTCAGACAAACTAAAAATGTCTAAGCTATTGAACAGCCCAAATGTAGAAATTTCTGAACCACATTTTTCATCCGTGTTCTACATGATGTGTAACAATGATCCTGTTATTGTACTTGGAATGTATGGTACTTCTGGTTTTATGCCTAATAAAGGTTTTTGGATTGGATTGGATTGATTGGATTACACAAAACCTCTTTAGACCTTAAAATAATTTGAAGTAGTATCTCCTAGACCAGGAGTTAATAGCACAACCCTTTGGAGTTTACTAGCTCAGTTTTCCTGTACTTGAGTGGAACCTGAAGGCTGCTCTTTTAAAACAAGGAGGCCCAGGGCAGAACTCCACCATTTTCAATCCAGCCCACTTGGCACGTAAGAGAGCCCTTCCTCCAGCAACTCAAAGTGGCATCTGTCTAATATTGCAAAGCTTTATGTGTGCACAGCAGCATTTGCAGGTGCCCACATGTAAAATTGTAGGCTATGTTTTGATGGGTTGCAGGCTGCCTAGGTCTGTGGTGCACTGTCAAGAGTGCAAGGACAGGTTCTGTTACTAGAGAGCATCTTTATCATCACCTCTAAAAACAGCCGTCACACTGAAACAGATTATGAAACTAAAGGAGACTTTGGAAACAACCTTATAGAGACAAGCACTTATGTTTCAGCCTGATATTGAATTTGGGGGCTTCTTCCGGACCCTTGTTATGAATGTTTACATTGGCTTAAAGGTAAGCAAAAAGCTGTAAAAACAAAGTAATCTTCCTGACTGTCTAGCTGAACTGCTGCCACCTAAAAGCCCAGCTAGACACTGTGTCAGGGAGACAAATACAACATTTAGGCAAGCTGCGGTGTCAGAGGGAGCCACAGGCACCTGCTTTTCCATTGCATCCACAGCCAAATGAAGACTGGAGGAAAATGAGATGAAGGGCAGGATGACACTGTCTGGTTTTTCCACAACACTATACATCCAGGTATATAAATGCAGTTCAACGGTTCAAGTGGCCCTAGGGCTAGAAGAAATTAATAAATTTTGGCAGTCCTTACAGGAAACAGTGCTCCACAGATCAAGAGCAGTAATGATGGGAGGGAAGGAAGGTATACATTAAAGTGACAGAGGTATGACATCATGGAAGAGACTGTAGCTACAGAAAAGGCAGAGCCTGGGGTTTCATCCAAATTTCCCTTCTACTGCAGTGACCTGAAGTATCTAATGTAGCACACATGTTTCAGGATACAGAAAGACAGGTGCATATGCCAGCTATATAAGACTATATATGCCTATCATAATAGCAAGACTGTATATAATTACAGTTAGCATAATGTCTGATTATATTCACAGTGAACTAGAATTCTTTGATTTCTGACTTGCAGTAAACCAGTATTCTTGCCTACAAGAATAAAAAAAAAGATTTTCAAAATAAGTGATCAGACTTTGGCCACACATGAAAACATTTCTCTTGGAAACCAAAAAGTTGCACTTTTATTATTATTGTTTTTTGGCAGACTACATTTGAAGTGACCATCAAGGCTTAACACAGAAGCCAGTGAGCTTTGCATTTTGGTTTAAGCAAGGTATGTGTGAGCGGGTGCATAGGTGTATTTAGGATTAAAGGGAGATCTAATCCGGCCCCTTCACACCTCGCCGATGTTGCTGGTTGCAGGAGACGTCTTCCTAAGCAGCCCACATTTCCCTTTGCTTAAGGGGGGTGGGGGGGAGTTCTTTGTCACCTGTGAGTCTTATTTGCCCGGCTGAGTCTTGCACACTTCTTTCAGATCTCCTGCACTGCAGAGCAGTAACACGATCATGACCACTAAACTGACCAACGACTTTCTTGATATGACACAACAGGGAGAGTTCAGGATTGAACACTTTCCCAGGAAGCATTCATCCTTCTGTCTTTCATCCCTCCCCTGGAAAGCTGAAGAAAAACACTGCTAGTCTTCTTTCAATGTCTGTTGAGTCTCTCTCTCTCTCTCTCTCTCTCATGCCAATTTCTTTGTACCCATTTCATTTTTTCAGTCGTCGAGTGCCCATAAGGCTGGGGGTGTCATTTCCGGAAGGTGAAGACTTCTCGCGATTTCAGACCCCTCCTGCCTTCATTGGCTGGTTTAGGAGAGGGCTCATCCACCATGCCTCCATAAGGGCAGCTGTCAGAGTCCGGGTGATTTCCAGTACACTCCACAGCAGGGATATAGCCGCTGTCCCACATGCCAGTTCCACACAGTTTACATAAATCATGCAGGCTGCAGGTGATCCTGGGCAGCAGGCGGAATTGATACAGCAAACTTCTGGCCTGGAGATGAGACAGCAAAAGTTAATAGAAGGTAAAAAGAGCCCCAATAGAAAGGATGGGCAACTGACATCAGCTATTGCAAGTCATAATGGATCTGTCCCCACCCACCAGACACACATAGAGAGCGCATCCAAAAGACACCTGTCAAAACAGGTAGAATTACAAAGTTTGCAAAATGGTTTCCTTCCAACCATAAGAATGTTACTTACCTTCCTGAGTACAAGCTCCCCATTCATGTGCATGGCCAAGTTCCCAAAATGCAGCAGCATCTGGTCAGTAGCCAGCTGCTGTTCAATGACATCGTCCCCGTAGATCACTACAATGGCCACGCAGATGAAGAGATGGAAATAGTCTGTCTGCAGCAACAAAGAAAAGAAAGGCAGGTGACTAAGATGGCAAGTTAAAAGGGGGCACGAGGTAGATCCTCAAGGTAGCATGTGGGGCTTTTACCTTAGAAAGGGCCAGCGAGCAACCACCTCACTCTTTCAGCCACTACAATCTTTAAACTTGCAGCTTGAGACAAGAAGGACCACATGCAAAAGTACCCTATGGGTTATCGCAGCCAATCTGAACCTGTCTCAGCCTCACAGATGCTCCAGGGAGCCATACTTGTGCTTATGCTGTGTATGAGAGACAGTTTGTTTAAAAGCTCCTTAACACACATGAAGCTACCAGTACATCAAACATTTGTATATGCTGGTGCGATAGCTAGAACTAGGGCGTGCACCCTCAATAATGCAGCGAGGCCTTCTCAAAATTTATTGTGGAATAAGCAGTGCAAAAAACTAAATGGTAAGTGGTTTCCTCAACACTATGGAGCAGTCATAGACCGTTTCCGAACGGCCACACTCGGGGGGTGCGTCGGCGTATATGACGCTGACGCACCCCCCGGGACCATTCGCACGAATGGTCCTGGTAGGGGTGGGGAAGGCGGCGGAGCCTGCATGGAGGTTGCGCCGTCACCCGAACGCCTTACCGTCCCTCTGACCTTCTGGCGCGTCAGCCAGGCCAGGGGAAACGCCCCCTGCCCTGCGCGACAGCTCTGGAGTCGCAGGGCAGGGTGGGCGTGTCCCCTGGTCTGGGCTACGCGCTGGAAGGTCGGAGGGACAATAAGGCATTCGGGAAAGGGGGGGGAATGGCGCCTTCCAGCTGCTGCCGTTCGCAAGGCAGCGTTTGGAAGCTGCTGTTTTCAAAAAATCTTGCTCAGGGAGCAAGGTTCGGAAACAGCGGCTTCGCGCTGCTCGGGGGCAGCGGCCGTACAAACCCCTCTCCAGGGATGCTGTTTGTAGCGTCCCTGGGAAGCTGTATTCCGCCTGTGCGGAAACAGCCACAGTTAGAAGCCACTCTATTTTTAAACATTTTCAAGTTATTTGTTGGGCCAGACTCAGCACACACGGATGAACTATATGAAGCACTAGTCACTTCTTGCTCAAAGCTTCAGCTATGTGCCCCAGAAATGAAAAGAAAGAAATGAAAAGTGGTGCTTGCTGGCTGGGGGCGGGGGCGACTTAGTCTAAATTTGGCAACTTTCTATGCTGCACTTAACAGACTCAAAGGCAGCTTTGCAAAGGGCTAGCTTTCAAATATTTAATGACACTCAAGTAGCTTAATGAACATGAAAACGGATACTACCTCCTTGCAGAGCAAGATCCTTAGGGGATACTTCCCAAAGCAAACATGCCCCTTTGATTTTTTCTTTAAAAAATCAGGGCAGTGGAAAAGAGAAATTCAAAATAGACAGGGGTTCAAGCTACATATCCTGGTTAGGAATACAAAAGTTGCATGAATTTCCTTCCAAAATCTAGTAAATTAGCAGGATTTGTAATAAAAATGTGATTAAATTCTAGCGATGAACACTACAGATAACAGTGAGAAACTGCAAGGGCAGTGGCTTAAAACTACGACAAGCCCCCAAACCCCCAACTGTTCCTATGGTTACGGAATGAAACTGATGTCACACAACAAACACTTCCTGACTTTTTCGCACAGGGTCCAGTTCCTATCCATCTTACGCTCGACACATCTTGTTCTCCACCTACTCAGTGCTTCCCCAAACCTACAACCACCTAGTCCTGACTATAAACTTTAAACATATAAACATATACAAAACTAGATACTTGATAACAAAAGTTATAAATATGTAAGTTACAAAACGATGAACTCCAACATTAATTCTCTTCACAGAATTAAATCTTTCTAGTTGCCAGACTCGTAAGGTTCACTGGCATTCAGAGCACTTGGCTCTGAGTGACGGAATCTCTGCCAGGAGGAGAAGTCTCTTCACGTGACTACCACGTGCTAATTCCAGGTAACCTCCATCCAGGTACTCATGTCAAAAACAACCAGAGCAATTATTAGGCTAACAGAAATGTGAGTCAACAGCCAGAGGTTAACACACTCTGGTGGCAGCTTTCTCCTCTTCCAGACAAGACCAGGTCAGACAGAAACCATATCTTCTCCCCCACTATTTGGTCCAGAGGCTAACTTCACAGGGAGAGCTATTTTCAGAGGGTCTGTGCAGTGTCCTTCAGAGCAACATTTACAGCTTGCAGAAAGCCAGCCTGCCAAGGCTGCACTGACATCATAAGGCAGGCTGAGGGCCCTTCAGGTTGATGGGATGCGACAGCAGCAAGGACAACCCAGGAGCTCAGTAATGAACTGTCAGGGTGAAATTTGCATCAATTTGTATAACGTCAGGGGCAAACAGTGGGGGGAAAGACCAGCAGATTGCCAAGGCACCACATGTTTGTAGTCATGGCTGAAGGAAGGGACACAGCTGGAAACCAGCCGCTGCAATTGGCAGAGTTCCCATTCTGCACCCTCCCCAAAGAGAAATGCAAGAGCCCCAAACAAAGGAGGCATCTCTGCCTCCAAGGCCTGACCTGGTAGTGAGCCCAGCAGGCTTCCCAGATACGCAGAGCCTCAGCATCCGGAAACTCGCGCTTAAAGCAGAGGAGGATCCAGCGGTGGCAGAAGAGCATCTGCAGGCCGTCCTCCCCAAGGGAGACCAGGTGGTGATAGAATCGCACGTTCATCAGCCGCAGAAGTTCTCGCAGGTACATCTGCAAAGAGACTCCGATGCTCAACTGACCCACAGCCTCTGGAGCGGGGACAGCCTGCCTCCCATCAAAAAGCCAACAAGTTCAGCTGACACGTGCATGCCACTCAGAGAACATGCTCTACCCAAAAGGACATCCCAACTTCAAAACTGCCCACAAGAGTTGTGTGCTATCAGAAAATGTGGATGTTACAGCAACCGTTTCTGCACATGGGAATTTCTGCATGAACAAAGATCCCCCCAATTTACAGATGCTGCCACTGCAATTTCCTCACATGCTCATTCAGCATCACAATGACCACACCCTCAAGTGCACCAAATAGCAGCAGCTTCCATAAGTTGGGGTGCTTTGCAGAGGTAGACATGCCCACTGCAACTTCTCTAAGCACTCGTACCCAACAGTGTGCTACTCCTGTTGATATGTTGCTAGTGCAGCAGTTATTTAAGTAAGAGAGTCTATCCTTGATGAAGTTGATCAGTAGATAAAACCCATGAACTGGCTCAGTGACACAGGCCTATATTCCCAAAGACCCTCTGAAAAAGGCTGAACTTATGGATTCTACGGCCCTTCGGCTCCTCCCAGGTAGAGGGAGTATGAACGAGGGGTCCGACAGTCTTCTGACAGTTCTGTTAACTGCAAAGCTCAACTTCTACAAATAAATGTAGGAAGCCACTGGTAACAACATAGCTGTTCATTTCATACTTCTAATTATCTTTGGAATCAAAGGGGTGGGAGTCAAAGGGCCTCAAATTCTCACCAGTTGTTTCTCCATATCCTCATCACGAGGGGAGCTGATGAAGATAGTGTTCTGCATCAGACCTACGAAGCACCAGAAAGTGTCCGATTCATCCAAAACCTCAGCCAGGATTGGGGCAACGAGGTCAGACATCCCCTGGGAGTAGCCAATGGCAGGACTGTACACTGCATAGTTTAGCAAGATTCGCCTAGGAAGAAGACAGTCAAAGGATCAACAGACAAGGCTGGAATGGTGAAGAGGACCCTGCTCTTCCCCAGACAAGGAATGATCAGTAAATGTTTTGTCTTCTCTGCTGTCCAGGGGGCAACCTCAGCTGTTTTGCACTGCTCAGCTTCAGAGAAGGCAGTACGAGTCCCATACAAATACAAGTTCCTGGTTCCAAAGGGGGTGGGCAGCTTTCACTCCTCTGTGAGGATTATGTGGATGTTTCAGTAGAAACCAGGTCTACACAGGACTAGTCAAGGTTACGCTCTCAAACATCAGCCTTAATAATTATTTGCAGGGTTGCCAGTTTGAAAAATCAGAGCAAAAGGTCAAACTTGCGGCCCTCCAGATGTTATGGACTACAGTTCCCATCATCCCCTGCCAGTATGATGCTGGAAGGGGATGATGAGAACTGTAGTCCATAACATCTGGAGGGCCGCAAGTTTGACACCTAAGACCTATAACATGACCTATAACACGACCCAAACAGCATATTCTAAAAACTGACTCACCTTTCATATGGAAAGCACCCCTCACCCTCAAGTGCAGTCCTGATGGGCTCCTACCAGAACCAGAAGCCCATTTATTGAAGTTGCTCCCCAGTGAGATAAAAATCTCAACATCGACATCATCCTTGGGTAGAATGCTTAGAAGAAGCCTCCCCTGATTGACATCGCAAAGGGTGACGTTCAACAGCACACACAGGGCACATTTCCAAAAGCCACCCAACTCTCTAGGTGCTTAGCAAGACTTAGGTTTTTTCTGCACAGCACCAGGAGAGCGTGTTGCAGGTGGGATAAAGTAACTCACTCTCCCGCTGTCCTGTTCACATGCCTCCATGCAGGTAGCGAACAAAGTCCGCAAAAGCAATACGGGCTGCCGTTGCGCCTTCGCACAGAGATGCATCTTTTTTTTAAAAAAAACCTCACCTCCCATGTTGCCTAGCTGCATGGAGCAAGAGCTTCCCAGGGTAGCCGTTCACTCGCAAGTGGCTGCACTCCACATTAAAACAAGAGAATTGCGGATAGTGTGATTCTTGAATAACCCGTTTCTGGGGGGGGGGGGGGAATGGGGGCCAGCCTCACTTTAGGGGCAGGAGCTGTGTGAAGTTGTCCCCTGAAACGGGCTTTTCCCTGTCCCCAGCCTGGGTTTATTGGCCTGTGAGGAAGGGGCTTCAGAGTAAGAAGGACTACAGCATGACCCAGGCTACAGTATAACAGGGGGATGGAGGGAAGGAGAGAGACTAAATAGTTTTAATTTTATGATTGCATGCACATTTGAAAATATGATAGTGGAAGCATATGCACAGGCTAAAACTGGTAATAGTCTGAATCTCTACAAGTTTTAAATACACATGGGTTTTAGGCTTATTTCTAAACTTCAGGAGGAATGTCTGCACAGATTTAGATTTAAAAATTAGTGTACAGTCCAGCCAAGTTAAACACTTATTCTGGAATTAAGTTTTAAGTTAAGCAGCTGCTTGAACTCAATAAAGCTTTACAAAGTTTTGCTGGCTTGATCTTGTACCCTTACAAAATGAGATATTTACACTGAAATTAGTTATACGCCCCTACAATAGTTTCGCAGCTCATGATGTTTGTAGCTTGGTAACAAGCTAACATGCTCATTACCAGTGAGTTGCCCTCCATTGCCAAATCACCAAGCAATATGTTGCGCCGGAACCAAACAGAAAACCTTATTTTTTTCTCTCAGAGAAAACAAACAGAAATAGGAGCATGGTAACCTCAACATATATCTGAATGACCAAGAACTGGAGACCTCAACACATGAAGCAACAACACCTCTGCTAAGTAGGTGCTCATCTTGAGTTGGCCCAAGCGGCCTTCTGAGAGCTGCAAAGAGCAAATTATGCAGCTATAAAAGTGATTAACAAGCATCAACTGCTTCAGGCTGAGGCCTGTGCATCTTTCTAGGTTTGGCTGGGGCACGGTGTCTGGACAAGTGCCGAGGTTGTTGATTGCATATTGCTGGAGGTGGACTTCACATGCAAAATTCCCTGCAAGTGTGTTCATGCAAATGCAACAGTCACCTCATTGTTTCCACATTAGGGTTGTTCTCTCCTCGGAAGAACTGGTTGCTGCGGTCCGTCCTCACCACGTCTTTGTCGACCGTGAACTGCACATTTCGCCAGAATGCCTTCTGTTCATCCGGTGTCATAGAGAGTCTGAGCATCACACAACAACATGAGTACATCCCCAAAGCAACTGCTGCTGAATTTGGTAGGGAGGGACCAGGGGATCCTTTCAGCCCTATAACCTTGTAGATAAGGCAGAAGTGCCAGAATGAAGACCAGGGCACATGTGGGAAACATAACCAGATCTCTTCCTCCTGTAGGAACCTCAACTCAAAGGTTCTCAACAGGTCTCTCATGTTGCTGATGAGGAGGGACTGCCCATTCATCTAACAAAGTAACAGGAAGTCATGACTTGAGCTGAATATTACAGACCCAGAGGATTCCAACAAGCCAAAGAACACACCTGCATCATACACGGAAAAGGGTCTCTCCCACACATGCACAACTGGGCACTTGAATTTGCTTTAGGCTGTGCACACATATCAGCATGGAAGGGCTGATCATTGGAACTTACTTTAACAGGGGATTTTTTTTTTAAAAAAAGGGGAAAGGTTGGGCTCATATCTGCTTGGGCAAGAAAAGAGAATTTCCCCTGATGTACAACTGTCTATGCCCGAATCTCCTCCTGAGCTGCTTTCCTCCATTGTACCATTCCACTGACTTACACGGAATTAGAGGAATCAGCTGCAAGAAGGAATTAGGAAAATGGAGCAAAACAGGCTTATCTCCCTGTAGTGAGGCTTTCTCCATCCATCCTCCATTATGTCCGTACAGTGATCAAGTTACTAATGGTGGATCTGGGCTGATATCACAAGAGGGCAGAGGAGCTCTTGGTACTCCAGAGAAAGAGATGCTTTCCCACCACCACTGCTGCAAGGAAGATGATGTGGGGAGATGAGCAAAGTCAATGCAGCTTCTATGCACCGAAGCTCTAAGAGTCATTAAAACATACACCGTTACCTTTTCTGCTGGATTTCAAAGTACTCTTCCCTCTTCCGTGCCCGCAGAGCCTCCCTCTCCTCTGAAGTGGATTCAAAACTATAGTAATGAAGCAGAAAGGGCCAGACTTCGCCACGGATGGAGACATCGATGCCACCAAAGAAAATGGCCTGCAAGTGACGTGGGGGAAGAAAAGTTGAAGGGGGGGAGGGGAGAAATCTCAGTTTCTGAAATGGAACTTGTTTTAGTCTCCCCTGACAAGTGATGCCTTGATTCATAAGCCCATGAGCTGCACCCATTTAGAGGGAAAGTGCTGCCCCACCCCCTCCCCAGAGGAGACAAAAATCAAACTCATTTCAATGTCAATAACACCCCTGGAGGGCCTGTACAATTAATGCACCGTTCTCACATCACAGCCTAATCCCCAATCTTGGAAACTGCACACTTGGGCTCAGCCCTACCTCTTACCCAAACATTCCTTCATCCCACCCCCAACTCTTAATTATTTTAAGCCAGAGAGTCTCAATTGCTTTCTTGGGACTCCAATTCCAAGAAAGGTAGCTGTACTAGTCTGGTGGCACCTTGAAGATCAGCAAAACTCTTCCCAAAAGCAGGTCAATGCGGCAGGAGTTCAGCAAATCCATTAGACCAAAAAAGAATGCTGCATTGTACTGCATTTAGCCCAATAGATAGCGGTTCTTTCATTATGAACAGCAGGCAGCACACTGTATTGCTGGTGCAAGTATACGATCAAGGGCTTTTGACATAGAAAAGCACAAATTCCATCTAGAGGCATTTTCTTCACTGGAACAACAAGGAGGAAAAATGTACGACGCCTGCTTCCCTCTCACCTTCCTCAGCTTATACTCTTCCTCCACCTGCCCAGCTTCATTCAGATGACTGAGCCAAGCAGACACATCTAGGCGCTTGTAGGCATTCTCTTCAGGATGGGTCTCCGAGGAGGGCAGCTTGGGTCGGCGGATTGAGAACTGCATGCAGGTCTTCACGTCAGTGAGCTGCTAATTGGGAAATGAGAAGGGAAAGGGCCAGTGCAACAGCTGCAGAATCTCAGCTGCAGCATACCCATTAGTCAGGTGGCTGAATTTAGCCCCCATCCCACCCCCACCCCGGTAGAAAACAGCAGATCTGGTCCTGAGATGGCCCTGGCGGAACCACTAACCCTTGGAGTTTGAGGGCAGGCTTCTGGCCAAAGTAGGCAAATGTAATTGGAGCCATTAAAAAGCAGACTGATACAGAACTGCTTCATTAAGTCTGCCTGCCTTTCCCACCCTCCCCTACTCAGGGTCAGAATTAACCCGGCTTGTCACAGTACCTCTAGTCTGCCCAGGAATGCGTGCAATAAATTACATTTGATTGGCCATGTATAAAAGGATTGCTGTGAAGGAAGACAGGGAAGTGGCAGTGCCAGCCTCTCTGCAAGGGCTCTCGCCATTCCAGGGTAAAAACCACAGCTGACATTTAATTTAAAAATCAAAAGGTTGCTCAACACAAATGCAAGCCCCCATGGTACTATAATGAGGGGAAAGCAGCAGGGGGAAAAAGAAAGGGGGGGAGTTGGTGGGAAGGAAGGGAATTTAGAAATCACCGTTTCTAACAAGCATGTCTAGTATCTTTAAACATATAATTAAGGCTCTCGTAAGGCCTTTTGTGCAGACTGAAGCAAGACTCAGCAATAGGTGTCAAAACATCACTTGAATACGGCAGAATCATAGCATGAGCAGTCATTTACTTCAGGAGAAGCCCAATCACAGAGGCATTATGTGGACAGTAACCTACTGATGAACGGGGAGGAGGGGGGGTTACATTCCTTCGCTGACTATAGGCCAACTGGACCTGCAAAACAAACCCTTGACTACACCACAGAATAAACTTCCTTGGCACTTCTGATTCCACATCTATAAAAATCAATGTAACCTTTCAGGAAAGTGAAGAGGATAATCAAGTGAAGGACACAAAGCCAACCCCAAATCTTATCAACCAAGGTGATTATGGATGCCAGTAAAAATTCTACCGCATTGTCCAATAAAGTATTCCACAGTAAAAGTCTCCATTATTTGCATCTCCCGCGTGGCTACAACTTCTCTCTTCCTTTAATGCAGATTCTCTGCATTTATGCTTACGCTGCCCTACGCTACGTAAACATCTTCCTTTTAAACCATCTTGGGATGAAATGGCTACTTGGTATTATCTGTCTCTGTTCCCACCCAGCTGCATAAGGCTACAAAACCATTCTGGAATTGCCTTCATGAGAGGGAGCAGAGGCAAGCACACCAACGTCTGGAAGCCAGAATGATCATCATTAGAAATGAGGCCCATTGCTCAAATTTCATTCCCGACTGGAAAGAGGCACACAAGTCACAGAGCTGACTGACAGGGACGCGGGACTTTTATGCCTTGGACTTTACAGCTTACCTGATCTTTGAGATGGGTCTCTGTGCAATACTTCCATTGCTGAAACACTTCAGACAGCTTATCCAGGCCACCATGGTGAAAGTGGAAGATTTTATATTGGCTCTCTCTGCTAGCAACAACCAACTGCCCACTGGTGCATGCCTCATCACTAAAGTTGGAGACAGAAGAAGGTGGGAAGTACATAGTCATGAGCAAAATTCATTGTCCAGAATGTCCAGGGGTAAAACAGCCTTTAACATAAAAGAGGGCCAAACACAAGTCACTGGGTGCAAAATGCAAGGCTGAATTGTGGCATTTTCAACCTCCTTCATAAGCAATGCGGTGGAATATTTATCGGCTACATATGCTAAGAGTTCAGCACTCAAACTGATTTAGCTAGGCCTTGCAGGAGTTGCAGAAAATAAATAGTCTGTGCCTTTCAAACAGCCCTGATGTCTCCCATCTCTTCCACAAATTGCTCTGCAAACTCTTTGAACAGCCCCCTTTCCCCCTTCAGTCCTTGACAACAAATTCTGAGATCCCTGGGAAAAAAACCCCTTTAAACTGCAATCAAAACAAATGATGCAAATAAAGAGCTGATAGTTTGCATAATATATTCTAAGCACATGCTTTGCCCTTTTCCTCTAGGTGACTTTTTTTTAAAAAAAAAATCCTCCTCCCCCCCAATGCACACTGCTCTGATTATGAGTTTTCATGGCCCACTTGGTGCTTATGATGGGCTCACAGAATCACAGCACTCTCTTATACCTAAAGAGGAGGTTTGTCTACACCTGGTAGCATTTATTAGGCTGTTTACCATACTCTTTGGCACATTAGGTACAGTACATCCCAAAAGAGTATCAGGCACATCTATGGTGCTCAGAAGCGCTAAGAACAAAGTTATGTTCCGTCCTTTAACTTGCTTGATTTTTAAGTTCACAAATGTTTTCCAAATCTGACCAGGGTTTTTTTAAAAAATATGCAAACTATATTAATTTACCTGTAACTAGCAGGATTCATTAGCCACAGAGTCCTACAGCTCTTTCCAGTTCAAAAGGGAGGAAGAGACTTTTTGTTCTCCCTGTAGTTTGAAAGTGTTACTGAACACAAAAGCCTGCTTCTTGTTTATGCATCACAGATGGGGTGGCAAGTGAGGAACGGAATGGAATGGGATTTATACACTCAACAGTCATAGACCCAGGAAATCAAAGCAAAAGGGAAAGAGAGTGATGGGCAAAGCAGCAATTAACTGAAGGAGCTACAACACACAAATTAAGATGTGAGGGGGTGGGGCTCAAAACAAGGGGAGGAAGGCAAAGAGCTCCTCTCACAGACCAAGACAGAGCACGACCAGCATGCTGGCTGAGTAATTGCCACTTTGCTGTGTTGCTGGATATTTAAGTAGTGGATGGCATAATGTGTTTAAAACAGCATCACAAACATTAGTAAAATATTTAGGAAGACTATAAAAAAATCTTTGTCCAAATGAGTAGGGGTCATCCAGGGGCTTAGACTTTCTAATTTTCTGAAGAATGGGGGGGCTGGGTCAGAGGCCTAATGACAGCATAGGGAGGAGCCAGGGACATCACAGGGAGAGGCCTCCATTGCCGTTATCTATGGAGGTGGGGCCATGGGGGATTTAGGGAGAGGAAATGTACAGCAGAGTGCGGGGCTTAAATGGCACCCAAGGCATGACCAGCTCCCTGCACGCGCACCCCCCCTCCCCGTGTCTGGCTCCCTGTGTGCCCTATTTACGGCAGCGAGCAGGGGAGCGGTTTTTGGGGGGCCAAGATGGGCACCCCTCCACGTGACAAAACGGCATGCACCCGGTACACTCCTGGCAATGTACAGAGTTTGGAATAGTAGCTTCAAACTCATATCCTTTAAGTGAGTACAAGCACATTTTGAGGCAATTCAGAACAGTGCCTATAGTCATGACAGCCAAGAAAACCCAGTTATGCCACCAAGGATTTTATATACCTTGCTTTCTTAGCACACTGCTTAAAAACTCCACCTTAAAAACATAAATATTCAGAACAAATTATTATTAAAATCACATAAATCAGTTTATAGGAAATGACTGCATTCCTGTGGATAGTACTGCTTTTTAAGGTTCAACTTGTAAAGCACATTTGGCTTCAACAAATGGTCTTCAGATAACTGAAGTACAACTTTTAATTAATAACAAAGGGTGTTTCTTTATTCATATTTTTTAATTACAATATAATAAAATACTCTCCTAATCCCTTATTACCTCTTCTGCTCTGACAAGCATCCTCTCCTGCCATATCCCACTTGTCCTTCCTAATTTCCCATAAAGATTGCCTTATCTAAATACAACCCTCTTGTTAAGATGTTGCAATTTAAAAAAAAACCCTGTAAAAAGACACTGGATGTGTTTGTTCTAATTGATTTCTTTGAATGAACTCATGAACTCACTAGCTGTAACATGAAGACCAATTTCCAGAGAGTTCTGTCTATGCCCATGAAGAAGAACCATGTGATTGAGCCTTGCCTGTCTCATGCTTGAGTGTAAAAAGGTCTTAATTCTACAAAGGCATGAGACCTTCCTAAGGTGCAGGAGAAAACAGATATTATAAGGCTGATTCTGATAAGTTTAGCTAATTCTGGTATTAACTTATGCCGACATTTTCCTTTTTCTCCACTAAATAAATCAATCACACCACAAAGAGCTAAAAGTTCTCTAAAAACATGTCCCGATGAAACTGTATTCGGGGAGCATCCAAGTCAGTTTTGTGAACGTTTAGAAGGTATTGAACGTATCAGCCTCTCCTATAGCAAACTTTTCAATTTTGCATGTTTTCAATTTTGCACAATTTTGCACTTTTCAATTTTGCACATCTGAGGACAAGCGACTGAGGAAAACTGCTGTAGATATTATCACTGATTTCATAAAAGATTTTCCTGTAGAAATCTCTAGGGGATGGAAACTGGTGAGGATTAGATCTGGCATCTCCAGGCTGTGCAGGCTTTCTGCACCTAGGAAACAGTAGGACTCAGATTTAGAGAGTCTTTTGCTGTCATGACTGTCTGGGACCAAAACTGTTCAAAGTTATTCCTCAGTTGTTCTGCATTCTCCTTTGCAGAAGCAAGAAGTTCTGCTTGATAGAACTGCAGATTACTGTTTTTGAAGAGAGGCATTTGATGTGTCCAAACAATCAAACAAGCAGCAATAAATGTTGCATTAAGAAGCAAATCTCAACAAGTTTCATGCGTATCTATCTGCTTTTGTCCCTAGATCTCCTCTCTCCTCAGAAGATACATTCTCAAAGAATCAGCTCCCTATAATCTGAAGCCACTGCCTGTAAGGAAGCTGCTCTAAGAGTCCACCTAGTGGGGCAAAATCGTCTCAGATTTATGTTCTCTGCCTGCTGGAAGTGTTTAAACAAAGCAAGATATTTGGGTGAAGTGATCAGAAACGTGATCACGTCAGCTAACTCATTCAGAAAATTTCTACACGTAGTAACATTTTCTGACATATCTTGTACCACTAAGTTCACAACATGTGCAAAACAATGAACATGTAGTACCCTAGGCTCCTCAGCCTTTATAAGAGCCTGTATTCCCTTAAGATGTCCAGCGACATTTGGTGCTCCATCACAGCGCTGGCCACAGCATCCGTCAAGAGAAAGATCAAAGCAACACCATACATCTTTCAAAATAGAAGCGAGAGCTGTGGCAGTGCTGGATTCAGTTTCATAAAATCCAAAAAACATATCCTCTGTAGCAATGTTGAAGCAAAATGAAACCTGTTCTTGTACGGCGATATCTGTGGTCTCATCAGTAATTACACTGTAACAAGCAGCTTCTTTAGTCTCTGTCACGAGTGTACCCAGAACATTTTGACACATGAACTCAAGAATTTCATTCACAATGGTAGATGAAATCCATTTGTAATTTGTATGATTCAACCATGATTCCACCTGCGGAATTTCTTCAGCATGTAGCAGCATAAGCTGTTTCAGCTTTGAGTCTTCCTCATCTTAGCTGCATATTGTACTGTCCTGACAAGTAAGGTACCTTACTGATGATAAAATTGTCAACAGTGCCTTTCTAGCATCTTCAATGTTTCTGCTGGCCTTCTGAAATCTTGCTATGTACATTTTCCTCTGCTTTAACAGAGGCTTTAGCTTGGACAGCTCCATGATGCGTATTTAGGATTCTAATGGCTGTGAAATCTCAACAGTGCCTTCTTCTAGTTTGAGAAGCAATTTTCAATAAAAGCTTCATGTGAATCCTGGTCTCTTGATGTAGTTGGAAGAGGAACCTTCATATCATTTACTGCTAAGTGACAGATGTCACAATATGCTTTGCCTGCTGTTGCATCATAAGACAGCCATCCATAGGTTTTTTTTTCTTCAAGTATCTTGGTACTGTCATCCTGACTTTTGCTTTACATTAGGAGCTGTCTTTTCTGAAGAGCCTCTCTCCCCCATAGCAAAGTTTCTTGTCAAGGAAGACTTAGTGGAGATTCCTCCAGGTCTATACTACAGGAAATTCCTCCATTCGGGTCTATACTACAGGACGTTGTAGGTGTGCAAGAGGAATCTTCATCATCCAAAAGGACTTTCCTCTTTCTACTTACAAATCTCTTCATGGCCAATTGAATGGAATGGTGGACTGAAAACAATTCAAAGGAAAATATCTAAATTCTGAGGGAGGAGAAATGTCCCTTTGAAACACCATCTTTGGAGAAGGCTAAATGAAGAACATGAACATGTACAGTGTGCACATTCCTTGCCAATGTTCTCTCTGGGCTGCACAAAGGGCACAAGGAAATTTTTAAAAGGCCTCAGATCTACATTCCCCCATCTTGCAGATGGACTTTCTCATTGCTTCAAGAGACAGTACCAAGGCCACCATTTTAGAAATTGTCCTTTTCTTTAATAGATACCACCTCACCATTTTAAACAGAAATAGAAATTGCTGGAAAGCCCTGCTGCAGCTAGCCCCATATTGAACAGAAAACCGTCTTATGTATTTCGCGGCTGAATATTAAGCAGTTTGTGATTTTATTGTGCTTTTATGAGATTTATATCTAATGTATTTGAGACACTGTTGTTAGCTAATGTGAGCCTGTCTTTGGCTAAAGCAGCCCTATCCCTCATCCCCATGAAAAGATAGACCCATCCCAAAGCAAAAGTAACAACAGAAGTAAGCAAGCAAATAAAGCTATTTCAACAAGGAAACACAGGAATTACCCATCCCCAGTGTTCCATTTCCAAAATGTAATGTAATCCTAAATGATAAGAATAGGATCCCCCAAGGATCCGTTTTGGGACCAGTGCTCTTTAACCTATTCATAATGACCTGGAAGTAGGGGTAGGTAGCGTGGTGGCCAAGTTTACAGATGATACCAAATTAGGTAGGGTGGTGAGAAACACAAAGGATTGCGAAGAGCTCCAAGCGGACCTTGATAAATTAGGTGAGTGGGCTAAGAAATGGCAAATGCAGTTCAATGTAGCAAAATGTAAAGTGATGCATATAGGGGCAAAAAATACAAACTTCACATACATGCTACAAGGGTCAGTGCTATCAGTCACAGACCAGGAAAGGGATTTGGGCATCTTAGTTGATAGTTTCATGGGAATGTCAACCAAATGCATGGCAGCTGTGAAAAAGGCAAACTCTATGCTGGGGATAATTAGGAAAGGAATTGATAATAAAACTGCAAAGATTGTCATGCCCTTATATAAAGCAGTGGTGCGACCGCACTTGGAGTACTGTGTTCAGTTCTGGTCGCCACATCTCAAAAAGGATATTGAGGAGATAGAAAAAGTGCAGAGAAGGGCAATGAGGATGAATGAAGAATTGGAGCACCTTCCTTACGAGGAGAGGCTGCAGCGTTTGGGACTCTTTAGTTTGGAGAGGAGACGTCTGAGGGGGGATATGATTGAAGTTTATAAAGTTATGAATGGGGTAGAAAATGCTGACAGAGAGACATTTTTCTCTCTTTCTCACAATACTAGAACCAGGGGGCATACATTGAAAATGGTGTGGGGAAGAATTAGGACTAATAAAAGGAAACATTTTTTCACATAATGTGTGATTAGTGTTTGGAATATGCTGCCATAGGAGGTAGTGATGGCCACTAACCTGGATAGCTTTAAAAAGGGCTTGGACAGATTTATGGAGGAGAAGTCGATCTATGGCTACCAATCTTGATCCTCCTTGATCACAGATTGCAAATGCCTTAGCAGACTAGGTGCTCAGGAGCAGCAGTAGCAGAAGGCCATTGCTTTCACATCCTGCATGTGAGCTCCCAAAGGCATCTGGTGGGCCACTGTGAGTAGCAGAGTGCTGGACTAGATGGACTCTGGTCTGATCCAGCAGGCTTGTTCTTATGATAAAGCGCCAAGGGAATCGAATGTCGCGACAACAGACTATCGACCAATAAGGGAGCATTGGTTGGAGTTCGTTGCCCCAACATTTGATTCCCACCCCCCTGCAGAGCTCTGCGGGCCACAAGAAGCCCTCCTGCCTTGCTACCCAGCACCTGCCTCTGTCCCCCCCCCCACTCCAAACAAAGGCCTTCCCTGCACCCCCACCCACAGTCTAGCCAGGCCCTCCATGGCCCGGCAAACCCCTTTTCCCGTCCCCCCCCCTTGCCCCCTTCCCTGCAGTCCAGCCAGGCCCTTGCCGCTCCTCACCTTTCTGCCCTCCCCACCCCAAGCCTTCCTTTCCAAACCTCCCACCATCTCAAGCCACTCAGTTCCATTCTCTTCCACCCCAATCCTCACCTTGCTTCCCCCATCCCAAGCCACTCTTCTCCACTCTCCCCCTTTCCTCATCTTCCAACCTACACCAACCCACACCTCTCCAGCCTCTCCCAACCTCGAGCTGCAGACCCAAAACCAGGTAAGCGTTGCACTGGGAGGGGGGGGGGGGGTCAGGAGACACTGCAACCTCAGTACAGCCCATTGCAGGTGGAGATGCTTCCTCTGTGACCCTTCACTAGGGCCCAATGCATCTCCCCCACAATGGGCTTTGTTGCTATTGATAAGATAACAGAAAAGTAGAATCAAATAAAGACTCACTTTTCCCACAAGTCAGCCAAATGTAATCGAGCCCAGCAAGTATGTTGAGTCTACCTGTTACCTGAAAATGATGTCTGTCCTTTTAAGATGGAGAAATAGCAAGAGGAAGACTAGGTCATGAGAAGATGGGTTGCAGAATCTTTTCTACCTCTTTATACCAGGGTTTCCCCCCTTAGAAATCCTCAGGAGTCCATATTTAAGTGAAAAGTTTGACCATCTTTATTGTTAGAGCCAAATAAAACACACACACACACAAATGTGGATTGCATACACACAGAATTCAAGAGAGCCTAGGATTTAGACAGGGATGAGGATAGATTTGGAATAGTTTAAAATTTGGCAATAGTTACCCATCCTGAAGTGAACTGAATTGAAACCTTTAATGGTATTTAAAAATATATATAATATGCAATAGGCTTGAAGAATACAAAAATTAAGATCACTGAATAAAACAACCTTTTAAAAAAGAAAGGATTGAAAGTTTTGTTTAGCGAAAAATTAGGAACGTGTGGTGACGACGACACACAGAAATCTGGCTGTAGGTTCCAGTATTGAGACAGAGTTGCTATCTAACAAAAACAGAGTTTTGGCAGCATCCACAATGCTGTCTAGGCCAGACAAAAGGGGTTCAAGTAAGTTTTTCCATGCAGAGTCATAAAAAGGAAAGTGGTTTCCTCCAATCCAAGGGTGCAACTACAAGTTCTATCAGTGGTTGCAATTTGATTCTCTCTGCTGAATCTTCTGGTGGAAGGAAGCACGTTGCATCTAGCCAAACTAACAGCTTGGCGCAGTTTGGGATCAGTTAAAAGATGAAGATAGCTGGCTGTGATGGTAAACTGAGGGAGGACGCCCAGATGGATAGGGGAGCAAACTTTATTTGCTTGGGCTATCAGTCTCTGTGATTCCTGCTCAAGAAGTCTATGTTTTACTTTATGAAATATCTCATTAGCAGTTAGCATAAGTAAAAAGTCCAGTGGCAAATCCAGATCTTGTAGTTTGGTGTTCAAATGAGCCCACCAGCCAGTTGAATGAAAGAAGGTGAGAGCATGAGAAGTAAAGCTAGAATCCATAGCAAATTCATACCCAAAACTTGAAGGTGAGACACCAAGCTCTGGTTTCCATCAAGTGCTGGCCTGCTTCCAAGCACAAGACAGCATAGGGCACAGAATGGGGGATTCCAAAAATTCTGTATTGAATTTGCTCAATTTTGATGTTCCATGCTTGAATCCATACCCATCCTGAAGTGAAGAACTCCAAAATAGCAGAGACTCAGCGCCAGTACTCTTCAGTGTCAAAGAAGAAACAATGGAACTGGGCACCAACACAACCGAACCAGAGTTAGCTCAGAAGACACTGTGGCAAAAAGTTATGGTCAGGGGGGCCTTAATATAGGAAAATCCAGTCCTCAAGCGATGATGAAGAGAGGGAACCATCTGGCTTGGGAAAAGGCCAATGACTTGTTCCCATACAAGAACAAAGGCATGGGAAATGTTGGCTATACTGGGTATACTGAGTATCGATTGACACACAGGCATAATAAAAAAAAATGATGCTAGGGCTATTCAATTGAAAAGGAGTTCAGTTTGATATGTTAAATATATTCCAGAATTCCAAATCTCTCAAGCATAGATAGGTAATGATTGATTGGGGGAAGAGGAAAAACGCAAATCGATCTAACCATCTTGCAGCTAGCTAGCACAACCCCTTTACAAGACTGAGCCTAGAAGCCATCTCCAGGCTGTTACCATTGACTTGTGAATGGCTGGCTCTTCCTGTCAGAGAAACCTTTTTTCTTTACCAAGATGCAGTTTGACTGGCAACTGTAAAAACAACTCCAGGCAAGATTCTATTTCCTCAAATACGTTTGTATTTGAGCAGGCTTTGACTTCTTCTGCCAGCTGCCTTCTTTATATCTTCTTAGGTACTTACATGCTAGCAAAGAGTTTCACACCATTTGGCTTACTTACATGGTGTATGCTGCTGAGTTGTGAGGGTTCTACTGATTAGTTTTATAGAATTCTTTATTTTTAATTTTCACTGTTTATGACATGAGACACTTCAAGCACTTTTTGTTGCTTATAAAACTCCTAACTGGAGCTCTCTGGATGACTGGGACCATCACACCCTCACAGGGATTATTTTTAAATTATTTTATTTATTTATTAGATTTCTATACCGCCCCATCCCCGAAGGGCTCCGGGCAGTGTACAACAATTATGGCAAAGCTAAAGAATGATAACCCTGAGTATACTGCCACTTCAACATTGGTTGTGATACAAAATATGCTTTTCCTTAGCATGTAGATTCTGTGAAACAGCACACCTTCTAACATTTAGAATCTCTGGAGTGGTATTTTTTGCTCTTCAAGTTTGCCTGTCTATGGAAGCTAATTTTACAATATCAAGGAAAGACGAAATACAAACTGCAGTTTCGTGTTCGGAAAATGGCGTCTTATAATGAAAATTTGCTCTTACACCATAGTTCCTTTAACTCATACAACAGGTTTAGTAGGCTGTAGAAAAAAATGCAAAACTTTCAAACTGCCCAGGACAGCTAAAAGTGTTGGTTTATAACAATCTGAAAGAGACTAATGGAGAATCCATGCCAACACTTAATTAACTTTCTTTGAGGGGAGAAAACTTGGCTTACTACCAGAATGCAACCTTTTGGCTGCTGGAAATTAAAGCACAGGTTTTCTAGCTACTGGAACCACTTGGCATGACTAGGAGCAGAGAGTATTTGCTTTGATGCTGCTATTTATCTGAGCTGAGACAAACTTGCTTTTAGTCTGAGTAAACATTATTGGGGAAGGTGCCTTGTCTTGGGATTCAAGAGCAGGAGTCACCCTCTTATGACACGCCTCAGAAACCTCAGAACAGTAACAACAAAAACTGTTGTCTGTACACTTCGATCACATGATAAAAAGCTTAACCTTCGTCTGCTATTTGTAAGTTTGAACTGCTCAGTTTAGTTGAGGCTACAGCGTTTGGGACTCTTTCATTTGGAGAGGAGACATCTGAGGGGGGATATGATTGAAGTCTATAAAATTATGCATGGGGTAGAAAATGTTAACAGAGAGAAATTTTTCTCTCTTTCTTACAATACTAAAACCAGAGGGCATCCATTGAAAATGGTGTGGGGAAGAATTAGGACTAATAAAAGGAAACATTTCTTCACAAAACGCGTGATCGGTATTTGGAATATGCTGCCACAGGAGGTGGCGATGGCCACTAACCTGGGTAGCTTTAAAAGGGGCTTGAACAGATTAATGGAGAAGTCGATCTATGGCTACCAATTTTGATCCTCCTTGATCACAGATTGCAAATGCCTTAGCAGACCAGGTGCTCAGGAGCAGCAGCAGGCCATTGCTTTCACCTCCTGCATGTGAGCTCCCAAAGGCATCTGGTGGGCCACTGCAAGTAGCAGAGTGCTGGACTAGATGGACTCTGGCCTGATCCAGCAGGCTCTTTCTTATGTTCTTAGTTAAGAGCACTGTAATGTTGATTTTGGACACGCATACCTAAGTTTCTCAGGACTCCAGAGCTTTCTAAGAGAAGCTGTGATATAACCATCTGCCAGTTCACATAACTGCTAAGCAGAGTGGTAAGTCAAAACCCAGATTCTCCAAAGGTGGCACATGTTATAGGCAAAAAGTGCATGCCATCAGCAGAAGAGGGTTCCCCTGCTGGTGGGT